>NC_063436.1:709276-1063915 GCF_020379485.1 Brassica napus | reverse complement strand
TCTATGCACACCTCTCTTGTCAATAAATTATATAGAACAAGGTGATGTATAAACTGATTTTTTGCATCTTGAATCTGTTCATGATTCTGCTTCATCGATGCCTTCCTCAGGCTCTGTTTCATTTTTCATTTGCTTGACCTTCTCCAGCTGTCTTAATAGGTTCAACCTTTCTGGTCCGTAGGTCGAAGGTATCTGAACAAAGACAGATGTTTGTCAACTTCCAATGGGAACAGAGAAAGAAAAAAACAACACAGGAGAGAAAAGCAAGTATTAAAAAAAAGTATTACCAAGCCTGGTACATATCTTTGAATTGCGGCAAGCATAGCCGCATGACCCACTGCTGTGACCTGTTTGACATACGCGTACCCATTAGATTAGTTAAAATTAACGGTGAAGGCGACTTTGGTGCCAATGATAAGTTGTGAAACAGAAACTTTTTTACAAGGATGAACAACCAATGGGGATGGAAGTATGATATTTGTGAATCTGATAAGGTTAGTTTTTACTCACAGGAAGAAGCATAAGAACACCAATGGGAACAACTGATGCCAAGTCAGTAATAGTTCTGCGCAGAGCTTTCTTTTCTTTCTCTGTTAATTCATCTCCTATTACAGACCTCCGAAGCAGCTCCATAGCGGCAGCTGAATCAAATGCAAGAAGCTGCGTACCTTGCCACACGTCCTATCAAAAAAATCACAGTAAAGTGAAATTTTAGAAGTTAAATCATGAAGTAGATAAAAAGAAGCTGCAGGTGCCATGAGACTTGGAATGACTTTCATACTGTGCTTGTTTCTTTAATTTGGTCGAGTGTTTTCTCAATGACGCTTTCTTTCTTTGAGCTTTGAACCAACTCCACACCTTTCATACTACTGCTTGATTTCGGAGTAGGATCACCAGAGGTTTTTCCCTGCAGAACGTGCAAAATTGATTGTCAAGGAACAGAGTGATATGAGCTAGTACTCGTGAGAAAGACGCAAATGATCATCGGCTACCATGTTAAAAACTTTAAACATGAAGGAAAGAACACACACAAAGTCTGGTTACTACTAACTAACCTCTTCCTCTACCGACTCATCTGTACTTCCTTGGACCCGCTTCTCCAGCTCTATCAGTTCATTCCTTAGAAGTTCGAACCGATAAATCTCACTGGATTCGGAATCAACGCTATCTACGTTTTCTCTGGACCTCTCAGTATATTCATCTACCTGCGTATTGTAAAAAAAAATGAAACCTTTTTTAAGTTTTAACAATGCATCTTCTCACTGGGTGGAGACTGAATAAGCAGAAATATTCCCAAAAAATATTAGGTATAAGATATGCTTCGCATAAGATAAGAAATTAGACAATACCTTGGGGGCAGGCTTCTTCCTTGGAGGGCGCTCAAAGAAACCCCAGAATCCACGACTCCTACTAATATAGATGGAAAAGAATAAATCAGTTTCTGTTACCAGAAGAGAACGAAGGGGAACCTACAACTTATACTTAAACACAGAAGATATTACTGAATAACAGAACATGCAACATACCTTGTGCCTTGATCTACAGAGCTAATTGAATTCTTTGTGTCTTTTCCTTTTAGATTCTGTTTTTGTTCCTCAGAGGACACCTGGGAGTTGCTGTCACCACCTCCCTGAGTGAACCACATGAGATTTTAGCCATCCACACACGTTTAATAAAATGAAATGCACTCATCATCATTGTTTTCATATTACAAGCACCAAAACTGATGCTACACTTCGTAAAAAGGGTAAATGTTGGTGTATCTTCGGTTAGTCTAGCAAACTCCAGTATCAGCACTTGAATATCAATCCAAACTACATGAAAGGAAAGATATGATATAACCACTACACACCTCTTGCAGGGAAGCTGCTTTGGCTCTGAAAGACGCCTCTAAAAATTCGGCCTCTTTCTTGAGCTTCCTTATTTTCTCTAGGTCAGAGCAAGCAGCTTTTATTTGTTCCTTTCCAGAGGATGAGCTTGACGCATGCAACTGCTGTAGCAAGCTTTCCAGTCTCACGAGAGCTTCATCTACACTCTCTAGAGCCTGGGAAGTAAGTGCTGTCAGTAGCTATATAACATTTGATAGTCACACCAACTGGAGTGCTAAACAAAATCTGGATCCAGTTGGTGTACGGAAAGTAAAGCAATTATTCATGACCAATACAGAGATTACCGACCTTGTCAAATGAGCTTGACTCTTCAGTTGATAATGCATTCATGTCAACAAATCCTGCTTCTGTTACTGCCAAACTGCATCACACATTATCCAATTGCACACTATCAAATCACTTGATTAATAAGGGCATGCTACATAGAGTGCACAGAGTTGGATACACAACGTCTTTCTATTCATTTATAGCTCTTTTGCTTACCTTGATATCCCCAGTTCTTCCTTGCACTGAATTAGCTTCTTGTGCCTAAAAATTGAGAATGAAAATAAATATGATCGCCAATTAATTCATTTAACTATCCAAAAATTTGATAAGTAACAAGTACGATACCCAGTGGATAAGAATTTTGCTGCCTTGACGTTAGAAGGATTTTCTGGCCATTTGCTGTATTTAATAAAGCTCTGTAGCCAATAAGAGCAAACATTCAATATTTGAGGAAGAGCATCATAATTGGGTGGCCCTTCTGGTCTGTTTTTATGCCCATGTGCTTGTTTGGCTGCCTGCGAGTCCTTTTTATTTGGATAGAAAGGGAGCCACTCTAGTTCTTCACAGACAACCTACACTATGAATTTCCATGATAAGATTTCAAAATGGTTAAAGGATAATTCCACCAATGACGGCATGGATCATGCCTACCTCTACATACAACTGGTACGAACTGATGGCTGAAAGTTGAGGATATTGGAGGAGACTGCCCCCAATGAAGTGCCTGCACAAAGAAGCTTGCGAGTTTAAGTGGTAGTGTGGAACGAAGAGTATGGGAAGCCAACTGAAGAAAATAATGAGTCACCTGACAAGGTCTTCCATAGGATTCTCCAGCGCATCAAAACCATTTGCAGCTAAAAAAGACTGTGTGCTCCTGCCTAAGGCAATGAAGAATCCAAAAATAGCTAAATCTCTTTCCAAAACCTGCAAGGAAACAGTAACCGGTCCTGATAAACTATCAAGATATTTACATTAAAGTATTCAACCATATTCTGTTACTGCACACTTTCACAATCTAAACACACTATGAATCGTTATACACTTGCGAACTGTTTCTGCCACGTTTTTAGACTCTAAACAACACTTACAAGAGAAGGCACAGAAAGTGATCCAACAACTTAACATAGAATTGGTTGTTTTCCCCAATGAATTTAAACAAGCAATTATATTAACTATACTTGCACATAACTCTAATATCTTCAAATACTATCATGAGCTCACATGCTCACTGGACAGAGATTTTAAAAGCTGCTTAAATGTGTACACTGTAACTCTCTATTCATTACCTCGATACTTTCAGACGTTGTTAATCTTGACCATATTTTCTCCCGGTCAATAGCTCGAAGCAGTTGGTTTTGTATAAGATCAACCCAGAAGACAACCTCATCTGTAGGACAATCACTTTTTACTCTGCAGGCTGCTGCTCGTGGTCCAAAGTGAACAAGAAATTCTCTGCGCAGACCGAGGCTTTTCATTGAATGATAGGCCTGAGGGAGTGGAACAAAGTCAACAAATTTGTCCATCAATCTTCCTGTAGTATCCGGAATCAAAGAAAAGAAGGGCGGGCACGAAAGTTTTGTTGGGCCAAGTTTCGTGACTGCGGCAATGCAATTGAGCACAAGCATGAGAAGTGACACTTCAGTCTCATTGCTTGCAGCTGAGGACTTGCCTTTGGCGTAGCTGGAATGAACCATAAAGCATCATCACATTCCAAAGATGTTACAGTCAAACGAGTATTTCACATTACTAACTAATATGAAGAGTAAAAAAATCACATACGCAGAAGTAGCAGCAACAAATCGTTGGTCCCCCTCAAAACAACTCACAAAAGATGTCACAGCAGGAGGAACTTGGTCAGACCAAAACCATTCGTTGGCTTCAGGATGACTGGAAGATAGTTTATCCCGCATCATGCTATCAAGGGGAGCAGCTAGGCGTGATAAACTGCACAATTTGATTATTTAAACATCATAACAGGCATAACCATAAGCAACAGTATGGGATTATTATTTAGACAGTAACTAGTAGTTTTTGAAACATTTCAAAAGGAAACTCTTAGGAAGATTATCATACTCCTAAGACAGTACCTCCTTTGCACAAAGACATTAAGATCATTGTCTCTGTTGTTTCCTCTAGATGAAACCTCATTTGCAGCTTGTAGTAAGCAATACACGGAAGCCTGAGAATGAACGAGCGTAAAAAAAGAATTGAGCTATAGCTAAAAATATGACAAGAAATACTCTGTGGAAGCTAATGTACAACTGTAACCACTCGGATGGTAAACACCGAAGTGGAACTAAAATGGGTACATACCTGATAAGAAAATGTCTTAACCCACGCGTTTCTATCGACTCCCAACCAAGCTGCTGAAAACCACGGTAATTTGGAAGAGGAAATCTTCTTTTTAAGTGCAAGTTCAAAACTTCTGGCAGCATCATGCAAAGACTGAATGAGTTCATCACAGTTGTACTCATCTTGTAGAGATCCACTGAGCTTAGCCCTCATCTCCTCAACATCATCGCTAGCTCTCGGCTGGGGAGTCCCATTAACAGCCACACCGTCGTCAGAAGATGATGCAAGGAGAAAAGGCCGCATTCTCCTCCGCAATTTATACCCTCTTATATTCTTGTTTCCAAACGATCTCCTACGAAAACAGTAGCTCCTACTCTCCAGAACATCGTAGGTTACAAACAACCGTCTACTCGAGTTCCCGGAGAAGTTCGATGTGTAATCCAACTCCACCACTCTTCTGCAGGATATAAAAGTTCCAATGGACATCCGCGATAGACAAGGGTTTGAATAGCTACAAAGGCAAGAAGACTAATGAATAACAAAAGCAATAAAATCAAATTCATGATACTAGATTTCTCAGGCGATTTGTACATGAAAGCTCAGCTAAATATATATATTGTCTTCACCCCAACCTTTGATGTTTATACCAAGAAGCAACCAAATCTCTCTACCTATTAAACTACCCCCAACGCTTGAATTGCACACAACTACTAAAATTCTCACAGGACGATTCAGCCCCGAACAAAAGAGTTTACTAGAGCAGAAACAACATTCATCTTCAGCTTCGAAAACCTAATTCACGCTAAGTACAAGCAAGTTCATGGCCATGAACATCACGACGAGTAATTAATTTCACGATAAGAACCATGGAATCGAAGAAGCTCAAAAAGCAAATAGAACGAGAGCCTTACGTTGGCGATATAAGACCCGGTCGATGTAGCTTAACCGCCATCTACCATGAAAGCTTCCGGAGTTTTGGTTTGGAGACGAATTGGAGAATATTTGATTAAGAGGAGCCGAACGAAGGAGATGATGACGTGTCACGACGTGGATCTTTATCCGGAGACGTGGAGGTCCGAAACTTCACTCACAGCAGATGGACCCAGGGACTTCTTCTTTGCAGACGGTACCCAATCAGATCGCGCCACCTGTATCGTATTTATTTTTAAAATGTAAATAGTTTTTTTTTGCTTTGTTAATTGTATAAACAAACACATAAATTTAGTGTTTGAGACAATGAAAACATTGTTACATTTTTTTTTTTTTTTCACTCGAAATTTTATTAATGGAACTGAGCCCAAAGGGGCAAAGCCCAACATGAAACAAAAACAAAAGGGCAAAACATGCCCAACTACGAGAGAGATGAAAGCCCAACACAAGGCCCAAAACACGAACGGTAAACCGTCGAGGAAGCAAGCCACGGCACGTCATCTTCCACGTGTCCGATCGCCCGGCGATCAATGAACACGGGTCAAGACGAGGAACCACTTCCTTCCACCGGAACCAGAGGAGGCGACGGAACTCCGTCGACGGCGAAGACGAACCACGGAAGAACCAATCTTCACAAGGGCTCGAACCGAAGAGCCAAAACTGGGAGATCTACGATTCGGAAAAGAACATCGACGTCTACAATCGATCCTTCAATCCGACTATCTTGCATGAGAAGATCCGGCATCTTTAAAGATAAAGATAAGCTTGAAGATGTAAAAACCAAATCAATTGGGGAGAAGAGTCGTCGGAAGAATAGAGCGAGAGGCAGTCGGACAACGAAGAACTGAATCGCAGATCGATCGGTGCCGGCGAGAACGATTCTAAGTAAGACATCGTCTCCCGGAGACAGAAGCCGGCGAAGTCGGCGCTTTGAAAGCCGTCGCTTCCCGGAAACAAAAGCCGGACGGTCATCGGAGGAACTGATCAACCGCCGGAGACGAAAACCGGTCGGAAGTACCGAAACCGGTAAACAAAAACGACAACCTCTCACTCTCAAATCAACTCTGAACCTTCTGAAAGATAAAGGATTGATAAGAAGGCCAGAGGAATAGAGAGAAATTCTCTCACTAGGAGAGGAGAGAGAGTCCAATCAGGTTGACCTGATAGAGGGAACACAAAACTTGTTTGGTTTATCACATTGTTACATTTTAAGAGTCGCGAAGAATTTAGAGTTTTGTTGTGATTAATAAAACTATATTTTAATAGAAGACTCAGAGATCACAATGAAACAAAAAGCTTATAGCAAAGCTAGCACATATCTCTAAACACAACACTTCATGTCTAGAGTCCAGCAGAGGCAGCACTACTTTACTTCAGCTTTTAGTTCACACATTCTAATCAGGGACGGGGCCATTTGCAAGATTTTAACAAAAAAATTCTTTTTACAAATTTGGAGATTTTTACAGTGTAAATGTTTTTACAAAAAATGTAGAAACTTTTGTCTAATATTTCATTTCGTTATGTTAAGGACCACCACTAATTCTAATAGAAGATTCAAAGATAATAATGAAACAATCAGATTGTATGGGTGGGCAATATTCATTTTCAAATGTGAATAGTTTTTTTTTGTTACAGGAATCTTGTTTTGTTTTGTTAATTGTATAAATAAGCACATAAATTGTTACTGTTTGACAATGGAAACGAGGTGTTAAATAAACAAAACAAAACACATATACAAGTTCAAATAATCAAAAATATTTAGCTGACAAACAGTGAAAAATCAGCAGTGCAAATGATTAAAATATTTAGCTGAAAAACAAGAAATAAATAAGAAAAAAATAAGGATATATTATGCTCTTTAAAAACTACTTTTTAAATACAATAATAAATTTTCTTATAGTTATTACCATATATATACTATTAACTAAAATAAAACTTAGAAGTACTTTGTTTAACCAATTGATTGAATTATAAAAGTAGACCCCTCAATTATAAGAGTTAATAAGCTTTTGAGTTAAGACTAACGTTATGAGGTGAGGATCTAAATGCGTCCAAGGATGGGTAACATGGGATTACAGCCGCGACCAGAGAGTAATTCAGTGCGGAGAAAAATGCTGTCTCGAACTCGTTATTACTTTGATATTCATGGAGTCTATGAATCTTCATTTCCGACACCACAAACCGAGGAAATCTCTATATTAAAAAACAAACAAAATTAAAACAAGATCACACCAGTAGAAAAAAAAAATGGAAAACAATATAACAAAAGGAAAATCATCGTTACAGGAGCCGATGGTAAAGGGAGCCCACTAATACGATCACACCGATGGTAAAAATCGCTCTCCAAAATCAACCCATAAGCGGTCAGGAAGGGCACTGCGGTAATGAGCCCTTGGATAGCCATGGAGCCTGTTAGCGCACCCATTCTTCTCATATTGCAGATGAAGTGCCACACACTCAGAGACTCTGTTCTACCGAGTAATAGGGCAAGACGGAAAGTCGCATTCATCTGCCGGGTGAGTCTGAAACTCCAGCAAGTGTCGGCAAACTGGGTCAAGTGGATATCGTCTACCAGGCCGGAAATGTGAGCCTCCCACTTTACAAAGATATCCATGTTTTTTTTCTTTTTTTTGTGAGTTGGTTTACCATATTCTGAAGGCGGAAAAGTTGCTTGTGGAATATGCTTTGACTACTTCTGTCCTATACGGAGTAGTGCCAATAAGTAGCTAGGCGACTACCATCTGCATATTGCCGAGGGTTAAATTTTATTCGATGATCTTAATTATTGTATCCCAAACCCAATCAACCCCTTTAATTTTGACAAACACATTTATTTTGATTGGGCATTGAGTTACATCAATATATATATATATATATATATATATATCAATGTGATTGTGTTAAATATTAATATAAAGTTTCAAACCTAGACTTCTCTCTCTCTCAAAAAATTTGGTCAACCATAGTTCTAGTAGTATATATGAAATTTTATTTCAATTAAACTAAAATCGAAAGTTTCATTTCTCGTTCGGTATACACCGATCTATTGAGTTAAACTAATATAATGACCGACCGATCCAAAGAGAGAGAGATAGAGAGCGACTTGGCTATACCTTAGAGCACCATTAGTGGTACTGGTACTCCTCTTGTCAAACTCTCAAATATAACTGTTATATGTATTCTACTCAAAGTTCAATGCATCTTTCAGATTTCATTTAAATGATCATATCCTAATCTCACATCCGGACATGTTTCACATTCATTTAAATGATCACATGCTTTACCTTTTGTTTACTACCATTATGTTATGCATCTTTTGTGTTTTTTGTACAGACATTATATGAAACAGTGTAGCTTCTTCTGCGAGCATTGTTTTTCTAGGAAGAATCGTTTTAATGGATTTAATTTAATTAAAAAAAGAAAAAAAGACAAATGAATAGTTCATACCAAATATATGTAAAATTACAAGGTTTTGACAGACAGATAAACATAATTCAAACTTGGCCTTATAACTCTTTCTTGGTCTATAGGGGTATTAAAATACTAAAGCCGGCCGTGATAAACACACATAACATAGATCTAATCAAGGTAGAACAGTTATTGCCACTACACCACTGATTGCCGCTGCAATTGCTCCGACCACAAATCCTGGTAGGTTTCCACCTCCGAACCAAGAATCGAACTGTCCAGCTCCAAGTGACACCACCATTTGTGGTATCACGATTGCCAGATTTAGAACTCCCAGGGAAAGCCCTATACGTTGGGACATGGTAAAGTTGGTATGCTTGACCAAAACCCATAAATAATTAAAAAATATATATGAAAAGAAATTTAAAATACCTTGGCCAGCGCCAGAGTTGCTTGAGATTATGGAAGCTAGTGCAAACGGAATACTAAACGTAACCTATATTACCAACAGAATAAATTAACGAATGGATATATAATAAGAGTAGCAAAAAATGCGAAAGGAGACAAGATGGAGACTTACAGCAAGTGGAATACCAAGAATACCAAAGAGAGTCAATGCCCCAGCTCTAATGCCATCGGTCGGACCGGCTAAAACACCGGCGGTTTTCCTGTGAGCATCCGCCAACTTTGTAACCAAAACCGTCATGGCCAAACACACAGCAAGAATAAAGTTCACAACTCCCCAAAGCCGTTTAGCTCCTCCCATTTTCCGACCAATCCATTCAACACCAAGCGACATGAACCCAAGAACGATCGCATTTATCATCAGTCCCAACGCACCAGCGTGGACTCCCTGGTTGTAAAGCCTCTTCGAACTCTCGTTTCCGCTCGAGTCTCCACCGTACACCTCACGACCCATCCAATCAGTATCGAACAAAAGAAAAGGGAACCACGCGATCCAGTTCAACGCCGTGACTATTATTAACATCCACATGGGACGTTCCATCACCTTGAAAGCTCCAAAGACCTCGCCGAAGAAGGGCGTTTTCACGTCGGAGTCTGCTTCCTCCGGCGACCATTGCTTGTCTTTAACGTACCCTAACGATGAAACGGTGACAAACAAAAGTAAAATGATGGAGAGGAAGAAACAGCTCTTGAGATTGGCACAATAAATATCACAAGCTTCAGTCATCGTGAAGGGAAAGATCTTGTGAAGGTTGGTGTAAGAACCCGCCGCGTATCCCAATATGTTTCCAACCGCCATGAAGAACGAGAAAAACGCGTTTGCGGTCCGCGTTTTCCTCGCGTCCCCCGCGGCCAAGTCCGCGAGGAAAGCGCGGCAAGGGCCTTGGAGAGTGTTGTTAGCCACGTCGAGGATCCAGAACCCGAGAGCGAAGATGCATATCGCACGCACCTTCACTGTCTCCTCGAGTTTGTCTCCAAGTACTCGTCCGAGATCAGCGGCGTATCCGATCAAGATCCCCGCGACTGCGACGAGTACCGCTCCCGACGCGATAAAAGGACGCCGACGACCGAACTTGGACGTGCATCGGTCGCTGTAGTAACCGACGGTCGGCTGGACAAGCATGCCGGAGATGGGACCGCATAGCCAGATGAGGGACGACCACTTGTGTGGGATGCCGAGAAGCTGCACGTAGGGTGTGAGGAGAGATAGCTGTAACGCCCAGCCAAACTGCACCCCAGCAGCGATCGAAGACACTGAGATCATCTTTCTCATTGGCGACGGCTCACCAAGCTGATCAGTTTGGAGGGGACTCATGTCGGCTCACAAACTTATTGTTCTTGTTGTGTGTTTTATGATAAGGAGAGGAGAGGATGTGGTTGTGTATATGTATGCAAGGGGTAAAGGGTGATTTTTATTTGATTCTATTAATGGAATGCTTTCTATAACTGAATATTTGTTTTTTTAATTTGGGAAATAGCTGTTTTGGGAAGTAAATATACATGTATTATAATGCTGTAGTGTATGTTTATCTGTATGAGATTTGTTTATTAATAAGGGATAGTGAAAACGTAAATGTTGGTTAAGAACTGTACTAACAAAAATCAGTTTAATTTTATCCATATTTTTAACACGTCGTAGACATTATTGGGCTTTACAAACGATGGGCTTAATGGGCCTACAATAAGTTTTATATGTAATAGGCCTTAAGTTGGACTAGGGTAAAAAAACACTGGCTCCACTATATATCGCTTTCTCGCTTCTCTTCTCAATTGCTAGAGTATTGGGAGCAAATTAGGGTTTATGTTTTCGAATTAGGAGTTTTCGATTGCGCAGCCCTTAAGATCGCCTTCCACAAACTCTCAATGGAAGCGTGTCGAGTCATAGCTGCGCTAAATCGAAATTTTTATAAGGTTTGTTTAATTAGGGTTCTCCTAGTTAACTTACCTGTCATCTCCCTTCCTGATTTTTTTTTATCAGCTCGAGGCTCTTCGACATTAGAATCTGGAATCAAGATCCCTATTCGTTGTACTCTTTGAATATTAAGTGTTACAGCTTTTAATCTGTTAGAGATAAGCGTTTGGGGATTTTCAGATTCTAATTCGACCATTCCGTATCTCGTGCTTCATTATCTGGTCGGATACATATTATTGTTGTTGGCTTTGATTGATTGTTCTGTTTTTTTTTGTCCTGTCGGAATGGTGGAAAATGAGGAAGAAATATAATGTGAATCAAGACTTTAATGTTTTGGTACCATGTACCTTATTTGCTTATTGATATTCTGATTTCACTGTTGAATTACTTGTTGTATTAGTTTTATTGATTGGCCTGCTGTTTTTTTTTCTGGTTTTTATTTGTTGAAATGGTGGGAAATGAGGAACAAATTGAATTGTGAATCAAGACATTAATGTTTTGAGACCATGTACCTTATTTTGCTTATTGATATTCTGATTCCACCATTGAATTACTCGATTAGTTTTATTGATTGTCTTGTTTTGCTCTAATATGATTCGGTTATTCTTCCATTGGTGTGTGATTTGATGATGTTTATAAATCTTCAAACTTGTCTTTGTGGAACTATGATTTGTGTCTGAAAGCAATGCCTAATAGTCATAGTGATAGATGGTCTAGCATTTACGCCAATCTCTTTCTGTTATTATTCTTTACAATATAAGAGAATGTTTTATTTACACAGGAATAAACAGGGCTTTCTTTTACTCAGCCGTGATTCTCAAGAACTTTCAGTCATCAACTGGAACTTGCTACTTTATTACCATTTATGAGATTGCAATTTAGTAGCTCGTTTATTTACATTCAACCAATGTATTGTTGCTCTTTTGTAATGTTGATCCGCTTTGTAAATTTTGCCAGTCGATGGAACTTGGTAGTAAAAAGTAACTGTGTACCGAGCTTCACATTTCCATATTATATTCACAATAATACAACACTAGAAGTGTCAATTAATTTTTCCTTGCAAGGCTTTGATGGTATATGCCTTCATCGTCTTGGACTCTTGGATGAGATAATTAGCCAAATAGAATCAGTAAAAAGTTAAAAAAAGTTGTAAACCGACGTCAGACCGGTCTGCAGCCACGTATGACTTAGTCAACCCAGAATATTTGAAAAGGGCCTTTAGGCCCATCAAAATTATAGGCAAACCGTCTTAAAAAAGCCCAATGACGCAAACCCAAAACTTTCAGTAGGACTATAAATATTCCCGTCGAGATTCGTATTGGAATCTAGGTTCCGGTTAAGTTGTTAGTCTCAGAACAAAAAGAAGGAGCGTAGAATAGAAGATGTCATCGACTCTCCTCGATCAAATTCGCTGCAATCACGAAGAGATCGAAAGATTGGAGCGATTGGTTGTGCAAGATCTACAGACTCATCCGTCCTCGAGCAAGGACAGATTAGTACAAGGCCACCGCGTCCGCAACACGATTCATTCTATCATGCGTACCATCGAGAAGCTCGTAAGTGTATGCTCATATCCCTCTTCTTCTTGCTTTATAGATTAGACAATACTCAGCTTTTGTTTTTGGCTATTATACTTTGGAGCTTTTAGGCTGCTAGGTTTTGAATCTATTTCTGTTTGTTTTTCTTTCAACAGGTTTTGAATCTTTGCTATTGAGAAGAAGGCTACAGAGGTTGGTGTTGAATCTATGATTCTATGTTTGTGTGAGCAAATCGTGTTGATGAGCTCACTGGATGAATTGGTTTCTGTTACTTATAAATAATCGTAGAGCCTTTTAACAGTAATTGATTTGTAGTTTGTATCAGTAGATGCCTTTGGGATTAAAGCTAACCGTGATTCTTGTGTTGGCTGTTAGGTTGAAACATATGAAGATAAGGATGGAGCTAGGGATGATGAGATTGCTGCGCTTGGTGGCCACACTGCCACAGGGATTAATGTGTACAGTGCGTTTTATGATCGTTTGAAAGAGGTTTGTTTGCTTTCTATCCCTTTTTGCATCTTCCTTGCTCTTTTTTTTTTATTTTTATTTCTCAAAAGTTACCATTGTTTCTAAAATAGAGTAGCTGACGTTTAGCAAACTGTTAATTATAAATTCATTGATTATCTTAAACCACTGGTGATAGGGAGTTAACAACCATGTTCATAAATTTCAGCCAAGTAGAGTGCAAACCCTGAATAAGATTTAAATTTCTAGTTTTGGTGTTTCGTAGAGGTCTTCTTGAATGAATTGTTTATCAACTGAATCCTTGGTATTTATTCTATCAGATATTGAACTAATTAACCTTTTTTTTTTACGAACTTACAGATACGTGAGTATCATAGAAAGTATCCTTCTGGACCTCTTGCTGATGCCACTGCGGACTATGAAGCACTTCTGCAGGTGAAACCAGTTATTTCTTTCAGTGGAGAGGTAATTTTCTGTTTGACTTCTTATTCTTGAAACATTTTAACAGAGCTTTATTAGTCCTTTTTTTTCAACACTAGTACTAGCTTCATGGCAAATTATAAAATTTCTAAAATTGTTTAAATCTTCTTTGTGTGCTTGTGCAGGAAGGAGTTGGTCGGTACTTGGACTTGCATGATATGTATAACCAGTACATCAATTCTAAATTCGGGGACAGGGTCGAATATTCTGCTTACCTTGATGTCTTTTCTCATCCAGAGAAGATACCGTGCAAACTGAAGCTTTCAAGGTATACATTTCATTGAAATTTTGTTATATACTTAAGAAGCCTCCATATTTTTTTCTAGTACTGTATGTTAATGGCTTTCCTTGTTGTCCTTTTAGGCAATACATGAAGTACATGGAAGCTCTGCTAGAGTACTTGGTCAACTTTTTCCAGCGAACGGAGCCCTTGCAAGACCTTGACAAAATGCTTTCCAAGGTTTAAACTCCTCACTCTCTTTATCTTTTTATGCACTTTGATCTCTTGCCATTAATACGTTGGTTTCTTGCAGGTTGAGACTGATTTTGAAGAGCAATTTGCAGATGGAAAAGTGATAGGCTGGGAGAGCCACGGCCAGGAAAGTAAACTTGTTCCATCTGAGCATACTGTCATTGATTTTGGTTACTACACTACAGTTGATGAATTGATTGGTGTGGGACCTGAAAAGCTGAAGGAGGTAATGACCATGCTTCATGTTTTTATGATCACTGAAGAATTATTAATCTAATTATGTGTGTTTATGTGATTCAGGCGCTGGGAGCTTTGGGACTTAAAGTTGGTGGTACTCTGCAGCAGCGTGCCGAGAGACTTTTCCTGATAAAGGTTAGTAGTTCTGTTCTGTTCTTTTAGTATGTCTATGATGGTAGAATTCGTTTGTAGCTTATGTTATTACCTGAACTTATCTTATGCCCTTAATTGATTCTGTTTATGTTCAGAATACGCCTCTGGAAAAGCTGGATAAGAAACATTTTGCCAAACCTGCGCTCAAAGGGAATCAAAACGGAGATGCCAAAGCGATGCAGGGGGCCGACAGTAGTGCTAAACAGATTGCACTAACAGAGGCCAAAGTGAAGAAGCTCTGCAACTTACTTGATGAGGTTAGTTGATGGAAGTACATCTATTGTTTTCTCCTTAAGCATGTCAGATCTTTTAACTTTGTTTGTTGTTTGTATAGACAATCGAAAGGACAAAGCAAAACGTTGTAAAGAAGCAGGCCATGACGTATGAAGAGATGGAGGAAGAACGCAAGGGGGAGGAAGAGCGGGCAGAGATAGAAAGTGATGAAGAGATGGAGGAAGGTGCGTTTCACAATCCACTGAACCTGCCAATGGGTGTGGACGGGAAACCTATACCGTACTGGCTCTACAAGCTTCACGGCCTTGGCCAGGTATGTAGTAAGAGTTTATTAGACCATCAATGTTATAATAATGCTTATATGGACTACTCAAATTTTGTGTGTTGTTATTTGGTGTAGAAATTTAAATGCGAGATATGTAGAAACAAAATCTACAAGGGGAGAAGGGCTTTTGAGAGACATTTTAAAGAGTCTCAACACCAAGATGGAATGCGTTGCTTGGGAATCCCAAACACAAAGAACTTCAACGAGATCACTTCTATTGAGGTATATATTATCAAGGAAGAATACTTTGATGTAGCTTAAAGCAATAGTTTGTGTAATTTAATTTTTTGATTGTTTGGTTTGTTTCAGGAAGCGAAAGAACTGTGGAAGAGGATCCAGGAGAGGCAAGGAGTTAACAAATGGAGGCCAGAGGTTGAAGAAGAATATGAAGATGGTGATGGTAACGTTTACAACAAGAAGACTTACTCTGATCTTCTACGTCAAGGTCTCATCTAATTGTTCACAGTTCATGAATGCTAGAGGCTCTACTTGATTACACTTTAGATCTCATCAGAGCTACCTCTCTTCTTTATAATATCCCCGACTTATCAGACCATTTGTCAAGTATTGTCTTTACATAAGCTCAACAACCTTTGTTTTGTTTTTTTTCGATTGACTAATTACAAATCAAGGATATTAAATCGTTACAAAAGAGAATTCTTTGTCATATAGATTTCAGATTATGCTTCTCACAATTTGACATTTTTGATCATTTACATTTACAAAAAGTATATAATATTTTTTGATTTCTCTAAATGTTTCTCATTTCCAAAGACATCATTTGTTCCCATGTTTAGCTTTGTAGAAATTCATTATAGAATTTGTGTAAACCGTGAATACATAGTTAAAAAAAAAGCCAAAGAAGCAAACAAAACTTGTATTGATTCATCATCTCCCAGCAACTGAAATAAAACAAACCTTGAAATATAATCTAGAATAGCATTACAATAGAACAAAGCATCCAAAAACCTTACATTGATTAATCATCTCCCAGCAATTCTCATCAAAGGAGCAATAACACCCTGAATCTCCAACAGAGACTGTTGAATCTTAATCTCCTGATTAACCTCCCTCTTCAGGTTCCTAAGAATCCCTTTAAACTCCTCCTTACCGTTAATCTCCTCACCTCTAGTCTCCAAAACCTTCTTCGTCAACGCCATCAACAGTTTCGAATACCTCTCCACGGTACAGTACCTCTGCAAGAAACCGAGCAGCAATCCCAACTCACCTTCCTCCAAATTCGACACGCACTTGACAATCTTCCTCCTCGCCACCAACTCCTCCATCACCGCCACCACGTCGGCCGGCTTCTTCTCCTCCAGAACAGAGACCAAAGCCTCCTTATGCCTAAACTTCTTCAGCAGCTTGTCGTGCCTCGTCAGCTTCACTCCTTTACTCTCCTTCACCAAGTAATCATCTTTCGACGGCTTCTCGCTCTGCCCTCTCTGAAAATACCTGAAGTAACTCGGCCTCAACGCCCTTCTCCTACTCTCATCCACTTCACTCTTCACACTCCAAAAACTCGTCATCACGCTAGCTTTCTTCTTCTCCTCCTCATCTCTCGCCTTATTCTTCTTCTTCTTCCCAGCAAACACCATACCGTTAGAACCTCCAACAACACGAACAGAGCTATCCGGAGAGATCCCAACGGACATTAAAGGAGCTGGAAACCTCATAGAGTAAGTAACCTTCCCCCTCCCGTAATCAAACACCTTCATGTAACCGTCTAACGAACAACTCACAATCCTATTCTCCCCTTCCAACCCCATCCTCCCAACGGAGAGACACGTCACCGTTTTGTTATGACTCTCCATGGAACAAACCATCCTCCCTCCTCCGATCAAATCCCACACCTTCACACTATTCAATCCCGCCGTCGCGATCATTCCACCAGACGGTAAATACACAATATCCTCCACAGGTGCACCGTGGTTGATCTCAGCTATCCATTTCGAGTTCCCCACTCTCGCGTCCCACACCTTGATGGTGTGATCGTATGACCCCGTGGCGAACATCGAATCGTTCACCGGAGAGCAGTCTCCGCACCGAACGTAATCCTTATGTCCGATTAGATCGGAGATAACCGTGCCTCCGGCGACGTCCCAGTACTTGACGACTCCGTCGTCCCCTCCGGACACGAGATGGAGCTTGTCGTGGACGGGGTACTTGACGAACCTCGCCGCCGCCTTGTGGGAGCGGAGGCTACGGAGAGCCATCCGCTCCTTGACGTCGAAGACCTGGACAGTCCCGGAGAGGTCGGAGGCTGCGAGGAGGGCTCCGTCGGAGCGGAAGGAGACGGAGGAGACGACGTCTTTGAAGGAGAAGCGGCGCGAGGCGGTTAGCGTGTTGGAGGAGAAGAGGGAGACGGTGGTGGAGTGAGCGACGGCGAAGGAGTGGGGGTGGATCGGAGAGAAGGCGACGGCGGAGATGGAGGATACGAGGTTGGGGATTGAGTGGGGTTTGAAGGAGGACCAGTATCGAGAGTCGGGAGTTTCGGGTTTGGAGAGAGTTTTGGGTGTTGATTTGGGCTTCACCGGAAAGATCTTCGATGGTTGGTGGTCATTGAGTCGAACTCGAAGCTCCTCCTCCATTGTTGCAGCAAGAGCTTGAAACTTCAAACGAGGAAGAGGAAAAGGAAGAGAGGCTGTTAGGGTTTAAGCGAAGCTCTCTCATACGACTCTTGTTAATTAGGGTTCATATACCTTATTTGGGCCTTTAAATGGGCTTTTTAATTACACAGCCCAGCGGCCCAGTGCCAGCGCATTCCAGTATCGTTGACTGTGTTTATCAACCGTCAGATCTAAAAACCTAATGATCCAACGGCGAGAAATAAAAGCCACCAAAAATATGACCGTTGGAAGTGAACCGTTGGCTCCTCCTTCATAAGAAGGCGCTCTCTCCCATCAGAATCTCTCAGTTCTCACAAACTCTTCTTCACCAAGAGAGATCCAAAGATCAAGAAGAATCTGTAAAAAGTTCAATAATGGCGACGAGAACCAACATGCCTGAACAAGCCAGAGGTAGTAGTTTCTTCCCCGTCTTTGTGTTTTTTCGTTGATTCCGATCGATCTGAGTTTTATTTTTATCTGTGTTTGTTTGATTTGAAATTGAAATCGAAATTAATCTTATTTTAAATCGAATCTGGGTTTCGTTTGATTTAGATCCGATCGGTTTTGAAAATATCTGAATTGATTTGATTGTGGTTTCTTGAACTTCTCAGGTGTTCCCGTCGCGAACAAGAACGGTGCCGTGAAGAATCGCCGCCCGCTCGGTGACATCGGAAACAACCTTGTTTCCGTTCCCGTGGCTCAAGGAGGGAAGCCTCAGCTTCCGATCAACCGTCCCATCACCCGAAGCTTCCGCGCTCAGCTCCTAGCCAACGCCCAGAAGCCAATCAATTGCGAAAACAAGGCCGTGAAGAAACCACAACCTCTTGCTCCAAGAAACAACAACCAAGAAGCTCAGAAGGCGGTTCCCAAGAAGAACCTAGTGATCAAGCTCAAGCCGCAACAGACTAAACACGCTGAAGTAGCTGAGCCAAAGAAGCCAAAAGAACCAGCCGCTGTCTCGCCTAAGAACAAGAAGGTTACCTACTCATCAGTTCTCAGCGCTCGGAGCAAAGCTGCGTGTTCTATAACCACCAAGCCGAAGATTCTCGATATTGACGAGTCTGACAAGGACAACCACTTGGCTGCTGTTGAGTACGTTGATGATATGTACGCGTTTTACAAAGAAGTGGAGAAGGAGAGTCAGCCGAAGATGTATATGCACATTCAGACCGATGTGAATGAGAAGATGAGAGCTATCTTGGTTGATTGGTTGTTAGAAGTTCACATCAAGTTTGAACTTAACTTGGAGACTCTTTACCTCACTGTCAATATTATTGATCGGTTCCTCTCTGTGAAAGCTGTCCCCAAAAGAGAGTTGCAGTTACTTGGAGTCAGTGCTTTGCTTATCGCTTCCAAATACGAAGAGATCTGGCCTCCTCAGGTAACATATGTCCTATTAGAAAGTTCACATCAAGTTTGTGTTTTGTATGTTAATGGTATGGTGTGATGTGTAGGTGAATGATTTGGTGTATGTGACGGACAATGCTTACAACAACAAGCAGATTCTAGTGATGGAGAAGACCATACTTGGGAACCTCGAGTGGTACTTGACTGTTCCGACTCAGTACGTGTTCCTTGTCCGGTTTATCAAAGCTTCGATGTCTGACCCTGAGGTGAGTTGAATTTTTGCTGTAAAGTTTTGATTTTTCATACGTTTTAGATTGGAAAGAGACTGAGTTTTGTTTTGTTTGTTGTCTGAAGATGGAGAATATGGTTCACTTTCTTGCTGAGCTGGGGATGATGCACTATGACACGTTGAAGTTCTGTCCCTCCATGCTTGCTGCTTCAGCGGTCTACACAGCGAGATGCGCACTGAAGAAGTCTCCTGCTTGGACTGAGACATTGACGTTCCACACAGGATATTCAGAGTCTGAGATTATGTAAGAACAGAGAAGACTTGCAAGTTTCTGTTTTTGTTTGTTGTCTATTAGTTGCAGACACTTATATGTTTTGTTCTTTGTTGTTGTGTGTTATAGGGAATGCTCAAAGCTTTTAGCTTTACATCACTCAAGATGTGCAGAGAGCAGGCTACGTGCTGTGTACAAGAAGTACTCTAAAGTGGAGAACGGAGGTGTTGCTTTGGTCTCACCAGCCAAGTCTCTCTTGAGCGCTGCTCCCCTTTCTGCTTAAGTGGGGAGAGAAAGAGTCGTTCGTCAGTCTCTCTCTGATTCAATTCGAAGATTTGCTTTAAAAACCTCTTTGTTGTTGTTATGAGTTCAAAAAGTAATAATGAATTCTTTTATGAGTGAGTGACGGTTGTTTGTACTCTCGTCATTGAGAAACAAACATGTCTGTATTGGTTTCTTCTTTTCTATAACTAATAGATAAAAGCTTTCTGATGTTTGATTGTGTTTACTTGCATCTTGCTCTCAGTAGCCTCTATTGTCGGTTAATTACAAATCCATATAATATATTAAATTTAACTATACACCTTCACAAACTCATGCTCACACGTAAGTAGGTGAGAGGTGGTAACAACAACAACTCCAACTTAATACTCTGTAGCAATGATATCTCTTGACCAAATGTTATCGTCCTACATAGTCAAAATACGTAGGATTGATAACTTTTTGCCTAAAGCATAATAAATAGTGAGCTCCAGAAAGTTACCTGTTGGTGCTTGTTCAACACTGAAAGAACCTCGTTGTGTATCAGATTACAAAAGTCTTGAGATTACAATCTTCTTCCCAAAGTAAATGGAAAGAAAGAAAGAAATATACGATATGGACTAATAAAACATTCTTAGTGAAAGATCAACAGGACAGTTTGGCCGAGTGGTCTAAGGCGCCAGATTTAGGCTCTGGTCCGCAAGGGCGTGGGTTCAAATCCCACAGCTGTCAATTAATTTTTGATTTTTTTTTGTACAACATAAAAACTTTATCCAACAACTGAAGAAAACCAGAGAATCTTATTACGTTCATAATAGAAAACACAACAACAGAAATGATACAAAATCAGAGAATCTTAATACGTTCATAATAAATAGAAAACACAACAACAGAAATGATAGAAAATCAGAGAATCTTATTACGTTCATAATAAATAGAAGCACACAACAACAGCAAATACTCTTAGAAACTCAAACCTGAACCTCTCAGTTTCTCCTCAATGATCATGTCGATTCTGCTCTCCATCTCCGGAGTGAGATGATTTTTCCAGTCACCGACTTCTCCTTTTCGGAAATAGAACTTGTAATCCACGCCGTTGACGTTTTTTCCGGACTTGTTGATCTCCAAGTCGCTAAGGCTACGCAGGGAGCAGAGCTCCAAGACCTTGTCCACAGATCCGCTCTCTAATTCTTCCTCGGTGAAAGGACAACCTAAGAACTCCGCAAGTCTCTTGAGCTGGACACAAGGCTCTTCTTTCATTTCCTCGTACTTCATGAACAGGACACGACTCGGATCTTCCAAGCTGCCTCTCCAGTAGCTGAGGACTTGGTCCCAAAAGGGACCGTAGAAGGTGACTCCTCTGCACAACGACTCGAACAACGACTCGAGAATGCTTCTACTCGCTTCAACTCTCTGATACTTGCACACGAAATACCACATAGATATCAACGCGTCCTTTGCGTTCCTGCACATGAACACAATCTTGCAAGGAGAACCCTTGAGGCCCTCTTTCAAGGTGTGCAAAGGCATGTGAGTCGCAAACAGCCTCGGGGAGGACGATGAGTACTTGGTTAGGTCCGGTGTTGAGCTTTTGAGATAAAGATTGTTCTCCAAGAATGGTACTAAGGCATGAGGATTATCTGACAGCAATGGATGATCATCATGATGTTTAGATCTCTCCAAGAGTGCGACCGTGAGTGCCTTGAGCCAAGTTGTGCCGGACTTTGGGGAAGAAGCGAGGATTATATCAGTTTCTTGTGGCTGAAAATTGTTATGGAAATTGATGACTCCTTGGAGAGTGTTGTAGTAATACCAGCTTCCTTGGTACTTGCATAGATTCCCTTGAAAATCTTTGTCTGTAGGAAGTGAAGAGATCAGTTTCTTTGTTTCTTCACTTACCTTGTCTTCTCTCAAGTTCAAAGGAAGTTCATTGTCAGCCATTTTAGAAATGTGTGTTTGCTTCAAAATGCAAACACATCTATTTAACTCCTCATGGATGGAGCAATCCGATTAATATTATTTTGTTTTATGGTGATTTTTATTATAAGCAAATTAAATATGTTTTGGATTATTGTTATGTGCAACAACTAATCAAGCAATTAGAAAATTGCAAATTATTTATTTCCTCATGGGAAGATGGAATGCGAATTAATATTTTGCTAATTAAAGTATAGAGGTTATTATTGTAAGCTTTATATTTTGGATTCTTATTTGTTGTAACGTGTAACAACTACTAACAACTAATCATTCAATTAAAATATGCAAATTATTTAATCCATCATGGGAAGTAGGAATCCGATTAATATCTATTAAAATAGTCACAAAAAAATCTACAAGATCTTTGAATAATTCATTAACAAATTAAATTATACATACAATATATATATATTCATTAACAAGAGAGGAACATGGATCACAAAGAACTTCCAGCGACCGTGAGAGAAGACTACATAAGTGAAGAAACAAAGAAACTGATCTCTTCACTTCCTGTGAACAAAGATTCTCAAGGCAACCTCTGCAAGTACCAAGGATGTTGGTATTACTACAACACTCTCCAAGGAGCCATCAACTTCCAGAATCATTTCCAGCCACAGGACACCGATGTAATCCTAGCTTCTTTCCCAAAGTCCGGCACAACTTGGCTCAAGGCACTCACTGTCGCACTCTTGGAGAGATCTAAACATCATGATGATCATCCTCTCAACCATCCATTGCTATCCGACAATCCTCATGCCATAGTGCCATTCCTTGAGACCAAGCTGTATCTCCGAACCTCAACACCCGACCTAACCAAGTACTCATCATCACCATCATCGTCCGCGAGGGTGTTTGCGACTCACATGCCTTTGCACACCGTGAAAGAGGGCCTCAGGGGCTCTCCTTGCAAGATTGTGTACATGTGCAGGAACGCAAAGGACGTGTTGATATCCCTGTGGTATTTCAAGTGCAAGTATCAGAAACTCGAAGTGACTAGAAGCGTTCTCGAGTCCACGTTCGAGTCTTTCTGCGGAGGAGGCAACTTCTACGGTCCCTTTTGGGACCATGTCCTTAGCTACTGGAGAGGCAGCTTGGAAGATGATCCGAGTCGTGTCCTTTTCATGAAGTACGAGGAGATGAAAGAAGAGCCTTGTGTTCAGCTCAAGAGACTTGCGGAGTTCTTAGGTGTTCCTTTCACTGAGGAAGAAGAAGAGAGCGGATGTGTGGAAAAGATCTTGGAGCTCTGTTCTCTGCGTAGCCTTAGCGACTTGGCGATCAACAAGATTGGAAAAACGTCTAGTGGCCCGGACTACAAGCTCTGTTTCAGGAAAGGAGAAGTTGGGGACTCAAAGAACTATCTAACTCCTGAGATGGAGATGAGAATCGACATGATCATTGAGGAGAATCTGAAAGGTTCAGGTCTGAGTTTCTAGACTTACTGTTACTCCCTCCATTTCGTTTTACTGATCATTGTAGAATAAAATTTTCGTTTCGAAATAAATGTGTTGTTATATCTTTCGCATTGTTACTTTAGTTTGATGACCAACGTTCTTGTTAACACAAACCAAAATGTGTTAGTATTGTTTCCTAGTTCAAACTAGTATGTCACGTTTTGGTTCTTAGGTGAAGACACAAAATTGAATAAAATTAGAACAAAAATAGACAAATAAGAATAATTCGTTTGTTGTCAAAACATTGAGTAGCAGCAGATCATGATATGGTATATGAAAAATATTAAAGGTAGCAAACAAAAATTGAGTCTTCTCTCTGTCAAAAACCAAAAATTCTCAGACCATTGCAGCAGCTCGAGGGCTCTGAGTAGCAAATCCATTAGCTTCTACATGACCATTCTGCTTGGCTTCAACCACTTCTTCTTCTTCACTCTCAGTTTCATCATTGTTCCCATTCTTGAGCACCTTTGCCAGCTTCATCCCTTCCTTGTTCTCCATCTTGTCGCACAGCTTCCTCAGCTGCTCGGTGTTTAGCGACATGCAGAGATCCTCCACGTATGCAACAGAGATGCCAAGCAGACGCTGGGACAGAACAGGTGCGGAGAGAGTCCTGAGCCTACTTCGTTCCTTGGAACGAAGCTTCTTCTCCTTCTCCTTGTTTTTCTTTTGCTGCTGAGCAGCCTCGGCAGCGAGTTTAGCTTCCTCTTCTTTCCTCCTCTTCTCCTCCTCGATAGCTGCAGCAGCTTCTTCTTCCAGCTTCTTCTTGGCCATAACTTTTTCATCCTTCTTTGCCTGCTTCTTCGCCTTCTCCTCCTCCTTCCTCTTCACTATCCTCGGGTCCTTCTTATAAGCATTGTCAACAAGAGTCCTTATCCGAGCGTACTCCTCCTTCCTAGCCTTCTGAGTCTTCCTCGCGTTCTCTCTCTCCATCCACCTCTTCTCCTCGCGCGAATCCGCCTCCTCGAGATCGTGCTCCTCCTCCTCGGGAAACTCTCTCCAGCTCTTGAAAGCGTACCAGAAGTTGTAGTAGCTGTCAACCTCTTTGACCGGCGTGTTCTCGTCTCCCAAGTCCGGCACACGAGTGTTAACAGACCACCTCGCGTTCCTCTTGAACGCTGGACCAAACACCTTAAAGAAGTCCTTAGGAGCACACTCGCTCGGGACCTCGTCATCAAACTCATCAGTAGAGTCGAATATTCTCCTCTTAGTTTTATCCATGAGAACCTCATACGCTTCTTGGATCAGCTTGAAGTGAGACTCAATCGCCTCCTTCTTAGCTTCCTTCGCTTCCTCACTCTCCTCAGTAAGCAGAAGAGCAGCAGCAAGCTTATCAGGATGATGCTTCAGAGCAGCGTCGCGGTAGCTTTTCCTGATCTGATCCTCTGTTGCAAGATACCTTAAACTGCCCAAACCAAGCAACGCGTAGTGATCATGCTGTTCCTTGACTTCCTTCCCAGACTTATTCTTCTTCTTCTTCCCCTTACTGCTGCTGCTGTTCTTGTACGTTTCATAAGAAGGAATGTCTTCAACATCGTTTCCCACTTTCTTGGGAGACGCAGAAGAGGTATCTTCTTTATCCTCCACGACTTTCTTTGCACAGCCACGGAGTTTGAGAGCAGCGGAATGAAAGGAATGACCAGCAGGCTCACGGTTTAGTGCCTTCACAGGGAGAGAATTGGAAGAAACATACAACGGTTTCCCCTCGGAAAGCTCGTTGGAATAAGTAAGCAGCTTAATAACAACAGAGTTACTCCTTAAACTCTGCATGATGATACACTGTGTAGGATCCTCCAAAAATCAACCAGAATCCAAAAAGTGAGCACAAACGTTTATTCCTGTAACAAATATTAAAAGAAAGTCGCAAACCCAGCAATATACATAAACTTGTAGAGAACACATCAGCTTCTACATCGATAAAGATAGAAACTTTTTCTTTTTTTATAATTCAGACATTTCTCAACTGAACTCTCTTGTAACAGATAGCTAGATACAAAACAGAACCAAGCAATCAAAACACACACACACACACAAAGAACAGAGTCATAAATTGAAGAGAAACAGCTCCTAACCCCTAATTACAGTCATTATCTTCGCCATAAACAATAAAACATATTAAAAAAATAGCTTTCGTCGTTACAGTAAAGCTCTTTAAGCAAGTATACAGTGTAAGATATGTTTAAGCGAAACTAAGAAACCCTAGATTCATCTAAAACAGAGCAGCTAAGTGAAAAAAAAAACAGAACCAAGCAATAAAAAACACAAATTTGAAGAGAAACAGTTCCTAAACCTTAGTTTAAGCTCCTAATCTTCTACATAAACAATAAACACATGAAAAAAACCCTAGCTTTCCTCTTTCCAGTAAAGCTCTCTAAGCAAGTGACTAAGAAACCCTAATCGATCCATCTGATTTAAGACATGACTCGAACAGAAGAAAAGGAACCAGCTTTTTTCTTACCCAAAAGCTTGAGCTTGCCGTCGCAGTTTATCCTCCGAAGTTATCGCTGGCGAAGACGAGAGAGAGTTCAATTTTTGTTTCAGGAGGAAACGGCGGCGGAAGCTCAATGAAGAGAGGGAAAGAGGAGAGAAGCTAAAGAGAGAAAGTTTGCTTAAAAAAGTGGCAAGTCTTCTCCTAAACCTTGTTGGGTTTACATTTTTTCGTTATTTATATGTTAATAATAATACTCACAACACTGAGGGTTTGGACCTAAAACCCTTATTTGTTTATAAACCCGATATTGTTATGGGCTTTGGCCCATTAAAATAAGAACTACATATAGAGGTGGCTTAATCAGATTTCTCAAACCCATGAGAAATTAAATAATTTGCAATTTTTCTAATTGCCTGATTAGTTCTTGCACGTTACAAGAATCCAAAACATATAACCGTTTACAAGGGTTGTGATTTTTAACCGAACCGAACCGAAATTTTAGTTAGCTCGGTAGTGCGGTTGGTAACCAAATTTTGAACTGAATCAACCTAAATTTTAGACCGAACTAATTGAAATTACCCAAAATTCAAATTGAATTAATCGGATAAACCAAAATTTTTAACTGGACTAATTATCCCTATTTACCAAGTTTACTTGAATTTTTAACCAAAATATAATTGGAACCAAAAATTCCGGTTAGTCTCTATAAATTTTTCGACAACCAAACTACCCGAATACCGAGCCAAACAAACTACCAGATATTAAATAATTTGCAAATTTTCTAATTGCTTGATTAGTTGTTACACGTTACAAGAATCCAAAAGATCTCATATACTTTAAAAAAAAACAAAATATGAATCGGACTTCTCCATCAAATAATTTGCAATTTTTCTAATTGCTTGATTAGTTGTTTGCACATCACAATCATCCAAACACATATTTGCTTAAAATACTAATCAGATTCCATCTTCTCATGATCAGGAGCTAAATAGATGTGTTTTCATATAGAAGCAAAACACATTTCTAAACACAAAGGATTAACAAAGAAACATGGCTGACAATGAACTTCCTATGAACTTCCTATGAACTTGAGAGAAGACAACGTAAGTGAAGAAACAAAGAAACTGATATCTTCACTTCCTACAGACAAAGACTGTATAGGGAAGCTCTGCAAGTACCAAGGATGTTGGTATTACTACAACACTCTCCAAGGAGTCATCAATTTCCAGAACAACTTTCAGGCACAAGAGACTGATATAATCCTAGCTTCTTCCCCAAAATCCGGCACAACTTGGCTCAAGGCACTCACGGTCGCACTCTTGGAGAGATCTAAACATCATGATGGTCATCCATTGCTGTCAGATAATCCTCATGCCTTAGTACCATTCTTGGAGAACAATCTTTATCTCAAAAGCTCAACACCGGACCTAACCAAGTACTCATCATCATCATCCCCGAGGCTGTTTGCGACTCACATGCCTTTGCTCACAGTGAAAGAGGGACTCAAGGGTTCTCCTTGCAAGATTGTGTTCATGTGCAGGAACGCAAAGGATGCGTTGATATCCCTATGGTACTTCAGGTGCAAGTATCAAAAACTCGAAATGACTAGAGGCATTCTCGAGTCAATGTTCGAGTCTTTGTGCAGTGGAGTCAGCTTCTACGGTCCCATATGGGACCAAGTCCTCAGCTACTGGAGAGGCAGCTTGGAAGATCCGAGTCGTGTCCTGTTCATGAAGTACGAGGAAATGAAAGAAGAGCCTTATGCTCAGCTCAAGAGACTTGCGGAGTTCTTTGGTTGTCCTTTCACCGAGGAAGAAGAAGAGAGCGGAGGTGTGGAAAAGATCTTGGAGCTCTGCTCCCTGCCTAGTCTTAGCGACTTGGAGATCAACAAGTCCGGAAAAAACGTCAACGGCGTGGATTACAAGTTCTATTTCCGAAAAGGAGAAGTCGGGGACTCGAAGAATCATCTCACTCCTGAGATGGAGAGCAAAATCGATATGATCATAGAGGAAAAACTGAAAGGTTCAGGTTTGAGTTTCTAGAGTATTGTTATATATCCTCTGCTGTTGCTGCTGCTGCTGCTGCTGTTGTTGTTGTTGTTGTTGTTGTTGTTGTTGTTGTTGTTGTTGTTGTTGTTGTCGTTGTCGTGTTTCTATTATAATTAACGTAAATAAGAGTAACTTTGGTTTGATTTGTATTGTTCCAATAAGGAGTTTGAAGAGTGAGGCAACTATTAAGAAGAAAATCTTCATTATCATCATCCTCTAATCTATTTCTTCCTTGATAAAGGTAAGAATGCTAAAGTTACAAAACAAAAATATATCGGAAAGCAAAGTCTTGACACAAAGCCGGAAGTATAAGAGATCAGTTTCTTTTTAGTTTCTACACTTACGTAGTTACGTTGTCTTCTTTCATTGCGAGTCATGTTTTTTTTTTTTTTTTTTTTTTTGTTAAGTATGTGAATTTTCATTAAACTTGTTAATGATACAGGGAGATTACAAGAGTTTGATGAAATCAAACCCTAGGAATCTAAGAAGCTTATCAAAGCAAAAGTGTTAGAGAGAGCCACAAAAAAAGTTAAAAAGAACTCTCTAAAACAAACTAAAAGGTCTAGCCACAGTCCCTAAAGACAAGACTAAAGCTTGGCATATAGAAGAAAACAGAACAACCGTTAAGTATCAGCAGATCACAACTCAATCTTGCCACCGGTACCTGCAACAAGAGAAGTAATCAAGAGAGTTCGCAACCGGAGAACAGTCTGAGGGACCGCAGACCGTCCCGAAGGCGACTCCGACAAGAGGACCGGCGAAGCAGGGGAGACCAAGCCCTGGTCCGGCAATCGCAACCTACGAAGTCCACTACAGACGTTGCTCACTCCGGGAATACAACAAGACCATTCCCTGATAATCCAAACCGACACGAAGAAGCCAGCAATTAAGCACCGGTGAAGTACAGGTTGACGGAAGCGGAGGTTATACGGCTCGACTCCGGTCCCGTCATACGAGCAGAGCACTGAAGAATCTGGCTGCTTAGCAACGAAGAGGCAGTGAACGGGTGTCAAATTCCTTCTGAAACTTTAAGAGTGGAGGAGGCGGAGCTCCCATCAGCAGGCAGAGAAGATGGAGAAGACCCGTCACATGGAGGCAGAGACAAAACCCTGACCTATCTCGAAACCCCCAAACAGATCCGAAGCCATCCGACGCCATGGTGGTTGTTATGGAGTCAACACGGAAGAGAAGTCCCCAGCAAAGCCCTCAACTTCGCGTTTCGTCACAGATCCGAAGAGCTCGACGGGGAAGTTCTAGCGAGAGCACCGGAAGGAAGAGACAGGGGAGGACATGGGAGGCAGCAAAGCTGACCAGAGACACAGTGACAGCGACACACTGCGCTTCCGGCGAACCCTCCGAGGTGAAAATGACCCAGATCCACCGCGAGTCAAACCCTAGATCTACTATCCCAATGACGCCTCCTGAAGAGATCCGACCAGCCACGACCTCGCCATCACTCCGGAGAAGCTAGGTGCACACCCAGAAACCGGTTTGGTTCGCCGGATCCGACCACAATCCGACGAAGAACTAGAGGTGATGAAGCAAGGAGGAAGTGCGCAAATCGGAGCTCGACGGGGTTGAGGTTTGGATAAGGGGAGAAAATTGGGGTGGCGACCGACGATTAGCAACCACACCGGAATCGAAATCAAGATGGTGAGGTTCGAGAAAAGACGACTTTAGGTGGGGAGAGATTTGAGAGAAAGTTTCTCTCACTTCTCTCTAACTTTTTCCGAAATGTAGTTTGCTTCAACATGCAAACATATGTTAGTTTCTACACTTAAGTATTTAACTTTTGATCACGAGGAGGAGTAATTATTAGTATTTCAAGCAAAATATGTTTTGGGATTATTGTCACGTGCAAACGACTAATCAAAGCAATTAGAAAAAGAACTGCAAATGATTTAATCCGAGTTAATATTTTGTTTTAAAGTACAGAGGTTGTCTAGCTTTATATCTTTTGGATTTTTGTAACGTGCATGCAACAAGTCAACAACTAATCAGACAATTAGAAAAATGACCACGAGTGTTTCAATATGGGCCCAATTCTGTTTTAGTGGGTCTAGGCCCATTAGTATATCGGCCTTAAAACGAATAAGGGTTGTAACCAACAAGGTTTTTATAGTAGACTTACCAAAGTAAACGCGCTCTCTTTCCCTCTCTTCATTGAGCTGCTGCCGCCGCCGTTTCCTCCTGAAAAATTTGAACTCTCTCTCGTCTTCGCGAACGATAACTTCGGAGGATTAACTGCGACGGCAAGCTCAAGTATTTTGGTAAGAAAAGCTGCTTCCTTTTTCCTTTCGAGTCACCAGATGGATCGATTAGGGTTTTTTTTTAAGTTCCTCTTGCTTAGAGAGCTTTACTGAAGAGATGGAACTTAGGGCTTTTCATGTGTTTATTGTCTATGTAGAAGATTAGGAACTTTGATTGGGTTTAGGAACTGTTTCTCTTCAAATTTGTGTTTTTGATTGCCTCTCTGAGTGACCCTTCGTCGGTTAAGTGAATCTAAAGTAGAAAGTTTATATCTTTGTATAGGTGTGTAAGTTAATTGCTTGTTGCCTTGTGACAGGGACAAAGGTTTGATTTTGGAGGATCCTACACAGTGTATCATCATGCAGAGTTTAAGGAGTAACTCTGTTGTTATTAAGCTGCTTACTTATTCCAACGAGCTTTCTGAGGGGAAGCCGTTGTATGTTTCTTCCAATTGTCTTCCTGTGAAGGCTTTAAACCGTGAGCCTGCTGGTCATTCCTTTCATTCCGCTGCTCTCAAACTCCGTGGCTGTGCAAAGAAAGTCGTGGAGGATAAAGAAGATACCTCTTCTGCATCTCCCAAGAAAGTAGCAAACGATGTTGAAGACATTCCTTCTTATGAAACGTACAAGAACAGTAGCAGCAACAAGGAGAAGAAGAAGAAGAATAAGTCTGGTAAGGAAGTCAAGGAACAGCATGATCACTACGCGTTGCTTGGTTTGGGCAGTTTAAGGTATCTCGCCACAGAGGATCAGATTAGGAAAAGCTACCGCGACGCTGCTCTGAAGCATCATCCTGATAAGCTTGCTGCTGCTCTCCTTCTTACTGAGGAGAGCGAGGAAGCGAAGGAAGCTAAGAAGGAGGCGATTGAGTCTCACTTCAAGCTGATCCAAGAAGCGTATGAGGTTCTCATGGACAAAACTAAGAGGAGAATATTCGACTCTACTGATGAGTTTGATGACGAGGTCCCGAGCGAGTGTGCTCCCAAGGACTTCTTTAAGGTGTTTGGTCCAGCGTTCAAGAGGAACGCGAGGTGGTCTGTTAACACTCGCGTGCCGGACTTGGGAGACGAGAACACGCCGGTGAAAGAGGTTGACAGCTACTACAACTTCTGGTACGCTTTCAAGAGCTGGAGAGAGTTTCCCGAGGAGGAGGAGCACGATCTCGAGGAAGCGGAGTCGCGCGAGGAGAAGAGGTGGATGGAGAGAGAGAACGCGAGGAAGACTCAGAAGGCTAGAAAGGAGGAGTACGCTCGGATAAGGACTCTTGTTGACAACGCTTATAAGAAGGATCCGAGGATAGTGAAGAGGAAGGAGGAGGAGAAGGCCAAGAAGCAGGCAAAGAAGGATGAAAAAGTTATGGCCAAGAAGAAGCTGGAGGAAGAGGCTGCTGCGGCTATCGAGGAAGAGAAGAGGAGGAAAGAAGAGGAAGCTAAGCTCGCTGCAGAGGCTGCTCAGCAGCAAAAGAAAAACAAGGAGAAGGAGAAGAAGCTTCGTTCCAAGGAACGAAGTAGGCTCAGAACACTCTCTGCACCTGTTCTGTCCCAGCGTCTGCTTGGCATCTCTGTTGCATACGTGGAGGATCTCTGCATGTCGCTAAACACCGAGCAGCTGAGGAAGCTGTGCGACAAGATGGAGAACAAGGAAGGGATGAAGCTTGCAAAGGTGCTCAAGAATGGGAACAATGATGGAACTGAGAGTGAAGAAGAAGAAGTGGTTGAAGCTAAGCAGAATGGTCATGTAGAAGCCAATGGATTTGCTACTCAGAGCCCTCGAGCTGCTGCAATGGTCTGAGAATTTTGGTTCTTGACAGAGAGAAGCGAAGAGCATAGACTCTAAATTTTTGCTACGATTAATATTTTTCATATACATCATTCATCATCATGCTACTATCCTCTCCCTCCTTACATAGAGTGTTTTGACAACTGAACCTATTCTTATATATCTATTTTGTTTCTTGGTCTAATTTGATGTTACGGTCGAGTTTCTTTTTTTCTGTGATTTGGTGTAGCAGATTAACCAAACAGAACTAATCAGAAGTGATTGAAACAGATAAACTAAACGAGACAATTTGGTTTGATATTTCATTAGAACAATTGTATCTGGTATGTAGCAACCACTTCCCCTGTACTTCGGCAGTCACTTCCATGCCATGTATTATATATTAGTATAGAACAGCAACATTTGCAGTTTAACACATGCTTGACTAATGCCAATATATAATCATAAAAGTATACAGCATGAAGGTAATAATAATACAATTCCATGTAATGTCTTCACTTATTGAATCCAGCTTGTTACGTGAACACCGATTTTTTTTTTAACAAAACCAAACAAAGTGATATTCATGTTTTTGGCGTTTCCTCAAAACATTCTTTAAAAAAAAATTAATCTGACGTTTATAAAAACTTGTATTATTTTGCTTTGTAATTAAGTCACTTATCAGTTTGGATACTTTGTACTCCAATACTATTTTGTTGTGTTTCTCCCACTGTCTGAAAACCGTAATATGGAGACAAATTGTAGGTTGAATAGTCTCTTACGAGTCCATAAAAATAATCTAAATTTCAGGCAATGATCTCCACTTTTCATCCGTATAATACTCGCAAAACAATCACACGATATCATATTAAATTGCAGTATCCAGTGTCTTATTAGCTAGATCACATAATCTATAAATTGATAAATTAATTTGATGGTCCACTGTCTTCATCACCTCTACAGCCACACATATCCATAAATAATGTATTTGTCTAGTCTCTACATATTGTAGTCCAACATCAAAATTTACAGTTAAGCCATATATTATTTTGTCATATTATTAGGTGTTATTGAAAAACATGGACTCTAACAACTTGTTAATTTTGTAGACTCGTGGAAAACTTATGTTGCGTTTGGCATTAAGTTTAGCTACCATCGAATCAAAAGCTCGCCACCTAATTGTTACTATTCAAATATTTAAAGTGAAGACATAGAGTAACTAAAGTAAAAAAGAACTTTCCCTATCAAAGTCTCTCCCTCTTTACTCATGGTTCTCAATGTAGCTTTCTCACATTCAATGCTTTAACCATATTATACTATCATACATATACGTACATGCGTCTCTCTTTATATATGTGTTCAATTCGTGTATACAAATTTACATACTTCTCTCCCACCCTTAAAACCTCTCTCAACTTCTTATACTAGTAGAGGAATAATACATTTATATTTGTATTTGTATGCGTTCGTATTCGTGTCTGATGGAGAGAGATAAATGCTTGATGTCGATGAAGTTCCGACCGGTGGTGACGAGACAATCCTCGAACGCGGCTTTACTCTGGCCATTTGGGGAAGAATATGGCGGTGGAGGTGGTTGCATGTGGCCGCCTAGGTCTTACACGTGCAGCTTTTGCGGGAGAGAGTTCAAGTCGGCTCAAGCACTAGGTGGTCATATGAACGTTCATCGAAGAGACCGAGCTCGTCTTAAACAACAATCTTTATCATCTTCATCAACTGACCAAACTACGCCTCTTGATTATGATCATCAACAACAAGTACAAAAACAACACGAAGTTCTTGACGTGGGACCAAAGTTTCCCGTCCAAGAAGATTCGAGAAAGCCAAATGGAAGTAAGAGAGAGATAAGTGATGTTGGTAATAGTAATGTTTTAGAAAGTTCTATGAAAAGATTTGAGCATTACAATGATGAAGTCAAGACTGATTTATCTATCGGTCTAGTGAGTTCTGAGTTCGATTCTCGGAGGAAGCAACTAATCAACGGGGTTTTGGCGTCCAAGAAAGCAAAGACTGATGTTTCAAGATTGCCGATGATGGTAGGGTTGGTCATCGGAGTATCCAAGATCAACGGTCATCACGAGGAGTTGGATCTTGAACTAAGGCTAGGAGCTGATCCACCAAAGGTTAACTAGCCTAAGTAGTAATAATGATAATAATAGTGAATGTGATTGCCAAAATCTCAAGAGGGAAAAGTAGGTTTTGTAGTGTTGGCTTTGATATAGTAATTAATTCTATTGTATGGGAAGTCAGCACTTTTACTCTTTGATAAGACTCAAAAATAGAAGAAAGAAAATTCAATGATATAATTTGCTTTAATATTCCATGTGAACTCTCAATATTATAAAAAGAAATTAGAAACTAAAAGTCATCATATTGTCTATTTTGTTAACCTATTTATCATATAACCTATGAGGAGATTAGAGAAAACCAAAAACTTAAGGCTGATTATTTATTCTAATGATAATCGTAAGAGCTAATGTCTATAGTCTATTAATGGTTTTGCTTGTAAATAACAGGAAAGTAATTAACGTTTGCTATAAGCTTATAGGGACGGCCACATGACTTCAAATCTAGATTAACATTGTTTACTTCTACACATATCACTTCTCAGTGGTTGGCACATGGAAAAAAATGATAATTGTTTCTACTTACTCTGATATGTTTGAAAATAGTAGGAGCTTGGAAGATTACTCTTTAGTGTAGCTGGCTTGTAATTGTAGAAATGAATAATACCGTAAATTTGATCAAAAAAAAAAAAAAAGAATAATACCGTAAATATTATATGAAGGAACAAAACTGATCCAGAAGACAAATACTGAACAGTAATAAAATATATTTCTTCATTATTTCTTGGTAAAAAGAAAATGCACCATCAAAGTATTAATGATCGGATTAAATAGAAATGCAATGAACAGATTATTATTATCTCGTTGACAACAACTTTGCAGATATGAACATGTTACACACAGTATGTATATATATTTGTAAACTATAATTGTGCTTGTGAACATGTCTGTAGTTGAGAAGGGTAAACTATAATTGATCGAAGTGAAAGTGGTCTTTTCACAATTTACAGCTCCTAATATGAACACATGCAAACGTTTGTATGTTGTACTTTTAGATTACCTTTTTTGTTTTACATTTATAAATAAATTAAAGAAGAAGAAATAAGTGAAAAGGAAAGAATGGAACCGATGGTTATAAAGGGGATATGGTTTTAAATGGGAGGGGCAACAAATTTCAACGTTGTCTAAAAGAGGAAAATTCATGAAATATATCTTCTGACTTTATTATTACAAAGCATAATGCAAACATAAGCCAAGGAAGAAGTCTATTAAAAAAACTGAAAATTAACCCACACAAAAATCAGACTCTGCTCTGCGACAAGAGGAGAACTGAACACACACAAAATGTAAAGCGAATATAATAAACGGAATAGAATTTAGAGAATTTATGTCATAACTAATAACCACTAGCTGTAACATCCTTTCCTCTTTTGGGAACTCTTCTTCGGAATATTCAACGTGCTCTTCTCATTCTCAATTCCATTTTCTTCAACTTTTGGGGGGGGGGGGGGGGGGGGGGGGGGGGGTCTTCTATCACTTTGTTTTCTAATTTTTGAAGATAAATTGGTAATTTTATTATTGTAGCTAGGCAATCTATTCTTTATAGGTTTTGAAGCATTGGTGAAAAATATCCAGTTCGTAAGAGATTTCTGTTTTATGCTAAATATTTAGTTCAGTTTCCCCAGAAACAAATATCTTGTTTCTGGTGTTCATTGTTGTTTGTACCAATGTTTGTAGATGTCTGAAAGATTTAAGAGATAAGATTCAACAGAAACTTGTTGTTACAATTTTTAAAATCTATGATTAATTTACAAATAAATAAAAACATTTTTTGGAATAATTCTTATACCATGATGATCTTGTTGAACTGTAATGGTGGATATATGGATGTAAAACAGGCACAAGTCCTGCAAGATCTAAAATACTTGACATATGAATATGATGATTTAATGAAAAACAAATTAGATTGAAAAATATTTTAATAGTCTAAAGAATCTATACTATTATTTGCGAAGTAAATTTTTGGAATCGAGCTCTCACGTTGAAAGTTAGAGTGGTTAATATCGCTTATACCCTTAATGAATAAAATCTATAAATTAACTAAAACATAAAAACGAATTTAAAATTATTTGGTTAGATAAGTTATTATTAATAATAAAAAACTTTCCAAAATCTTAAAGATATATTTTAAAATAAAAGATAATTCCTATAAATCTATCACGTTGAAATCGAGCTCTCACGTTGAAAGTTAGAGTGGTTAATATCGCTTATACCCTTAATGAATAAAATCTATAAATTAACTAAAACATAAAAACGAATTTAAAATTATTTGGTTAGATAAGTTATTATTAATAATAAAAGACTTTCCAAAATCTGAAAGATATATTTTAAAATAAAAGATAATTCCTATATATTTTGTGTTGTTATCCGAAAACATATTTTAATAAAAAATTTAAATACTAAAAAATTAAAACTAAAAACACATAGAAAACATATAACTTAATATTATTCAAAAAATATTAATCATATTTTATACTCAATTATTAATTTTAATAAATAATTTTAGATAATTTTTATTACATGTCAATATAAAAAAATTTAGTTGAGAGGTTTTAATGTTAAAACCCCGTAAATCTTCTATCTTTTACTATTATATTAAAATAAATATAAATTCATGTATATAGTTTTATGTATATTTTTATGTATATATAAATGTTTTGAGGATTATTTTATATAATAATAGATATTTTATTAAAATAAAAAACTTTAGCGTATATAGAAAATTTAATATTAAATTAATTATTAAATATTTAAAAAGCATGAAAATAACTTATTCAAAAATTTTGAATTGATAATATATTTCTTTACAAAATTTTATAAAATTATTAAGCCCGCAAGTGCGGGCAAAATACCTAGTTACAAGTATATTAAGATCTAAAAAGACTTACAACTACTGCATCTCATTATCTTCTCCTTTTTAGCAAAAAAAAAAAAAACTATTGCATCTCATAAGTCCATATTTTAGAACCTTTTTCCGGCAATTTACATTTCAGAATTTATATATCAATAAGTTACCCTAAAAGTTGATATCAATAAGTTACCCTAAAAGTTATTTTGGTGTATGTTGCTATAACACCTACATACACAAACAGGTAAAGTGAAGAACGCTATATTCTCTGCTGTCTAGCTTTCCCATTGAAGAAACTCAACTTGAAGTTGCACCATCATCACTCACTACGCATCTATTGTTAAGAGGTCTTATGTACAACAAGAAATTCAAAGGTTTGGTAACAGTGTAGCAAATAGGTGACTTCTTTAGTGTAAAAGAAGTAAGAGAGTGGTTTTAAAGGAGAGTTCAGAATGCACATGCTCATGCTTGCCCTCTCCTTATTCATCAAAATTTATTTCACTGGTTGGTTCTTTATATGTTTTGTCAATTAGAGTTTCCTAGTTTAGTACCCTTTTCTCTTCTTCTTGTTTCAATGTACTTTCCTTTTTTGGCTCTGTGTTCTGATTCACATTGCACCTTCACAAACCGTGTGCATAAGATGCATTTAAAGTCAAATGACACCATTTATGTTATTCTTTACTTTACTTTCTTTTCCCATTGGTGACGTTAAGACCGTGACGTGTGTCCATAAATTCTTTTAGACATACCAAAGCCTAATAAATGTATGTGTACGTCAAAGTTGGACTCAATGTCCCCTGAGTACATTAGCAGACCAGGCCCATTAGGATTATCTCCACCGGAGTTTGATCCAACTGCTTCACTCACAAACGCACAGTGAGATTCCTGAAGGAGAGAGTGTGCGTGACAAAGGAGTGACAAAAGATGGACAATCTTCGAACCAATCTATTCGGTTGGTCCTGAGCCTTCAATCATTGAGCATTATCTTTTGTCGTATTAATAAATGTAATGTAGAAAGACTTATAACTTCTTTTTTTATGGTTAGACCATGTACTGTAATGTAAGTTTCCATCTATTAGTCATGATCGGTATAACATGATGAACATTACTGTCACAAGTTAAGAGGGTTTGAATCATTTTACGCAATTTGTTTGACCTTTAGCACAGCTAATGAAGCCGCAAATCAGCCAAGAAAAAAAAAACAGATGTGTTGTAGTTGGCAGCTAGGTAATGAAAGCAGAAATCAACTTTCGAGCAAGAAGCCACCAACAAAACATCTGGGTGGGCATTACGGCCACCCGCGTATAGAATAATTCGGCTGACTAACGTGCCCATCCGTATAACTAGCGAGTAGCATCAACACCAACCAGTTTAAAAAGAGAGCTTAGTGTGTACAGTTAACAGCCAAGAAAAGGAGAACACCAGCTTTTGCTCACATTCAGACAGGCTACCAACAAGATAAGTGATATTGGTGACATACTGACCAATCACAGAAAGAAGCAGCCATGTAGTGGCTAATACGTGATCGGCTAATTGGTCACCTTATGGACTCTCAGATAAAAGTAATATAGTCAAAACATATATAGTTAATGATCCATAACCAAAACAGAGTTTAATCCTGTTTCAGTGTTGAAACGAATCACAAACGAGATTGCTATAGGTGAGCTCACTGACCATTCACACAAACAAAAGCCATTAGGCTAACATGTGATTGGCTAATTAGCCACCATAAAACAGAGTTTATAAAAAAGCAAAACTACTGATTTACTCTCACTAATCCTAAAAAGAATAATACATTACATTAGCCATATAGTGTATATCAAACTGTTAGTTATCTATATGGAATCCATCGCTACTTTCTTCTGAACTTCAAAACAAGACTGCAACTGAAGAAGAAGAAGAAGTGGCAAACTAGGGTTTCTTCAGATTATGTTAAACGGTCTCCCACTTATTTAACCTGACATATCGTAATGGGCCAACCGGCCCGATATGGGCCTGTATTTTGGGCTTTTTTGATTTATTAAACCCTGAAGGAAATCAAAACCTTCGGAGTCGGTCCATTTCTCTTCAGTTCAAGCTCCGACACAAATAATGGCGACTTTGTTACGTCGGACAGCTTCACGGCTTGTCGGAAGCTGTATCAAAAATCGCTTTTCCGTTAATCCATTTTATAACCAGACGACGTGTGCTCCTCATGGACGCTTGCGACATCTGACGCCGTCTATTTCTCGTAACAATCACTTCACTACATCTGCCAGAAAGAGAGCTTCCTCAAATGATCCTCTTCTCAGAGTGATCGAAGCTGAGATTGGATTCGCCGAGCAAGCCGATGATTACAATCGAGTAAGCCATTTCCTCATTTTCATGTCAGTTTGCTCTATAATGTCACATTTGACGCCAATCTCCTCTGTTTTTTGCTTTTGTAAGGTTGAAGAAACTCCAAGTGGTTTCCCTTTCAAAATGGAAGACAAACCAGGGACCAAGATCGTGAGTTTGACTAGAGATTACCAAGGAGAGAGTGTTGAAGTTGAAGTACACATGACTAATCTTGTGACAGGTGATAAAGGAGACGACGAAGAAGAGGAAGAGAGTGATGAAGAAGAAGAAGAAGATGAGGATAAGCCAGAGAAGCCTAAGCAATCTAATGTGCCTCTCTTGGTAACACTTTCCAAGGAGACAGGACCAAGTTTGGAGTTCAGATGTACTGCTTTTCCGGACAAGATTGTGATCAAGGACATGTGGGTTACGTTTCCTGATGATCCTTCCAAGGATGAGCTTGCCTATGAAGGCCCTTCCTTCCGGTAATAATAATCAGAAAAAAAAGTTTTTGACATTTGATGATTATAAGAATCATCAAAGTCATGATCTTTGATTGGTTTCATTCTGCAGGGTTTTGGATGAAAAGCTGAGAAAGGCTTTCCACAGGTACATCGAGATTAGAGGGATAACGCCTGGCATGATCAACTTCTTGCATGAGTATATGATCAACAAAGATAGTAAAGAGCACTTACTGTGGTTGAAAACTCTCAAGAACTTTGTTAAGTCTTGAGGAAAACATAACACTTTTTTTTTTCAGTTTTCAGATGCTCTCTGTTTTCAAATTTCGTACTTGAAACACAGTTATGTTCTGTTTGGATCTATTTTATATAATAAAAATGAGTATTCTGAAATCAAATCACTAACCCAGTAAGTACGAGCATCACTACAGCAAAAAGAAGTAACTCGGTCAAGTATGTTGACTACTTCAAGTGAATCTATTCTGTCTATGATCCAAAGCTTATAACCATCTTAACCAACTGAGAGCTGTGTCTGCCATCATCTAACAAAACAACGAGAGACATGCCCTTACTTGACAACATGACAGCTGCTCGATTTGCTTCTAGATTGCTTAAGGCGACCTTGTGACTTTAAAGTTCGCTGTAGTTACGCCAGACAGCCCGGAACTCTTCACGGAATGTGTTTAAGCGTGCCTTGAGGTTTGGTGTTCTCACGCTTGCATGAACAATGATCACTGTTTGAGCGAAACAACAATCTCATGTGTCAAAAACAAAACAACATCAAAGGACATCAACGATTAAAACAAGTGGAATAACTTACGGGCGAGGGAAGTGAGAAATGCATAGAGGACCCACAACAAACCGCAGGAAGAGAACCACATGACAAGACTTGCTATAATACATAAGCAAACCAAGACATTGATCACTTTTTGAAACCAATGATGCATTATATAACAAGGGATAGTGTCAAGTACCTGTTAGGAAAGTAACGACAAACACCCATCGTGGTTTCCCACAAACGTACACCGTCTTTCTTGCTGCTGATCTCCCACGTATGACAGGCCTGCAAGTGCTCACATTAGCTAAGTACTCTCTTTATATCTTCCATACAAAATAAATTAAAATAAGAAACTCACATGTGAGGAGGCCTCATTTTTGCGGCCAAGTGTGGAGAGAAAAGCCTAATAGTCCTTATGAACTTCTCATTAAAACTAGCCGCAAAACTGCAAAAAAAAAACATCCTCTTTACGCTTGAAGAACGCTCAATAGATTCTGCTCGGGAGAACACACACAGTACCACATGCTTCAATGCAGATCAACGCTAAGCAAAAATAAGCTAACATATCAACATGAACAACCAAACCGCCACAGCGAGGACGAAACAAAGCACCTTGAAACACTCAGATTTCAAGATCCAAGACCAAAAACCCTATTGAATCTCCACTACAAAATTCAAGACCAACCATTAAAGACAAAGAGAGCCTCTAATATCCTCCAATCCATGCACACAGAAACTGGAAAAGCCACTCAGATTTTCAAGAACCAAAATCACGAAACCTATAGAATCAATCCAGCTCAAGAGCAACCGTTGTATACAGAGGAGTCTAACGTCTTCCAAACCTATGCAAACTTCACGTTGCCATGAGAAGCCTCAATCGAAATTGCATAGCAGAGACATAATAACTAAACTAAAACGAAGTCACATTTACCTATCGTTAAGGAAAGCTAAGCTCAAGGCGGTGAAAGCAGCACCAAGAATAGCCAATGGTCTTGTAATCAGAGCAAGACCTGAGCCATCAACACACACAAAAAAATCATCTATCAACAAGATCTTAAATTAAACCAAAAAATAACAAGCTTTATTCACTAACCTAGAACAAGAATCACCAGGATAAAGTAATTCGTCCGATAGCTGCAACAATAAACGAAACAATTTTAACAACATAAGAATCAAAATCCATGAGAGAGAGATACAGAGTGATGATAATTATACTAGTAGAGATTGCATTTGAGACGGCTCTTCCACTTAGAGAAAGAGCGCGGGAACGCGAATCTAGAGAAGAATTCGCCGAATGAGCGAGGAGGCGTCGACCACTCCACTTCTCTCAGCGCCTCGATCACGTCCTCTGCTGCAACGTTCTCCCAATCCATACTCTCCCCACTCGATTCGGAGCCGCCACAGGATGGAATCGATCTCGGCGACGACGGAGAGAATCAAGCTCCGATGAGTTTCTTCAGATTCGAATTTGGGTCCGTGATTGTTCGATTTTCGATTCCTGCGTAGTTATGATGACGTGGCATTCGGTGGGAAGAAATACAAAAAACAATAGTAGTGAAATGTCTGAGGACAGGTTCGAACAACGGACCTCTAATGTATGAAATTACAAAAAACAAAAGATGAGTGAAATGTCTGAGCCCGGGTTCGAACCGGGGACCTCTAGTGTGTGAGACTAGCGTGATAACCGACTACACCACCCAGACGTTTTGTCTAAAAGAGCATGCTTACTATTGACTACATAAAGTAACGAAGAGTAGTAGTTCAATGAAAGTCAACAGAATGTTTGCTGTTTCGTTTGTACCTCGTACCACATCGTGCCGTTTGATCTCTGCCACCTCTCTGTTCCTCCCCGCTGTCCTGCACGACGCCTCCACTACTACCAGCACGTGCTCTTTTCCGAGAATCTCGGAGGGTTTTCGTTTTTTATATATCTCACTTTTCGCGTTGATCAAAAATAATATATATATATCTCACTTTTCGCTGTTTTCATATTTGTTCGTTAAAAAAAAAGCAGATAACGGCATGGCAGCTCCAGGTTTAGATCACTTGAATACAAGTAAAATAAACTGATAATCTATTGATCGAGCTCTCAGTTTGTGTTTGGTTACAGGACATAATGGAGGTTCGTATGAGGAAGCATTGGCTGCTTTATCTTCTTTGAGAATGAAGCGAAATCATGCTGATAATAGCGAGAAAGGAGACCGCTTCGAGATTCTTTTTGATTATCTCAAGGTTTTCTCTTACATTTTACGTTATTTTTTTTTGTTCTCTCCTGAATATTGTAACGGTTGTCGTAATACATTTGCAGATACTTGAGCTGGAAGAAGAAGACATGTTAAATATGAAAGTTATCCATGTCGCTGGAACCAAAGGAAAGGTATGCCAACTTTTATTCTCGAGATGCTTTACAATAATACAAAGTGATTTTTTTGTGTGTAAATATATGATTTTGATTTAGTTTCTGTTACTGGATCTCTGTTTGAATTTGTGCAAGCTTATCTTAGTTCTACACATGGCCGGCACTGAAATTTAGTGGGATATAGAAGATTTATTAAAGATTTGAATTAAAAAAATTATTTTACAAATTTGGGTATTTAAAAAAAATTGTTTCTGAGGATTATATCTATGTAGTTTTTTCAAAAAATTTGGAGGATAATGCCAATATTTCATTCGGCCTTGTCCAAGACCGTCCTGGTTCTACACTATTAGTGACCGTTATGTCATTATATGAACCTTTTTTGATGAAAGTGTTTGCACTGTTGATTACTATCTGATCCAGCAGCTAACATTATTCTCTTTATTTTTATCTTGGTCTGAAGGGATCCACATGTGCTTTCACTGAGTCTATATTACGAAACTATGGCTTCCGAACTGGACTCTTAACTTCACCTCACCTCATTAGTGTCCGTGAAAGATTTCGCTTAGACAGGCAAGTTTCTCTAACTTTGTTGGAATTTTTGAGAGAAATACATAAGCTCATAGAAGCAGGAACCTGATTACAAACTATTAGTCTGATGTGTTACATTGCTGCAGTGTGGACATAAGTGAGGATAAATTTTTAGGTTATTTCTGGTGGTGCTATAACCGGCTTAAGGTATTTTTTTGCAACAGAAAAAAAAAGATTCAGTTATTTGATTCTGTTGGACTTTGATTTTGTGTTATTTGGTTTCTTGAATGTCTAGTAGTTATCTTCAATGTTGAAGGGTACATGTATAGTGTTCTTGTTGGAAACACCTTTGGTGTTGCGGTTTGAGAACTTCATGATAAAAACTATATTGGTGTGCATAGTTGTAAATGAAGATGGAGCTAGCTTTAATTTATTACTCAAACGACAAGGTAACTGACTATGTGCTCACTACAAGAAAACAACGGTATTCTGACGGACGTTCCGACGGAAAATGAATTCCTCGGAATATACCGAGGAATTTCCGAGGCAATTCCGAGGAAACACAAAATTTGGCTTCCTCGGAATTTCCTCGGAATATACCGACGGAATTCCGAGGAAAATTCATTTCGTCGGAATATTCCGACGGAATACCGAGGAAAATAGTATTCCTCGGAAAAAACCGATGAATTCCGAGGAAATATTATAGACGTTAGAGAGCCGTTGGGGGGATTTTAAAAATTCCGAGGAAATTCCGAGGGCAGAAAGGTTTTTCTCGGAATTTCCTCGGAATAGATCTTGTCGATTTAGGGATTTGATTATACATTCCTTTTCCTCGGAATTTCCTCGGAATTTTCCGAGGAAATTCCGACGACGATAGAGTTTTCCTCGGAATTCCCTCGGAAAATTCCGAGGAAATTCCGAGGAACTTGGGGTTTTAAACCGAAAACAACATTTTACGGATTGAATAACACGTATATAACCTTCATTAAGTGTCTTAACCAGATTATGAAGTCAAACTTTGGTGTTTTACCCAATAACAAACACTTTTACGATTGCATGAACGAAAACCACACAACATAAGAGAAACACTTATACACTTTAACAAACGGTAAAGGGAATACTTACAATTATTTTTGAAATTTTGTTATTTCATGGTTTATGTGATCATCTATACAAAGAATCCTCAATGGTATGCATTATAATTGTATAAGAAATGAAATACGGCGAAAATAATCGATGTTTTGAAACCCCAAACCCTGGTTCCTCAGAATTTCCTCGGTAAATTCCGAGGAAATTCCGAGGAAACCTGGTTCCTCGGAATATTTTCATTTAACCGGGTAAACCAAGCCGCCAAATATTTCGCGAAAATTGAATTAATGATTTCCGAGGAAATTCCGACGGATATAGTAAATATTTCCGAGGAAATTCCGACGGATAATTTCCGTCGGACCCCTCATTTTATTAGGTCGAGCCCGACCTTCTTCCCCATTTCTCTCCGCCGCACTCTCTCTTTCCCCTGCGATTTCGTCGACTCCTCTCTTCTCCCTTGCGATTTACGGCGCTTTCTCTCTTCTCCCTCGCGATTTCCACCCTAATCCTCATGTATGAACCCTATCCCACTCTTTTAGGTTAGATTTGTATGGTTTTTAAGTAGATTTGATGATTTTGGAATGAGATTTATAGATTTTGTTAGGGTGAATGGTAGATTTGTGTAAAATCGAGTTTGATTATGTATTTCACTTGATTTGAATTTTTTTTTTTTTAGTTTTTATTAATTTTGTGGTTATAAAAATCGAATTTGTAATTATATATATATATTGAAAACGTTTTTTGTATATAAAATCTATTTTTGCATTTTAAATTCATTTATATATTTATTAAACATTTTTAAAATCTATAAAACTTTTTTAAGATTAAAAATCATATATATAATATTTAAAATCATTTTTTTTGTGGTTATAAAACGTTTTATGTATTTTATATATAAAATATAAATTTCTATATTTATTAAACATTTTTAATATTATGAAAACTATTTTTTGTAATTATTTAACATTTTAAATATTTTTAAAACTATTTTTTGTAATTATTAACTGTTTTTGCGATTTATTTAAACTATTTTTTTAATTTTATACTATTTTATATTTATTAAAACTAATTTTGTATTTATAAAACATTTTTTTTATTTATAAACACTATTTATTATTTTTTGTATTTATAAAAACTATTTTGTATTTATAAAAAGATGATTTCATATTTATAAAAATATTTATATTTATTAAAACTAATTTTGTATTTATAAAACATTTTTTGATTTATAAACACTATTTTATTATTTTTTGTATTTATAAAAACTATTTTGTATTTATAAAAAGATGATTTCATATTTATAAAAATATTTATATTTATTATAACTAATTTTGTATTTATAAAACATTTTTTTATTTATAAAAACTATTTTATTTTTTTTGTATTTATAAAAACTATTTTGTATTTATAAAAAGATGATTTCATATTTATAAAAATATTTATATTTATTATAACTAATTTTGTATTTATAAAACATTTTTTTTATTTATAAAAACTATTTTATTTTTTTTGTATTTTAAATATGTTTTCTATTTTAATTTTAATTTTATATTTTCGAATTTCAATTAAAAAAAATAAATTTATATTTTTTTTTAATTTTGGAAATATTCCGAGGAAGTGTATCCCTCGGGATATTCCGACGACATCTTCCTCGGAATATTCCGAGGAAATTCCGACGAACTTGTGGTCCTCGGAATTTCCTCGGAAATTCATTTCCTCGGAATTCCGTCGGAAATTTCCGAGGAATTTCCGAGGAATAATGAAATTCCGAGGAGTTATTTCCGAGGACTTTTTTCGTCGGTATGTCGTCGGAATAGCATTATTCCGACGACATACCGACGATTTTTTCCCTCAGTATGTCGCTGTTTTCTTGTAGTGGCTATGCAGGAGAGAACTAACGAGGAAATACCTATGCCTACATATTTCCGCTTCCTTACGTCGCTAGCTTTTAAAATATTTGCTGCAGAAAAGGTTTGATGCTAATCTATACCTTTACTGAGTATTTTCTTACCAAGTAACAGGATAGATGTGCAAACATCTTTTTCTTTATTTATATTGCTCTTTTCTTTTTTATGCAGGTAGATGTTGCTATATTGGAGGTTGGATTAGGCGGGAGGCTTGATTCCACCAATTCAGTACGTTTGACCTTTTCTCTCTGCTGAGATGCTATATTTTCTCTAAATATGACTAAGTTTATGGTTCGCTAGGACTAGTTAAGTGTATGAGTACTGAAATATGGATTAACTCTATAATAAGTTTTTTGTTTCACCAAATAAGTTCTCATGGGGGATATACACTGGTGACATGTTACAGGTTCGGAAACCTGTGGTATGTGGTGTATCTCCTCTTGGATATGACCACATGGAAATTTTAGGTTTGTAACTGGAATCCTCTTATGCATGCCATACCTATACTTTCCTTAAATGGAAAATATACTTTCCTTAAATGGAGAAGCATAGTTCTAAGTTAGGTTCCTTTTGTTAATATTATATCATGTTTTCGCCTGTGGGTGTGTCACAGGTGATACACTTGGCAAAATTGCTGGCGAGAAGGCTGGAATTTTCAAGGTGGCTATAACTCTTTGTATATCTAAATTTAAAATGGATCAATCCTTTTTGTAACTTATTAATACTTTTGTAGTTTTCTTAATCTACCTTGTTTATATTTCAGCTTGGAGTTCCAGCTTTCACAGTACCACAACCTGATGAAGCCATGCGTCTCCTTGAAGAGAAAGCTTCCCAATTGAATGTACGCCCAATTTTTAATTATTTAATTGGGGAAAATGTTTTTGTGCAGTGAAAGTAAGTGTTTGATTTGGAGAAGCTTTTAACATCATATTGGCAGGTGAATCTCCAAGTGGTGCAACCACTAACTGCAAGGCATCTAAGTGGTTAGAAACTTGGACTTGATGGGGAGCACCAATATCTCAATGCTGGTCTAGCAGTTTCGCTTGCCTCTACTTGGCTCCAGCAAGTTGGTAAACTTGAAGTTCCCAGTCTTACTCAAAAGGTAAACTGCTCTGCTCTTTTCACTTCATAGCTTGTATCTAAGCCCTTCTCTAATCATTGTTTTCCACATTCTTTGTTTTAGTGTATTCTTCCTGAGAAATTCATCAAAGGGTTAGCTACAGCGAGTTTGCAAGGACGAGGACAAGTTGTCTCTGATCAGTTTATTGAGTCTCAGACTTCAGGAGATTTAGTATTTTATCTGGATGGAGCTCACACTCCAGAAAGCATGGAAGTATGCGCCAAATGGTTTTCATCTGCTGTTAAAAGAGACAACCAGTCAGAGAGTTCAGAACATTTGCTTAGTGGCTCCTCAGAATCCTCTCATGATCAGTTTTCAGGAGAAGAAAACTGCCATCAGGTAAGGGGACGAGAGGTTTCTTGTTTTCTCTTGGATAAGAGATTTAATGAATTAAGAGCATATGGCCTGTTTGCAGATATTGTTGTTCAATTGCATGTCAGTTAGGGACCCAACTATGCTCCTTCCACATCTAAGGAATACATGTTCAAACTACGGTAAGTTTTTGAGCATTGTGCCTTAGTTTGTAACACAATGTCCTTGAAGAAACAAAACATGTGTAGGTGTTCACTTCAAGAAGGCATTGTTTGTACCAAACATGTCGGTATATCACAAGGTTGGTACAGCGGCCAATTTGCCAGAGGATGATCCACAGGTTGACTTGTCATGGCAGTTGACACTCCAGAAAGTGTGGGAAAGCCTTGCTCAAAGTGAAATAGGTAGTAAAAACAAAAACTATGTAGTCCTAAATCTTTCTGATCTCAAATCAATCCTTTTTTTTGGTTACTGGGAACGCAGGAGAAGAAGATGGTGAAAGTAGTGGGAACAGTGAGGTGTATACTTCACTCCCTATGGCAATAAAATGGCTAAGGGATAGTGTACATGAGAGTAGCTCAGCCACACGTTTCCAGGTATAACTCAAACCCTTTCCTATTCAGTATTCCTCTGTCTCATAATATTTAAGTGGCTCAACGAATGTATGTGTGTGCAGGTTCTTGTAACTGGTTCATTACATCTTGTAGGCGATGTACTGAGATTATTCAGAAAATGAAGAGGAAGCAAACACATGTCATCATTTTTCAAGTTTCTCAATACACCATACTAAATCTTATTTGTATTATTTTGATGATTTCATTTTCTACAAGACTTTATTCTTTAATCAAAAGCAAAATGTGAGAGGAACAGGTTCACAAATGCTACACAACTAGCTTGTTTTACTTCCCTTAGGATATAAGAACAAAACTGTGAGCCGAAGACCTAAGCACACAGTTAGCTAGTTCCTAACTTAGATTGTATTTGATGAAGTACACGAGTCTCGTGGCTAATGACCTTATTAGACAATATTTGGTATCAACACTAATCATTGTAGTTTCATGCCTAAAATAGAGTTTATTATTGATCAAACTAATTTGCAACGAAATAGGCAGACTTTGATAAGTATTCATTTTGAACGTGTCTTTTTGTTTAGGTGAGGTGTTGATGAATTATATGATAGGATAAGTTTTTTCTTTATGAAGAAGAAATTTCTCGTTTGCCGATCCAACAAAATGACAATCCAAAATTCTACTCGATTAAAAATAAAATAAAATAGAGCTGACTAATTAAATATATGATATATGTAGTCGAATAAATTATTAAATTAAGTTGGTTGAATACTTTTTACGTTTACATAACGAAACGGCCTTATTCTTGGAGTAATATTATTATTGGAGAACGGAAACAAACATTTATCTCACTTATTAACAAACCAAATGGCTTGGCCTCATATAACACTTGATAATTGATATATAGGGAAACCGTACCAACCCTTAGGCATTGCTCTTAAACCTTGGAACAGGAACCAGCTTGAGAGGGTACTTCTTTGCGACAACAAATTGGCAAACCTCCTCCATGTTAAGCTCTTCCGGTTTAGAGCCATCAGGAATCTTCCAGTCAAATCGGTAGAGAAGATTCGCCATAATCTCCTCTAGCAACGCGTTACCATAAGCCATACCGGGACAATTCCTACGACCAAAACCAAATGGTGCGTACCCTTTGCTCCCCATATATTCAATGCTCTTGTCTAGGAATCTCTCAGGGATAAAATCTTCAGGGTTTTCCCAAATTTTAGGGTCACGCTGGACAGAAAACAGATTCACCAATAGTTTGGTCTTTGGAGGAATGTCGTACCCGCCTACTTTGATCCACTTTGATGATGTCTCTCGTGGAACTGTTCCCGCAGGGTGCAGCCTCATTGTCTCCTTGATTACACATTTCAAATATTGCATTTTATCTATTTCATTATTGGTTATCTTAGGTTTGGTCCCCACTATGCGTTGCACTTCTTCTTGTGCTTTCCTCATAACTTGGGGATGCTTGATGAGGTCGGCCAGCAACCACTCTAGCTCCAAGGCTACAGATTCTATAGCCGCCACAAATATACCCTACATTTGGATCAAGAACAAGCAGATATCTAATCTTTAGACAAGATCAATGATCTAAAGACATAGAAAATTGATTATAGGCATATGACATTAAATATCTTTTTGATCTGATACTCACTTCAACTCGATAAAAAGATAGAAACAATTGGAAAGTTACTGAAAATGCTATTCTACTGTTTCACTGAAAATTCTATTCTACTGTTTATTTTTGTTAAAAATAGTGTTATTAATCCACAGTTCTAATGTAATTCTACATATTTAATCTCTTACCATTTTGATTAACCGATAGATTTTTATTTAATAGATTATACAATAAGTGTGTACTAAGTATATTATGTAATTTTTTAATCTGTGGGAATATGTCAAAATGACAGTTTTGTGAAACGCATGGAGTACTTAGTTTAGAGTAATATTAATCAAGATTATATATATGGTGTATGTTCTATATTTGTAAATATATATGCATGACTATGTCAAAATTATATATTTTTCTTCATAAAATTCTAAGTATGTGCGTACACACCTCTAATATTTATCAATCGATTGCAAATAATAGATAGACAAACCTGCATTATTGCTTTGACGTCATAGTCAAGCTTCTCGTTGTCTCGTTGATGAAGAAGGACATCCACAAAGCTCTCCTTCTTTCTTTCATTGATGAGAGTCTCCATAATACCATCCAACTCCAAGTAAGTACTCTTTAAAAGAGTTTTGAAGCCCGTAAACCTATCCATCCACGCTAAGATCGGAAACAAATCCTCCAAGCAGAAAGATCCCAAGAGCTTCTTGAACTTGACATCCCAATTCAAGAAGACCCGCGTCGCATTCTCAAGCCCTTTCTTCTCTTCCTTTTTGTAGCTACCAGTGTACGACCTATGAACGACATTACTAACCACGGTGTTGAACATATCCGACATATCGATCTCTTCACCTTTTAGGCTCGAAAAATGAATAGTCTCCAACATACTCGAGATCTCTTCATCTCTCAACGTCTGAAACCGGTTCACGACGTTCTTACTCATGAGATGAATTGCACTGATCTTTCTTAGCTCCTTCCAGTGGTCTCCATAAGGATGGTACACCAAGTCTTGACCATTACCCTTTAGAGGATTAAGGCTAGTGTTGGTGGGTCGATTTGAGATGGTGATGTCGTGGTTCTTGGTGATCTCTTCGAGAGCATCAGCGGACGAGACAATGAGGTACCGAGTGGTTCCAAGGTTCACGAACATCAACGGTCCATGTTTGAGTGAGAGGTCGTGGAGTGAGTTGTGAGGTAGGTTACCTATTTGATGAAGGTTTCCAATGAGTGGAAGTTTTGAGGGAGATGGAGGAAGGTTTAGCTTTTTCGATTTGATCTTATTTTTGACAATTGCGAAGAAGAGAACTGGAAGTAATGCGAAAAGAGTTAAAAGGAAAGGGTTTGAGTTGAGGATGATTTGATCCATGATTCTCAAGTTAGAGTTCACTTTCTGTTGTGGTCACTTGTTTTATTTGATCTAACCTAGACGTCTATTTATAGGAGATAAATTTAGGATCACTAGTTCCCCCTACCCCACCCCCTAGAATTGTCAAATCAACATGTGCACATTATATATTTTATTTTTGATTGAAAATTAGTACACGTTTTAGGACTTTTACGTCAAACAATAAGCTATTAAGTATTAACAACGAAAGATATGTGACATGTTCACCACATATTTTGGGAAGTAAAGTAAAATCACCCATTTTGGATAATATAACATCCTAATGTTAAAATCTTTACAATCTAAACCATTGGATGAAAGAAAATTCCTAATGCAAATATTAGAAAATGATTATATGTGACTGAGCGAGCTAGTATATATTTTACATATTTTTGCCATTTTAAACCCGCAGAACTTCATTCTGTGCCTAAAATTGCAAGATATATCAAAATATACACTTATTCAAACTAAACACTTGAAAATTATTAAGTTTGACTTGTCATTCTACGAAATTAGGGCACCAAAAGTTTTGTTCACTTATGCTATTTACGCTTCTTACGTACAAGTTTTACTTGTTATGCTGTATTGCTGTTACGTTAAATATGTACGTACAACTTTTTATGGTCCGTTGATTAATCACATCACCTGTTTTTTTTGGTCAAAAATCACAACACCTGTTAAGATACGCTTAACCCGTAGACATTCGTCCCATAAAATTTGTCTCAACATTGATTAATCGTAGTGATGTGACCTATTTGCCAAATTTCATTTGTTTTTCACCTAACCCGGTAGACAATCGTCCCATAAAATTTGAAATATTTTTAGAAGTTTTTGGACGATTCAAAGGGGAATAATACGATGGTCTATTCTCGATCTTGGGTTTCATTAGTTTGGATCTACACTGATCTGGTTTAGTTTAGTTAATTAGACTGGTAACTAGTTATCTTTTAATTTCCTTAAACTATCAGTCCTATTTCCTCGAGATTTAAATGGACGTGGATACCTCATGCGACCTCAATTCCCTCCCGTAAGTGTTAAGAGCGAAGTGTGATTTTACTTCTTCTCCCCTAAGGGCCATCGTCCCAAGCCCTTCCATAGTTTAAAATAACAAAATATATATAAAAGTTACTTTTAAGATTTTTGAATTCTCCCACCCTCTTATTTACAGCAGAAATTGATTTCAAGTTGGTTTTAATTACTGTCGTTCTCTTCTCCTATTTTTCACTATGTTTTCAATATTAATGAAATTTCCACGGAAGCAGACAATATATACCAAGTAATGGCGGCAATCCTAGACTTTTGTAACTTAGTTTTTTTTTGATGTATATATAGTCGATTCATAGTGCTTGGCTACGTACTAATTACACATATACATCACTAAAGTAAAGTTTTCCGTTTGGAAACTTTTCTTAAGAACACTTAACATTCAAACATGACATGTTTATTTTTGAAAAATGCAAAGAAAATGTTAATTGCCTGAAAGTGATTTACAATAGTGTATCCATAAGAGACCGAAACGCATAAATAAATAATTTTGAATTTTAATACAAATCGGAAATTCTGTCTAAATTTCCGAGCAACTATTAGGTGTGAATGTGGTTAGAGAACGTGGGAGATTGAGATGTATTCATGTACACAAACTTATTTGCCGGAGTATATGATTATCCGATAGTATTAGCATGTCACGTTCACAAGTTATTGTAGATATGTATTGCATCATATAAATTGCAGTGGTCGTGAAACTAATTACTATTCCAACTACATTATCTAGAAACTATATGACCATGCATGAAATTAATTAATGATAGGCAAAAACTATGTCCTCGGTTGTTTTTGTGGCAGACATATGTGGCTTATTAAGTGTGATTGTCGAGCTATGGGATTATGAACGTATGTATGCTTGTGTTGACGAAGGTGATGAGTGGGCGAATAAGTATCTATGATTTATGTAATCATCAAATGAGTGAGATATTTAAAACATTTTACTAAGGCTGGTGCAGTTGATAATGGATTTTATGATTTCTTAGAATTATTTCCTTTGAATAGGAGGACGATTGTGGCTTCTTCGACAAGGGTGGGGCGTTATGAACGATTACATTTTTGGAGTTTTTAAAATGTGAGCCTTTTGTGAAAGTTTCTCAACATTTTCTTTTCTTCTCTTATATTTTTTTTTCTTTTTTTTTGTGTGGAAAACTTCCAATATTTATGCGGTTGCACATATATATATGAGCCAAGTAAATGGGAGAAAGGTGCAAATGTTTATGATCCATGGAAATTTTGTATTTACAAAAGAGTTTCGCATAGAAAGGTCCATACTTAAAAAAAAAAGTCTAAAAGGCCAAAAGTCTCAATCTCTACTTTTATATGGATAGGAAATTGTGACAAAAAAATATGGATAGGAATAATATTAAACACTGGTGGTGTGATAGCCGTGTGACACAATTTACACCATGCGTGGGATGATTAACATTACTTATCTGACATGATCATCTACAAATAACATGTTAATATGTTATATTTTCTTAGTAGAATAACATGTTAATATACAGAAGAAAAAAAAAGCAGAAGACATTCATAATTACTTGAAAGATGAGATATGATCAATCAAATGTTCTAAAGATCGATATGCCGAACCATTTTCTTTAACCAGCGTACGAACATATAGCTAGAAAGATGATAGACGATCAACCAAATGTTCTAAAGATCGATATGCCGAACCGTTTTGTTTAACCGATCTTCTTACTTTCTCCATAAGAAGCTTCATCCTCTCTCGTATCACTTCTCCTTCAGGCTCCAACAACAATCTCCTCACCGCTCTATCAATCACATTTCTCTCAATCCGACCCTCTAGATGAATCCCCACCATCCACACATCACTAACGAATCTTGCATTCAGTAACTGATCCCATACAAAAGGCAAACAAATCATAGGGACACCTTCACAAACACTCTCAACGGTCGAGTTCCAACCATTGTGTGTCAAGAATCCTCCAACGGCTCTATGCTTTAGAACCTCTTGTTGCGGCGCCCATTTCACTATCTTCCCCTTCTCCTTAATCCTCTCCATGAGTTCTTCAGGGATCGTCTCGATCCATTCCGTGTCTTTCACCGAACCAACCCTAACGACCAGCAAGAAGGGTTGGTCGCTGTTGCTTAGACCCCAAGCAATCTCTATTAACTCTGAACGGCTCATGTTCGCTAGGCTACCAAAACTCACGTAGATCACGGATTTGTCTTCTTGTTTGTCAAGCCACTGGATGCAAGTGTCGTCCGGTGTGAACAAGCTACTAGACGAGCCTGGAAAGTAGTTATGAGAAGGTCCTATCGCATAGATAGGGACTTTGAAATCTTGACGTGCTTGGCTGAGTGAGTCTTGATCCAACTCCTCGCAAGATGACACGAATATAAGACCAGAAGACGTCTTTGTCGTTTCCAAGATCTTATCTGAGTACGAGTCTAAGAGCTCTGTTTCTTCATCGAGAATCTGTGAAAGATCTTTCTTTCGAAGCGGTGGAAACTCCTCTACTGGATCATCCTGTTCTGAATTTGAGATGGGACCTGTAATATTGATTTTCAAATATATATGACTAGCAAAAACCGTTATTTTTAGGTATTTTGTAGAAAAGATCGGACCATGAAAGTCAACTACGGTAAAAACTCTAAAATTTAATATTTGATAAACGTGATAAGTTAATAAAATTTTCCGGTTCCAAATTAAACCGATGTAAAATATAACAAATTTTGCTAAAATAATAAAATATTCATATTTAGAAAGTTCTTAGATAAATATATAATCTTATTAAAATTATAAATTAACAACTACTATAAATAAACATACTGTACATAAAGCATTTTATTGTTTATTTTCTTCAAATAAACTTCCTCTCTAATTTTTTTGTCCAAAAAAAAACTTCATCTCTAAATTATATTTCATTTTAGTGAACAATATATAAAAATGAACTGTATATCAAACAATCTAATAAAAACAGATGAAATTCAAATTTTAAAAGTTTAACCGATATATAATATCATGAATGAAATACTTTCATTTTTCAAGTTATATTTATATTAATAACTTTATAAATTGATAAATTATCAAGTCCTTACATTATTTTTATTGAATATAAGACAAAACATTGTAACCATGCTGGTTGGAGTGAGAGGTAAATAGCCAATACCTTGCAGTGGAAGTAATCTTTGGCGGCGGAGGTGAGGAAGAATGAAATGGCCATGAAAGAAAGAGACTTTATAGGTATTGAGGACCATTCTCGGGAGATTCAAACTCTGAGCTAGGGATTGTGTGAAGATCCATTGAGCATCATGGATCAAACAGCTAATCGTCTGTTTCCCTTCCTCTGTTTCAGATTGCAACAGTTTAGTCAAACAGTCACGAAACGGAGACTCACAGCTTCGGTTGAGACGCGTTAGGAGAAGTGTGACATCGTGAGTTCTTGTCTCAGCTTCAGACAAGCCATCAGGGATCTGTAAGAAGGTGAAGAGAGGGTGGCTTGAAGGTTTTGGGGCGTTGAAGCGTGTGTGGATCACAGTGATGGAGAAACCTCTTGAGTGGAGGATCATTGCAAGCTGAATCATGGGGGTTGATGCAGCCTTGTAACGGAAGTGGAAACAGAACCACTCGTTGGCCATTACGCTTCTCCATTGAAAGTTTTCTCCTTTTAGTGAATGCGGCTTAAGAGATTTATAAGAAGACATTTGATATAAACATATGTATTTTGTCACGTGGAGACAAAACTCTGTTCTTCTGGATGTGCTAATAAACAAAGAGCAGATCCGTTTTCCCTATCAATATTTTATCAATTTGAGTTGATCTGGTTATATAAAATATATCGACATTAACGTATTTTATGGAAGATTATTAAACTAATCACGTGTATTATTGTTTTCCGCTCAGATTATTTAAAATTTGTTTGTAGTTTCCCGGAGATTACACGATAGTATAATACTATAATCCAGGGGAACATAGCTGTAAACCGTATGACAGATTCAAACCAAAAACAGCCCACCAATAGGGACTCCATTTGAATGCTCTACCATTGTGCATGCTATATATCTATTTTAAATAAAGAATTAACCTAATAACGTGTTGTTTGCATATTAAATCCAATCTTATTTAAAAAGAAAAGAAAATAGAAATAGGTTTAATAAAAATGTATGATTGCTTAGATTGTAGCTACTGAAATTTATTGTAAAATTTACTCCGAGAGATTTTTAATGTTTTTGTATCTAATGTAGCTGCAAAAATCAAATGATAAACATATAAACAAATCAATAGTTATTTACTTTAGAAAAGAAAACTCATGCAACCATTTTTTATTTCAGCTTTAAAAACTACATAAAATATGATTGATGATTTTTATGCTTGTAAATATAAACTAAAGCTAAAGATACTTGATAGCACAAAGATTATATGCCTGTGTGAACAATAAATAAAATAAAATAATATATTATCTTTATGGGATTAAATTTTTAGATCAACTATCCGATTGTTACATTATATATTTATAACGTAATGTACAATAGCAATTGTTAAAAGTTAAAACATTATAATACACCCTCTGAAGAATGTTTATATAAAGAATGCCATTTTAAAATTTTAATACAAATTATATTTACTTCAAGTTTAATAGAATAAATAATTTATCTCAAAATTTATTTATTATTTATGTACAATTAATAAAAATGTAAATACATTTTAGTTATTTTAATGGACATAAAAAATGTGAAATTGATACTTTATTTGTGAAACGAAGAATCTGCAAATGTAATAACAGAGAAAGATTGTAATAAAACAAATAAACTAACATTAAAAGATAGTTGTTTTGTTTCTAACCAAAGGCTCTACCTTTCCTTCATTGGTACACATCTCGACGACACAAAAGCTCTCTCCTTTAGAGTAAGATGAAGATGGCGACGAACGGCCGCGTTTTCACAATCGGGCTGGTGACGTCATGGTACACAGCGAACATCGGAGTGCTGCTGCTTAACAAGTACCTCCTCAGCAACTACGGGTTCAAGTACCCGATCTTCCTCACCATGTGCCACATGACGGCCTGCTCGCTCCTCAGCTACGCCGCCGTCGCGTGGCTGAAGATCGTCCCGATGCAGACGGTTCGATCCCGGGTCCAGTTCGCGAAGATCTCGGCTCTGAGCCTCGTCTTCTGCGTGTCGGTGGTGTTCGGGAACGTCTCCCTGAGGTTTTTACCGGTTTCGTTTACTCAGGCGATTGGGGCTACGACGCCGTTTTTTACTGCTGTGTTTGCGTGGTTGATGACGATGAAGAGGGAGGCTTGGTTGACTTACTTGGCTCTGGTGCCTGTGGTGGCTGGTGTGGTGATTGCTAGTGGGGTTGGTCTCTTGTCTCTCTCTCTCTCTTAAAGTTTGAATCTTTTCGAGTGTTGATGAAAGTGTGAGGCTTTAGTTAGAGAGATTGATATAGATGTGAAGCAAGAGCATTGTTTTTTTGTGAATTAGGTCTACTAGCTAAATCTTGTTATTGCTAGCTCTCTGAAAGTTTGAATCTTTTTATGAGAGGATGCATTTTTGATACTTGAGGATAGTAATGCATTGGTAGGGATGATGAAGTATGATGCTTTAGAGAGATTGATTGATATAGATGTGAAGCTAGAGCATGAGTTAAGAGGGAATTTTTTTTTTTTTTGGTGAGATGTAGATCTATTAGCTAAATCTTGTTGAATTGGTTTAGCTCTTATCTGGCCAATGTTACTAGCTCGTACATTGCTAAAATTACATTTTTTTGGGATTGTTTTGTGCTCAGCTTCTCTGAATTGTGTGTGTCGTCTCGCATCATGTTCATCATATGAACTTCTTAAGAGTTTTGATTAACTGAGTGAGATATTGCTTTTTTTCTTTCTTTCTCTGTGTTGTGTTTGAGATGATAATGCATTGAAAGTGGTGCTTTAGAGAGAGATTGATGATATACATATGTGAAGCAAGAGCATGAATTTTTATAGTATTGAATTGTTTTGTGCGTCTATTAGATAAATGTTTTTAATTTCAGTTCAGATGTTACCATATATAGGTATCGTTTTGCAATAAGGAACAAGATATTATGACCTGAATATGGTTAATTTAGCTCAAATCTGGAGAATGATACTAGCTCTTATCTTCGGAACAAGCCTCAAGCATTGCTAAAAATTGCATTTTTTTTTTAAGTTTTGGTATTGTTTTGTGTTCGACTTCTCTGAATATGTGTGTTGTCTCTAATCATGTTCACCATATGGACTTTATGTTGCTCAAAGAGTTAGGATTAGCGTAGAAATTACTCTTTTTTCTCTCTGTGTTGTGTTTGCTTCCTCTAGGATCTTCTTTACTCCATTGATAGCTGTGTTATCATTTACATATGTGTTTAATTGGTCTGTTTGATGATTCTTAATATCCGGTTGTCTTCAGGGTGAGCCAAGCTTTCACCTCTTTGGATTCATTATGTGCATTGCAGCAACAGCTTCGAGAGCACTCAAATCAGTGCTTCAAGGCATTTTGCTTTCTTCTGAAGGGTAAGACATGTCTGCATTGTCAAAGTTCTATATTGTTAAAGAGTGTTGCTGAAAAAGATTTTTTAAATTGTATTTGAAGGGAAAAGCTGAACTCCATGAATCTCCTTCTTTACATGGCTCCAATAGCTGTGGTGTTCCTTCTGCCTGCTGCTCTCATCATGGAGAAAAACGTTGTCGGCATTACAATTGCACTCGCAAGAGATGATTTTAGAATCATTTGGTATCTTCTGTTCAATTCAGCGCTTGCCTATCTCGTGAACTTGACTAATTTCTTAGTCACGAAACACACTAGCGCCTTGACTCTGCAGGTAAACATTACATATTCTTAATGGCATTCTTGTTTAATAGCTAGAAAAAGATAGTATGGACTGTTGTCTTGGATGTTGAGGTGGATTTGCTCTGTGATAGGTGCTAGGAAACGCGAAAGGAGCAGTAGCGGTTGTGATCTCTATTCTAATATTCAAGAATCCGGTGTCTGTGACTGGAATGCTTGGTTATGCCCTCACCGTCTGTGGAGTTATCTTATATAGTGAAGCCAAGAAACGGAGCAAATGACAACACACCAAGATTCATCTTCTTCTTCTTCTTCGTTCCTCCTTATATATATGTGTGTATACTTTTTCCCACAGGCACGTAGGCTCCTTGGCTCCTCTTGTCTTGATGAAAAGCTGGGCCAAAAGCATGTATAGTTCTTGAGCAGAAACTGGAGAAGGAAAAGCAACACAAAGATGAGTACCAAAAGGCAAGCATTTAGAAGACTTTCTTGTTAATAAGTAACCTTTTCTCATTCTTGGATTCTCTGGCCTTTCTTCATAGTATGTTGTTTTGTTGTAAAAGTAAACGTTGAGTTAGCTTTTGTTGCTTCCATTCTTTTACGTTTTAGTTTCATGTTGTCAAAATTTACGTCGATTGACTATTTATATATAATGTTATTCTTTGAGAATTCAATATATTGTGATGCTATCACAGGTTCACTGGGTTGTTAAGAACACAGAGATGTGTACTAGCTGTTTTGACAGAGAGCTGAGAATCAGAATTGGAAGTAATATCTGTTGCAGAAGAAAGAGCTAAAAGAGAGGAGACGAGAGAGAGTTCTTTTTTTTTTTAACTAATGAGAGAACAGTCTAGTCTTTGTATGGTCAAATCACTCGCTTGGTTTCTTTTTCTGGAAACGGCAGCCATTATCATTATCAAGCTGTAGATCCAGTTTCACTGCAGCATGTCTCATTTTCACGATCCAATCATCACATTTATAAGTATGCCGACTCAAATGACAAATATTATATATAAATTTTCAGGATCATTGACCAAAATGTGTAGTTTTCTCACTCTAGAACCGTTAAACATAATGGCTTACCACATGCATGCAACTCAGGCCATTGAGTAAGGCATGTACTTGATGTGTTCTTAAAAGTTGCATGCCATTTCTTTTTCAATTGAAGAAGTTAAAAAAAAATTCCATATAGTTCTTGAAATTCTATAGACCTTTAGGAGAGATTCCATATAGTTCTTGGAATTCTGTAGCCAGTAAAAAATAATGGTGATTTCTTCTAGTGGGAATAAAACAAATGTTATTTTCGAAACGCGCCAGGTAGGGGTCGAACCTACGGCCTTCTGCTTAGGAAACAGACGCTCTATCCACTGAGCTACAGGCGCTTTGGTTGTTACATAATGTCTCATACTATTACATATCTGTTTAGTATTCGTCATCTTCTTACTTAAACTCTTTTTCTAATCAGGTTTTTGTTTCTATTGCCTGCCATCGACGGCTTATGATATTTCACGAATATTACGTAATATTAAGCCATGTTCATTAAGCGTGTAAACTACTGTTAACCACAAGATTGAGTAGAGAATAACATTAAACACACACGCTGTGTCAAACTATCTTAATACTTTCAATGTTAACCACAATGACCCTTTGTGGAGATTTCGACGCATTAGCGTTTAAACTTTGTATCACCTAACCATCTTGAAAGAAAAATGAAAAAAAAAAGACTCCTTGATAACACATTCTGAATCCAAACAACAGAGAAAAATCAACACTCAGAAAGAGACCCGATATCAAACTAAACTCGTGCCACCCGGCTTGTCACTTTCTTTCGGGAGAGACAACACTCAACAGCCGCCTTCATCGTAGAGACAATGATGACTAAGTAAATCACATCTTATCAGCGCGGTTTAGCTAGTGGCGGGTATGGCCACGGGTTTTGAGTCCTCTGCTTTTTCATGTTCCTTGTTCAGCAACTGTAGCATAACATCCCAACGATTACAGTTCACAAACAGAAATGCAAAGACCAAGTTTAATTAGCTGGTTTCCTCTTCTGGCTAAGAACATAAGAGAGTGGAAGAGTTATGATCTAACCTTGTTGTTGATCAAGTTGTGGAGCGCAATTACACTTCGGATGAGGGACGATAGATAGATAACGAGCATCATATCATTTGTTTTCACTGCTCATAATAATAAATCGCAGTAAGACTAATGGGATCCAATGATTCAAGAAAGCAGAGCACAAAGATAATAAAATTGACCGGAGAAACTCACCTGAGAAGGCCTTCACCAACTCGTTCACATTCAGGTTTGGAAGCAAGTTGAAAACGTCCTGCAGATTATTAAGCAGACTATTTCATTAGATTACAATGACCAAAGATCACATAGATTTGGAAAATGTCAACGAGAACACTAAATGAAATATGCAAGTTCTAACCTGCAGATGGTATAGAATCTCATGATTTAGAGGGAGCTTCCCGTCAATCACAAGGTCAAGGTAACTCCGGATCTCCCGAAGACGTGCATCAAGCCCCTTCAAAGCAGTAAGTTTGGCAGTAACCTGGAGCAAAATACAATACACATTACATCAGTCCATAAGCGGTAACTATTATTTTTATATAATAATAACTTAGTAAGAACATCAATAGTAAACACCAAAGGCAACAATCATGACTTCAGCAGACATTTAAAGGGACGATAATGAAACGTTCAAGTTTTGTAAAGAGTCTAAGACACAAACCTCAGTCGCCAGGGTACTGATAGTTGTGTCTTTCACATCTCTAAGCAAATGTTCCACACCTATAAAGAAAACGAGAATAAAACAGGTATGTTTCAGCAGACCTTCCTTAAATACATAAAAAGTACACCAGACGTGTAAACATATTGGACATACCGATCTCCTCCACTTCATGAGCAGCTATTTCTGTTGACACATGGACGAACACTTTCTGGCTTTTCTGAGTAGCGTTCTGAAGAGACAATGGAATATGTAATCAAAATTAGATATAAGGATATATCTGTACAAAGTGAAAGAGATAAAGAAGCATATGTATGTTACCTCCTTGACCTCCTCCACAGCATAATAAGCTTTTGTGGGAATCCCCAATTCTTTAGGCTGTACATCAATAATGACAAGCACTGGATTTGGAACATAACTGCAGCAGCAAAAGTAAAAACGAAACATTATCTAATTAGAACTGAAACAGAAGCCACACGAAGATGTAAGGAGGACATAACCACGCTCTGCCACAACTTAAAACGGACCAACCTATCCTCAATCCATCTCTCATGTCAATACAGCCAAAAAATCTAAATGACGGAGCTGGAAACTAACCCATTGAAGAGAGCGTGAACGTCCAAATCATTCTCTCGGAGTTTAGGGCCCGTGCTGTACCAACCTACAACATGCTCCTTGGCTGAAAAGGAAAGAACTTTCCGTTAAAAACATGGTTTCTACATTACCAAATACAGTCCAAGCTTCAAATTTCTGAGAAGAAGTACCGTTAATTCTCTTGAACATGTGGAACATTGACTCATGGTAGTTATGATCAAGAAACCAGATACTCGGGTCCTTGTCATCCTCCTCGAACGGCACTACAAAATCAATATACCAAACGTCAAGCTAGGTTCCTAGTGACAGTGCAAACTCAATTACAACTAATGAATCAACCTCTAGAACCCTAATTACGAATGAAACATCTCAAGAGAATCTGAGATCTGAGAAACTAAGGCAGTGAGATCGAAGATTAGGGGGGGAGATGTAAGGAAGGCGAACCTGCGTAGCTGTTGGTGACGTCGACGACACCACGGGAGCTGCTGCCGAGAAGAACACCGACGACGCGCTTGCGCGAGTCCTTAGCGACGCGGTTGTAATGGTCGACGATGCTAAGCAAGACGAGTGGGTGAACGACCACTTTCTCGATCGTCCTTGCTGATATCTGCTGCGTCTTTATCACATCCATGTTCGGAGAATCAGCCTCGCTACTAGTATAATTCGATTTTCTCCGGGGAAGATGTGAAGTTCCGATTTGATTTTTTTTTTAACGACGGAGCTTCAAGTTTGTTAGCTTCTTCTCCAGGAAAACTCCTCTGAACTACTTACTATTCTCTGGTCTCTTTGATTTTTCTTTTATGGGCCGGTCTTGGGCTCTGGGCCGAAGATAGATTGGGCAATGTCCTACGTATCTTAAACACCACACCTTTCTATTAAAAAACGCGACACGAATCAACGACATTAAAACAACAAGTCGTTCCATGTTATAAAAAACAAACGACACGCAGTTTTTCTCTAGTTACCTTTTTTTCTGTTCTAGTGTCTCTTTCTCTGGGAAATGAAATGGAGCTTACCATCTGAGGAAACTCAAATCATCAAAGCTTTGGCCGGCGATCCTGAATCCAATTAACGATGGGATCAGCGTTCCGTGATCGCACGGCGGAGTTTCGTTCACTCTCCCAAACGTTGAAGAAGATCGGAGGGGCGATTCCGTCCGTTCATCAAGCCGAAAGTGATCCGACATCCTCCAAACGGTCTTCGCCGGGATCTTCGAGATCTGAGTTCAACAAGAAGGCTTCCCAGATCGGTCTGCGTATCCACGAAACGTCTCAGAAGACTGCGAGGCTGGCTAAATGTACGTTTCAGACTTTCAGTAACAGATTCATTCTCGCATTGTCTACGTATAGTGGAATTAAGGTTTAGGATGTTTGGATTTTTAACGAGATTCAGACATAGTTTCCGACAGCTGTCTTGTAATGAATGGAACTTGCAGTGATTCTAGAGACATTGTAGTGATTGAAGTTGAAACTGTTGATGAATCGCGGTGTAATTAGTCTTTAGGATGTTTGGATTTTTAACGAGATTCAGACATTGTTTCCGACAGCTATCTTGTAATGAATGGAACTTGCACTGGTTCCAGAGACATTGTAGTGATTGGAATTGAAACTGTTGATGAATCGCAGTGTAATTAGGCTTTAGGATGTTTGAATTCTAACGAGATTGAGACATAGTTTCCGGCAGCTGTCCTGTAATGAGTGAAACTTCTAATGATTCAAGAGAGATTGTAATGATTGCAGTTGAATCTGTTGATGAATCGCAGTTGAATTAGGCTTTAGGATGCTTGGATTCTAGCTGTCTTGTAATGAATGAAACTTGCAATGATTCTAGAGTACATTGTAGTGATTGCAATTGAAGTTAGCCTTTACTTCTTCTGACATTGGTCTGGTTATTATCGACAGTGGCAAAAGAATCGTCAATTTTCAATGACCGGACTTTGGAGATACAGGAGCTGACCGTGTTGATCAGGAACGATATCACGGGGCTGAACATGGCTCTCTCTGATCTGCAGACCCTTCAGAACATGGAGATCGCCGATGGGAGCTATTCGCATGACAAAGTCAGTCACTACACAGCTGTTTGCGATGACTTGAAAACCAGACTCATGGGAGCTACAAAGCAGTTTCAAGACGTTCTAACTGCAAGATCAGAGGTTGGATCTGTAGATTTATCGACTTCCTATTTATTTGGAATGTTCTAAAAATCGTTAGGCGGTGGTTAGGTGTCGAGGATTATTGTTTAGGCTAGGCGCCTAGGCCAATTTTTTTATGCTCATGTCTGATTTGCTGACTAGGCGGACCGATTTTTAGAACACTGTTTGTATCTAATTGAGAATGTTGTCTTCCCGCAGAACATGAAGGCTCATGAAAACAGGAAACAACTCTTTTCCGCAAAAAACGCAGCAGTAGATAATCAGAGTAATGCAAAAGCTGTACCTGAGCCTCCTCCTTGGTCAAGTTCATCAGTTTCTTCCGGGAATTTACAACAACAGCCACTGTGAGTTTCGTTCTAAAAACTCTCTCCTAAGTAAACAATTGCTCTCATCTAATTAGGTTTTGGGCTTCTGCAAACCGACCAGATTACCGCCATCAAACAGTGGAGCTCCTTCAGGTAGCCAGCTTAGGTATGTCCTAATTTTCATTAGTTGTCAGTTAAGGTCAAATCATGTATATAATAAACATGTGGTTATGCCAAAACAGACGCAGATCTGCTATTGAGAATGCACCATCGCAGCAAATGGAGATGTCTATGTTACAGCAAACAGTGCCAAGGCAGGAGAGTTATAGCCAAAACCGAGCTGTTGCGCTTCACAGTGTGGAATCAACGATAACAGAGCTCAGTGGAATATTCACGCATCTAGCTACCATGGTCACTCAACAGGGAGAGCTAGCTATCAGGTTCTTTAACGTTAACCTCACCATATAGAGAGTTTCAGGGAAGGCTTTAGTTTTAACACCTGTGGGGTTTTGTGGAACAGAATCGATGATAATATGGATGAATCGTTAGTTAACGTAGAGGGAGCACGCAGCGCTCTTCTGCAGCATCTCACTAGAATTTCGTCTAATCGATGGCTCATGATCAAGATCTTCGCTGTTATCATATTGTTCCTCATTGTTTTCCTCTTCTTTGTGGCTTGAAACAGTTACCTTTATATATTTTTTGATCTTGTTGCATCAAAAACAAAGCGAAAGGTTACATCTATACACATGTTAAAGTTTGGAAGCTTCAAGAGTTCAAAAAAGTTTGAATTTTTTTTCTTGCAAGATTCAGTTTGGTTTTTGACCAGGAAACGTTTGATGCAGTAAAAATTCAAGTTATATTTTCAAAAGCACTGCGTGAGAACATGCGTGACGTTTTTTATATCATCATGAGAACGTCCTGTCGGTTACATTACTAAAACACACATGACGTTTTCGGGATTAAGAAGGGGAATTTATGTCGGTCAAAGGTAAGAAAACGGCATGGCGCTCCTCTATTTGGCAAAAACCACGCGTGTCGTTTCAAATATTAAGAAGGGCTTTACATGTCGGTCATACCTAGAAACACGCGTGTCGTTTGAGATATTAAGAAGAGCACTACATGTCGGTCATATCTAAAAAAACTACAAAAGCTAAGAAAACGGCAAGGCGCTCCTCTGTTTGGCAAAACACACGCGTGTCGTTTCAAATATTGGGAAGAGAACTACATGTCGGTCAAAGCAGTGAAAAACGACAAAGCGTTATTCTTGGGAAGAGCTCCTCCAGTGGATAAATGAAAGATGCTCTGTTCTCCAGCGATAAGAGCCACGATCGTTAAACTGTTGGAAGACAAAAGAAAAATACAAAATCTTCTTTACGTCCTAAGATATTTAATGACACCTGAGTTTTGATCGGAGAACCTAAAAGGGCTAGACTTTTCGTAGGATATGAATCTCGCGGCTAGCTTTCGCTGCAATTACGGCGTCTTGCCGCAATGCTGCAGCTCACGTTGCAGTCTTCAGTTTCAGCCATTGGTAGCTACTTCGAGTTTAGGTTTTGGGCAGAGAGATAGCTATCGGAGGAACAAGGAGCTGAAGCTGTTCCCAGTTCAAAGGTTTCATTTTTTTTCGATTGTGTCCTTTTTTTTTTTAATAATCTGTTTCTGCTACTGATGGCTTTGAGCTTTGGAGTTTGCAGAAAGAGGGAGACTTTTTGTAGAGTGACGGATGCACAAACGGAACCAGATGGCAATAACGATGAGGTATTTGCTTAATAGCATCTATGCTGCTTCTTCTAGAGTTTATGGACTTTTGTTTATGATCTTTAATGCTTGCAGGAAAGTGGAGGAGAAGACAAAGAGGCTTTAGCAGATGAACCTCCTTCACAGACTCCTCCTACTGAGTTGCTTTCAGAGGCAACTGTTGTGGATGAGGCCGTAGGTAGTAGTGAGGAAAACAAAGCTCAATTCAGCTCTCAGGTATCTTTTTTTAATCATCAAATGGCATTACTTAAGCTGCAATTGTATAACTAAGAAGTGTTGTTTACTAACTAGTAACTTCAGTGGAATTGAATCTAAATTGCTCTATTTGGTTTATTACTTGAACCATAGGATGGTGATAAATTAGAAGTTAGCACCGGTTCTCCTCTTCCTGGTGTGAATGTAAGTATTATCAACAATGTTATTTACAAAACGGCAGCTTAATGCTCAATTGTATAACTAAGCAGTGTTGTTTACTAACTAGCTTCAGAGGAATTGAATCTAAATTGCTCTATTTGGTTTATTACTTAAAACCAGAAAGTTTTTTGGTTATGTTTCTGAATGTATTTGTACTTTGCTGTATTTTGGAATAGGACGGTGATAAATTAGAAGTTAGCACTGGCTCTCCTCTTCCTGGTGTGAATGTAAGTATTACCAACAATGTTATTTACAAAAAGGACAGCTTAATGCTTTCTGTTTTTTATATTTCATAAAAAGTTTTTGTGAACAGCCGTTACAGTTGGATGATTCCATGAGACTCCCCAAAGAAACGATTGATATCCTCAAGGACCAAGTTTTTGGGTTTGACACCTTCTTTGTTACAAGCCAAGAACCATATGAGGTTAGCCACTGAGAAACTCATCATTTTTTTTTTTGATTCAGTTATTAATACATGCAGGTTGTGAAAATTCTAATATTCTGAAGCTCTTGACGTTTACTGGATAATGTTGTAAGGGTGGGGTGTTGTTCAAAGGGAATCTAAGAGGCCAGCCTGCTAAAAGCTACGAGAAGATAAAGACAAGACTGGAGGTAACAACTCTGCGTCTTGAGTTTTCTTGCTTAACTAAAATAGTTGACAAGCACATGTTGTGGCAAAAAGATTAATAGTAAATATATTGCTCATCAATCTGCAGAATAAATTTGGTGACCAGTACAAGCTTTTCCTCCTCTCCAATCCGGAGGATGATAAACCTGTGGCTGTTGTTGTTCCTAGAAGGTCCTTGGAACCTGAGACAACAGGTAAGTCTTACCATACGGTTCCTCACTTATAAGGTTCTCTCTCAGATTATTAAAGTTATAGTTGGGCACTACATACAACTGCAGCTGTTCCTGAATGGTTTGCTGCTGGTTCTTTTGGATTGGTGGCGTTGTTTACATTGTTTCTCCGCAATGTACCCGCCTTGCAATCCGACTTACTGTAAGAAACATCTTAAAACCATGTTTTCTATGATTCCAAATCATCAAATTGAATAAACCTTTTCTTCCCATCCATTGCAGATCAGCATTTGACAACCTTGAGCTGTTGAAAGATGGCTTACCGGGAGCTCTCGTCACCGCTCTTGTCCTCGGAGTACATGAACTGGGACACGTTTTGGTTGCAAACAACCTAGGGATAAAGCTCGGTGTTCCATTCTTTGTTCCAAGTTGGCAGGTGAAGATTTCTCTTTAAAAAGCAAAAAAGGGAAACCTTCTTTTTATCTGGAAATTTGTTTTTGTTAGACATTTGATGAACATGTTTTAGATTGGCAGATAGGTTCTTTCGGTGCTATAACGAGAATCAAAAACATCGTGCCCAAACGAGAAGATCTTTTGAAGGTCGCAGCTGCAGGACCTTTGGCAGGCTTTTCTCTGGGGTTTGTTCTGTTTCTTGTAGGGTTGGTCGTACCTCCGAGTGATGGTATTGGCGTTGTAGTTGACTCATCAGTGTTTCATGAGTCCTTCCTCGTTGGTGGTATTGGTAAGCTTTAGCTGTTAATCTACTATGATAATGTCAAGAGTACTAATATGTTTATGCATTTTTTTGCTTTTATCCTTTTTATAGCAAAGCTCTTACTCGGTGATGTACTAAAGGAAGGAACATCGATATCCTTGAACCCACTTGTGATATGGGCATGGGCTGGACTCCTCATCAATGGCATTAACAGCATCCCTGCAGGAGAGCTTGATGGTGGTAAAATAGCTTTCTCCATTTGGGGTAGAAAGGTAACTTCAGACCCAAACTTGAACATTCCCATTTTTTCAAAAAGAAAAATACTTGAACTCTTGGTTCCAAATGGTTTATTCAGGCCTCCACACGGCTCACTAGTGTCTCCTTAGCGCTCCTGGGTCTATCTGCGCTGTTCAGTGACGTGGCATTCTACTGGGTGGTGCTGATATTCTTCCTGCAGCGTGGACCTATAGCACCGCTGGCCGAGGAAATCACTGAGCCTGAAGAGAAGGATGTGTATCTAGGAATCTTGGTTCTCTTCCTCTCCTTGCTTGTGTGTTTGCCTTACCCATTTGCTTTCACCGGTCAAGACGCCATGATGATTGGCTTGTGAAATGAGACTCATCATTATACAAACAAAGAGCAATAACTATAACTTTTAGTTTTGGTCTCTAAGACATAACATTTATATTTGAAAGAGACTTTGAATGGTTGAAAACAGAAAATGGACCAACATTATTTATGGATAGTAGAGTACCAAATGTGATTAGGTATAATCTATATATATAAAAAAATGTTTGCTTCACTCATGTGCATCCACGTCAGCGCCAGGTCAAAAAGTCATTGATTGTGAGTGCGACACCTGTCCTACCATCTCGAAACTCTGTGTTTCATTAACGATTTAATGAATTTGATGCGGTCTTAGATAGTTTAGTCACTTGGACTGCAACTTACATGATCTAAGCCCACCATCTTTTATCATCATTTTCCGGACCGTGACTAAACATGCCTAAGGCTGCAGCCATTCTTGAACTCTGTGTTTTTGAACTGACAATAGAGCCCGAGTTAAATTACGGAGGACGACTATTTCCGGCCAGTCTCCGGTGTAAGTTGTTGTTGTGTCCAACCGATTAGATTTCTTCCCCTGCAATTGCAAGCAATTAAAATTAGAAACGTTACGTAACTCAACCGAATTCAATCAATTGCATTAAAGTTCTTCTTAACCCCATCTCCCCTACTCTTTCCACAATTTCTCATTCAATATTCTCATCTTGCTTTAAGTCGGTAAATCTACATATATAAATAGGTGAGCTTTGATTCTGTAAACCTCACCATTTTATTCCCAAACTTTCCAGAGCACAATGGTAAACAGAGCTCTCGCATATGAGAGGAAGCCCAAGACTTCCCAAAGAAAGACAATCGGTGGAAACAAGTACGCTACAGCAGGAGGAAGAAAGCGTTAGTGACGGATGAGAGAGGAGGATCAAGGCGATAAAGGATATGAAGAAATTCATTGATGATTGTGAAGAGGATAGAGAGAAGAATGTATTAATGGAGCTACCAAAATTATCGAAATCCAAAAACAAAACAAAGTCAAAGAGCCAATACCTTACCAATCTGAAGGTGGTTAACGCGGCGATAGAAGCTGTGTTGTGGTTCAGACGGTAAAGAAGTTCGCCGGTGGCTCAAGAAGGTGAAATCAACGGTTGTGCTGGTGAATAACATGAAGATGCTGAAACCGCCAGCGATTGATAGCGTGAAAAAAGACTGGAGGCTAGCGATAAATCAAGCTTGATTGGAGACGAAGAATCGAGCTATTCTAGAGAAAAAGATAACACAAAAAGGAGAAAGACGATTCTAAACTCGCCGTACTCACGAAGATGGAAAAAGATTTAGGTTATTAAACTCAGGAAAACATGTACCATTGTTAAACGATGTCGTATCCTCAACTATTGTTCAATTTTAAAAGTTTTTTTTAATTTTAAATAAAAATATTTTTTGGTATTCTTTAGGGAAAATAGTCAATGTACTTCTCAATTCTCAACCCGTGGATTAGTCTGATACTTTCAGATATATAAGAATCTTGCCGACTTCAAGAAGAAACAAACAAAGGTTAAACGAAAAAGTGAATCTTGATATAAAAGATAGAACATTCACTTATCTTTCATTGATCATCTATTCCTCACAGTCCTCATCTTTCTTTGATCGTCTGCTCCTCTGAACTAATTGTCTCTTGGTAACTCCGGTCAGGTCCGGTCCTGACTCCGGTTCCTCCGACTCGCATGCAAAGTTTTCTGTATTTGGGCTGCTTAATTACTGGGCCTTTACCATTTAATTAACTTAAGCATCTAGCTTTCACCATTTTGTTTCTCGCCTTTTAATATGAAAATTTGGGTTAAAAAAACATTTAATCAATTAACTCATCATATCTATCTGGTTTCAATCACAGTCCAAAGAAAAAGAAAAGCCAGCTTCAGTTATGAAAAAAAGGAAAAAAAATAAATATTGATTAATTTTTTCATATATTTTTTGTAATTTGAAAATATCATTAAGCTATCGACCAAAAAAATTTATATATATATATAAAATTGTTTGTTTCACTCCTAGGCTATCCAGTTGGAAACTCACTTTTTGAGGGGCTGGCACGTGTCTCCTGTGTTAAACGTTGCGATTCATTTAATTGGAAATCATATTGGGCTTTCGTTTGTTGTGTATTTGTCCAATAATGGGCTTAATGTTTTTTTTTTGGTTACGGCCATGAGTAAACATCATGGATACGGCACTCACTCTCAATTTTTAATTAGATTTCATATTAGCAGAATAAATTACTTTTAAAAAAATTGTAAAATGCATAAAATTTATATAGTTATAACATACAAAGTAATTGCTAGATTCTAAATTTGATATGTTGTCTATCCAATTATTTCTTTTAAATATTAGTTATAATTAAGTAAAGTATTCTAATAAATGTGAAATTACTGAACCAATAAATAAAAAATTAACTATTTATATATTATTAGCAAAAAGATGTAGATTGGTTTATTTTGAATTTTAAAATAAATAATCATGTTAATATGTTAATACATAAATATACAAATATTTTAATAAGAATAAAAAAAATACAAAACCCACGTACAATGTTGAAAAACTAAATAAAATAATCAATATTTTGAGTATTAAACCTAACCACAACAATAAAAACTGAAATCTACTTACTATATATAAGAAAAGTTGAGCAAACATTTAAGAAAACTATAATACCATTTCTATCAGGAACATCATGTCATGCTAATACAAACTTATAATCTCTAATAACACTAATAAAAAAATAAAAAATAAAAGAGTTTAGTTAGACATATGTGAAGATGATATAAAAAATGTATGTTCATTATAAAAAAACATAACAAAAAAAGAAAGATAATAATAAAATAGTACAATGTCAGAAAATGTATTTGAAAACAAATAAAAAAAACATAAACAAGTTAGAAAAATAAACAACATCCAACGTTAACTAAAATGAATATAATATCTCTCATCACTTAAAATTTTCTAATAGAGAAATATCATTATTACACACATCACTTACAAATGCAAATGCAAATCTAAAACACAAACCACAAAATCATACAAATGAATAAAAATCGAAATCACAAATAAAGTATATCCCGCCCGTAGGGCGGGCCGACCCTAGTAATAATATATAAGGTAGAAGTGAACAAAAGAACATGGTTTTCATGTGGATGTATTTGATTTTGGTTGGTAGCAGCGTAAGCAACCTTCCAGTTTTAAACACTTGTTAAATCAAGAAAATGTCAAAGTTTCTACATTGAGAATAATATTAAACAATTGACTTAACCAACAAACATTGATATCACTATCTGGTTTGGAAATGAAAACCATTCGGTTAATAAATTATACGTTGAGACCAGGTCCAGTGGGCCCAAAAAGGTTAAGCCTGCCAGTCATCCACTTCACTTCTTTGTAGAGTTTGTACAGTATTACCCTCACCAAGAGGAGTGTATGCACGTGACTTGGTGAAAGAAAATACAGGTGAGGGGTATTATAGTAAATTTTCTAATTAGTCACATGGTCGTGCTTTATAAATATGACATATCCTCTTTTATGTTATTCGCCACTCTTCTCAGAATCTTCCTTCTTCAAATCTCGTCAACATTTGGGCCGCCGGAGCCCGTGACCACCGCTTTTTTTCTCTTCCGTTACGAATGTCTTCCTCGATGAACGTGGCGACGGTGAAGCCTCTGAGCTTCTCTCGCCGCCTCGTCCCCTCTGCGGTTTCTCGCGGACTCGCTTCTTCCGTGACGGTTTCTGGATATTCCAGTAGAAGCTCGGCTTACGCGCCTTCTCTCCGTTCGATCAAATGCGTGTCTGTATCGCCGGAAGCTTCAATAGGTGGATCAATGCTCTTCGATTTGTTAATTTTTTTCTTTGGGTTTTGGATTCTGGTTAGGCATGCGGTTTAGGCTTATTCGGTTCAGTTATTTTGGTTTCGGCATTGAACCGGAAAATTTGAAATCGGAATCTGATTTTTGATAGATATGCTCACAATCGGAATCGGAATTAGGCAAGCGGTTTAGGTTTATTCGGTTCGGTTAATTTGGTTTTCAGTTAGTTCGGTTTTGGCATTGAACCGGAATCTGATTTTTGATAGTGTTGTAATATGTTCTCGATTTGTTATTTGCAGTAAGTGATACAAAGAAGCTCGCAGATGCTTCTAAGAGCACGAACCTTGTACCAATTTTCCGCTGCATTTTCTCGGATCAGCTCACTCCCGTTCTTGCTTACCGTTGCTTGGTCAAAGAAGATGACCGTGAAGCTCCTAGCTTTCTTTTTGAGTCCGTTGAGCCTGGCTCTCAGATGTCCAGCGTTGTAAGAATATAATAATCTTTCTTTGTATCTTGTTTTTTAGTTCCTAATACAAGATCACAATAGGGTCGTTATAGCGTTGTTGGGGCTCAGCCTGCGATGGAGATAGTTGCAAAGGAGGATAAAGTTATTGTAATGGATCACAAAAGTGGAAGCTTGACTGAGGAATACGTTGAGGATCCTATGGAGATCCCGAGGAAAATCTCTGAGTCGTGGAACCCTGATCCTCAGCTAGTTCAGGACCTTCCTGATGCGTTTTGTGGTAAGGAATCCATCTTTGATTATTTGTAACTATTCACTTTCTAGAATGGATAATCTAGAGGAATGAAGAAGCAACTGGTTTAATGGACTGGGAAGATGTAATAATAGTGTAGATGTTTATGATTTGAGATTCGAACCCTGATCCTCTCATACATTTTTAGCAAAGAAGAACTAAGGACTTTAGTTTCCTCTCCATGCTTTATCTTTTTCTTAAGAAGACTTCTCTATCATTATAGGTGGCTGGGTTGGTTTTTTCTCGTACGACACAGTTCGCTACGTAGAAAAAAGGAAGCTTCCATTTTCAAAGGCCCCTGAGGATGATAGGAACTTGCCAGACATGCATCTTGGTCTATATGACGATGTAGTTGTATTTGATCACGTGGAGAAGGTAATACTTTTGTTGCTATCAATGTTGTATGATTACTTGTGGAGTCTCCAAGTTTGGTAATTAGAGGCTGGTTCCCTTTTATACAGAAAGCATATGTTATCCACTGGATTAGACTAGATGCGACCGTTCCTTATGAGACGGCATACAGTAATGGACTGCAGCATTTGGAGAATTTGGTATCCAAGTTACACGATATTGCGCCGTAAGTATATCTCTTTGACTTGATTTAGTTTGTGAGCTTTTTTGTTACTATTCTGAAAGTTGTTTTTTTTTTTTGTGAATCTCAACAGGCCAAAGCTGGCTGCAGGTAACGTGAATCTTCAGACGCGACAATTTGGACCAGCTCTGGAAAACTCAAACGTGACTCGCGAAGAGTACAAGGAGGCTGTGGTCAATGCTAAAGAACATATACTTGCAGGAGACATATTCCAGATTGTGTTGAGTCAGCGTTTTGAAAGGAGAACGTTTGCAGACCCCTTTGAGGTCTACAGAGCTCTAAGAGTAGTGAATCCAAGTCCGTATATGGGTTATTTGCAGGTCTGTAACGGAGAGAACTGTTCTCTTACAACTATGTATTTGTTCTTGTCCTGGATAACAATTAATGCTTTTGTCCTTTGTATTATCAGGCTAGAGGATGTATTTTGGTAGCATCAAGTCCAGAAATTCTCACCAAAGTAAAGCAGAACAAGATAGTGAATCGGCCATTAGCAGGAACCAGCAGGAGAGGGAAAACAGAGGTGGAAGATAAAAGATTAGAGAAGGAGCTGCTAGAGAACGAGAAGCAATGTGCTGAGCACATCATGTTGGTCGATCTCGGTCGCAACGACGTTGGGAAAGTTGCCAAATACGGTTCGGTGAAAGTTGAAAAACTTATGAACATCGAACGTTACTCCCATGTTATGCATATAAGCTCCACCGTAAGTGTTTGGATCAAATAAAAATATTGTCTCAGATTAACTGTTCCTGATCATTTTAAGTTTAATGCAGGTGACAGGAGAGTTACAAGATGATTTATCTTGCTGGGACACACTACGTGCGGCTCTACCAGTGGGCACAGTTAGCGGCGCACCGAAGGTGAAAGCCATGGAGCTAATCGACGAGCTCGAGCCTACACGGCGAGGACCATACAGTGGAGGTTTTGGTGGAGTCTCGTTTACTGGCGACATGGACATTGCTTTATCACTTAGGACAATAGTTTTCCCGACGGCAAGTCAATACAACACAATGTACTCTTACAAAGATGCTAACAAACGCCGTGAATGGGTGGCTTATCTTCAAGCTGGAGCAGGTGTGGTAGCAGACAGTGACCCGGAGGACGAGCACCGCGAGTGCCAGAACAAAGCCGCTGGTCTTGCCCGAGCCATCGACTTGGCTGAATCCGCTTTTGTTAAAAAATGAGTTTGATCTTCGAATCATCTGTATAACAGTTTCAGGCAGAACAAGCTTTCTAAACACGAAAACAATTGTAGATTTTTTTCGACAATAAAAACTACACAGATTGTGGCAAGCAGCACGTAATGTAATAAAATGTAATCTATATTTTCGGATATTTCGGACTCGTTGTTCTTAACTAGGGGGATATACAATCTGGTTACTAAGACCAGAATTAGAGCTTGAAGTTAAGTAAACAAGAACAATTTGTATGTTTAAGCTCTACAACTAATGCAAAACAAACTAACCAGAAATGTAAACAAGGATTAAAGTGATTTACACACTATTTTGATGCGGTACACGTTTTATTTCATGTTTGGGTTCCAAAATATCATCTAAAGTCTAAACCACAGTGTAAAAGTTGAAATTGTAATAAATGGAACCAGATTTTCCACTTTCTGATATATTATTTCCTCCACATCTCTAGTTTTGTATTCACTCTCTTTCCGAAAGTAGAAAGTAGGATTTTCCAAAATTATTTTTTTTTTGTTTCAAAATAATAAATTTTCTAGAATTTTAAGAAACTTTTACTAGTTAATATTGATAACTTGTATACTTTAAAAAAAATATTAATTGAAAATATTTGAATTAATTAAATATTATTGGTTGATACTTATTAGAAAATGCATAGTAAAATAAATATTAATACATTTAATTGTAAATATTTATTATATTTTGAATATATATAAATACTTTATAAAATCTTTCTTTCGGGAACCGAAACAGTATCTTATATGTTTCGTAGATATTAGAAAATACATGAATTATTTTTTTGTTAGTAAATGGAATACAGTCACAAATACATGTGAATAATTATGTACATACATCGCTAAAATATCATAAATTATTATTATATTTGCACAAAATCTAATATATTCAGAAAAGCTAATAATATATGATATTTTTAGATCTTAAATGTATATCTACTCTAGTCAGTGTATTACATGCATAAAAGTCGATATATTTACATAAAAGTTAATATATACCGAAAATAATATATTTATGATATTTTTAGACAATACCTTGAATATATATCTTGGAACATTTAAAATTTCATAGATAAACACCAAGCAATATAACAATGATATATAGGAAAAAGAATCTAAAAAAAGAATACTTATTTCTTAGTTAACAATTCATAAATTAATGAAATATTAAATGCTATCAAATTTTAGAGAAAAATAATGAAGAAAAATGCAAAAGAGTATAATGATGAATTGACCAAAAAAAAGAGTATAATGATGAAAGGTCCTAACTCATGCAGAAACCCCCAGCGTGCCCACTCTCCCATCTCCATATATACTCCCTCTATCCTTTCCTCTCTATCATCATCATGGCCTTCTCCTTCTCCTTCACCGCCCTCGCCCTCCTCATCTCCTCCCTCGCAGCCGCTTTCCTCCTCCTCTTTCGCCGCACCCGTTACCGTCGGATGGGACTTCCTCCAGGAAGTCTCGGCTTTCCTCTCATAGGCGAGACTCTGCAGCTGATCAAAGCTTACAAGACAGAGGATCCTGAGCCTTTCATCGACGAGAGAGTGGCCCGGTACGGTTCGGTTTTCACGACGCATCTATTCGGCGAACCGACGGTTTTCTCTGCTGATGCGGAAACGAACCGGTTCGTTCTCCAGAACGAGGGGAAGCTCTTCGAGTGCGCTTATCCAGCTTCTATAAGTAATCTCATGGGGAAACACTCTTTGATTCGTATGGAAGGTTCTTTGCATAAACGTATGCACTCTTTTACCATGAGCTTCGCTAATGCTTCAGCCATGAAAGACCATCTCATGGTTGATATTGACCGGTTAGTCCGGTTTAATCTCGGTTCTTGGTCCTCTCGTGTTCTCCTCATGGAAGAATCCAAAAAGGTAACACATTAAATAAAAGGCATGCATAGATGATAGGATCGAATGAATATAAGCATTTTTAACTTTTTTTTTATTTGAAAAAAAAAATCCGACAATATAAGGACCATGCTACCTATGTATAATAAATTTAAAAAAAAAAACATATTTTACCATTTTACCAAAAAAAAAAAAATTAGGAATTAAAGTGAATATTCAACCGTTTCTGTCCAAAACCAGCCATGTAGGTGATATATATATCACTATTTTTTTGCTAATTTGCATGGATGATATATGTTGAATTATTATGGTTGATGATGATGCAGATGACGTTTGACGTAGCAGTGAAGCAGCTCACGAGCTTTGATCCAGGGGAGTGGAGTGAGAATTTAAGGAAAGAGTATCATCTTGTTATCGAAGGGTTCTTCTCTCTTTCTCACCCTCTCTTCTCCACCACTTACCGCAAAGCCATCAAAGTACTAATTACTCTTCTTTAACGCTTCTTTTTTTTATAATTATTTTAGACTATTCTAATATATATTCTTGTATTTTTTATAAGGCGCGGAGGAAGGTGGCGGAGGCGTTGACGGCGGTGATTATGGAGAGGAGGGAGGAGGAGAAGGAAGGAGCGGAGAGAAAAACAGATATGCTCGCGGCGTTGATAGCGGCGGATGATGGCTTTTCCGATGAAGAGATTGTTGATTTCTTTGTGGCTATACTCGTCGATGCTTATGAAACAACGCCTACTATCATGACTCTCGCCGTTAAGTTTCTTACCGAAACTCCTCTAGCTCTTGCTCAACTCAAGGTATTTTCTATGCTTAGTACTCATTCCGTTCGCAAAGAGTGTCTTTATGTATATATGTGTCATGCATGTTTGTTTGTGTTTTTGAAAAGATATTCAAAGCTCTTTTACAAAAAAAAAAAGGATATTTTAAAAGTTAAGATTCGATCCTCTACTGCATGCATGCAAACCGATATAATTTTAGGACCAGAGCTGCCGGTGTGTTATATATCACTTATCACTTATCAACTATGCTGTTTTATCTGGGTTTTAGGGTAGAAATGAATTTTATTAAAAAGTAAATTATGTTTATTAATGTAGCATTTTAATTATTCTTTGTCTATATCATTAGTCTTGTCTCTAACTCTAAGGATGGTTTAATGTTCACTAGATTTAGTGCGTGGTACTATAAACCAAAGAACACCTAATTATAATTTTGCTTTAACCTTTTTGTTCTTTTATTATTGGTTGAGTTGGTATTGGCTTGGTTGAAATTAAACAGGAAGAGCATGAAAAGATTAGGGCAATGAAGAGCGATTCTGAGAGTCTTGAATGGAGTGATTACAAGTCAATGACATTCACACAATGTGTGAGTGTTCTTACTTAAAAGACTTTATTACCTCTTGTCTTATGATCCTTTCTCACTAATCTCTTGCAAAAATTATTATGATTCAGGTGGTTAACGAGACTCTGAGAGTAGCTAACGTCATCGGCGGTGTTTTCAGGCGGGCAATGACGGATGTTGAGATCAATGGTAAACTATATACTAACTTTGAAATGAAAACCCCTAGCAAAAAAAAAATTTGTGAAATGAAAATGAGTCAGTTACAAAATGCCAAAACGTTCTTACATGAAAAAAAAAACAGGTTATAAGATTCCAAAAGGGTGGAAGGTGTTCTTATCGTTTAGAGGAGTTCATTTAGATCCAAACAACTTCAACGACGCTCGCACTTTCAACCCTTGGAGATGGCAGGTTTATATTTTTGTAAGCCATTGGCATTTCTTGATCTTGATTTAGAGCTTATCTTTGCTCTCTTGATTTTGATGAACAGAGCAACTCGGTAACAACAAGCCCTTCTAAAGTGTTCACACCGTTTGGTGGAGGACCAAGGATATGTCCTGGTTACGAGCTAGCTAGGGTTGCAATCTCTGTTTTCCTTCACCACCTAGTGACAAGCTTCAGGTAAATAAATACCTTGAGATACAAGATAATTAATTGCCTACTTTTCATTATCCAAATGCTAAGAAGAATGATTTGGTTTTGTTTTGTTAATTTTCTGAGCAGTTGGGTTCATGAAGAGAAAGACAAGATGGTTTTCTTTCCAACTACAAGAACACAGAAACGGTACCCGATCACCGTGAAGCGACGTGGTGGTGGCTTATCATCTACTTAATGAAAAAGAAGAAGAGATCAGAAGATTTTATTTAACTTTCTTTCTTTTATGCTCATAAATAGATCTAGAGCTGAAAAATAAAAGTAACCGTTACTTTACAAAGACTTTTGTTTACCTTAATGTTTGCATTAATCTCTTCTGCTTCACATCCCTCCATCTTTCTTTTTGCTCATTATGGGTACTAATATTAAACTATTTATTTAAATTTTAAATATCTATAATTATCATTAGATATTATATCAAAATAAACATGAAACCGAATGTTTGAAGTATATATTTATGTTTCAAATATTTTTATTGTATACTAATTTGAACATTCAGATCGGTTCCTTCAGATACTATCTAAGATTTTTTTTCTGTTTATCCATTCGAGTTCGGTTAAAAATATTTCAGGTTCAAAAGTTTTTTGTTTAAAAACACTTCAGGTTTGAATATGTTTTGTAACATCCTATAAAGTTCATTGTATATTATTTAAATTTTGGACTTCGGTTCGGTTTCGGTTTGAATTTCGGGTTACTGATATTATGTCAAGCATAGTTCCAAACTTCCAAAGTAAGTTAGCTTGAGCAACTTTTCCGTGCATAATTACAGTGGAAACGACGTCGCGCGCGAAAGTTCTCAACTTCTTTATAAGACACGTAATCACAACTGAACGGGCTGGGCTTTTCCTCGGCCCAGTTAAATTCTTTTTAAAAAGTAATAAAAAATATCTGGACCCTAAATCATCCTCGCCGTGGTTTCTCCGCTTCCACCGTCGTCATCCATCTCCTCTCAGTGATCTTTGTGGCATTCATTCTTCCTTCCGCCTCTCTAGTCGGTGCGTTTCCGTCTCCTCGATCCAACCGTTTCCTTTCTCTCTCTGTAAAACTTTTGTAGTTCTCATCTGTAGAAATTTGAATTCGAATCTATATTTGAATTTTCGAGATCCGGTTGAAGCTGAAAAATCAAATATAGTGTTAGGCATTATCTGTTCGTAACTTGGGAACATTATCTCTGGATTTAGGTTGAAATGGAGAATTTGGAAGATCTGAAAATGATGGCGGAGCAGTGGTCGAATCAAGGTATTGAGTATCTTCAGAAGATACCTCAAGATCAGCTCTATGCCGCCGTTGGTGTTCTCTTGTTTACAACCGTTTTGCTCCTCTTATCAAGTATGTAGCAGCTGACACCACCACATTCTTCATATTCAATAGTTTGTTGTTCCCTTGTGTATATGATTAGAATTGTAAAATTTTTAAAATTTGTGTGTGTATGTGATTAGAATTGTTATTGTATACTCTTAGGGTCTTATGCAATACATAAATAATGGTTATTAAACTTAACATTCTTGCTGGTTTATCTAGTTCGCTTGGTGAGGCGTACCAAATCAAACACTGTGCTCCTTTCTGGGCTCAGTGGAAGTGGAAAGACTGTGCTCTTCTATCAAGTGAGTGTTTTGGCTTCTTCACGTTCCGTATGAGATGTAATTTAGTTTTGTTAAGTGTCACTAACGGCCAAATCAGGGTAGATGACTAGTTGATTGTTATAAGATGAGATAAATGTTTGATTGGCAGCTCCGAGATGGATCATCCCATCAGGGTACTGTAACATCAATGGAACCGAATGAAGGCACTTTCGTTCTTCACTCTGAAAACACTAAGGTGAGGCTTCTGATCTTTGTCTCTTTTAAACAACTCACGCTGTTGATTTTGATGCATATATATTAACACGTTACCATCCTGTGTATTCTGTGCGTGACAGAAAGGAAAAGTCAAGCCTGTTCATCTTGTTGATGTTCCTGGACACTCTCGGCTTCGACCTAAGCTGGAAGAGTTCTTGCCCCAAGCAGCTGCTATTGTCTTTGTTGTAGACGCCTTGGAGTTCCTCCCTAACTGTCGTGCAGCTTCAGAGTAACTTCTAACTCTCTTTTTTTTTTTTGTTCTCTCACACAGATACACACAATCTTAACACATGAGGCATTGCAATGGTTTGATAGGTACCTATACGACATTCTGACCAATGCCAACGTTGTCAAGAAGAAGATACCAGTCCTCCTTTGCTGTAACAAGACGGATAAACTCACCGCGCACACCAAGGAGTTCATCAGGAAGCAGATGGAGAAAGAAATGTAACGATTTTTTTAATTTTCTTAACAAACCAAGCCAATCATCATTTCTTAATGTTTTTTTAATTTCTTGCCGTCAGTGAGAAACTGAGAGCTTCAAGGAGTGCAGTATCTACAGCTGATATAGCCAACGACTACACCATTGGAATCGAAGGAGAAGTGTTCTCCTTCTCGCATTGCTGTAACAAAGTCACTGTCGCTGAAGCATCTGGACTCAATGGAGAAACTGTTCAGGTCCAAGACTTCATTCGTGAATACATCAAGCCCTGAGTGAGAGCCAACTTCTACATCCGTAGATTTAATCCTTTATCACAGGCTTCTTATGCACTTTGTCTGTGACTGTGATTGGAGTTTAGAGATCTTTCTTTTGTATATGAGTTGTTGTCAGAGATCTTTCGAAAAGTTAAAAGACTTTAGGACAAAAAAAAAGAGAGAATAAATGACATCCATAATGATGTTATGATCCATCACACAATTTTTGGAAATTATTCAAAAATTAATATATTGATTTAGATGGGCCGACCCATGACCAAGAGGCCCAATAAAGATATTGCGTCTAACGCAAGGCATAACTTCTGTTGTTAAACACTCTCCTACTTAAACAACTCTCCAACACCTTTGATTATACGTATACTCAAAGCATACCTTATCTTCTTCTTCCGCGTCTTCCCCATCAAAACGACAACATGTTCCGCCGTGTAGTTCCTTCTTCTTCTTCTTCTTCCGCACAAAACCGCGACATGCTCCGTCGTGTAACAACTTCTTCCCCACTGATACGCGATGACTACATCCCAAGAACCGTCGAGCATATCTTCATAAATTATAGATTACGTCGCGTCGGCTTGCTTCGAGCTTTCGGTACAGGTAAACAAACTGAACTTCTTGTTTCTCCTAAACCCTACGTAACCTTTTACTTTCTTTCTTTAATCTTTCTTCTTGTTCTTGCCTGTGTTTACCAGATGTTGGAACTTTATACAATTTATGCGATCCGGGTAACATAAACTCTATACATTCATCAATCAGTTCCTCTCTGTTATCATGTTGACTTGTATCTTGGGTGTTTCTTGTGTTGAACTTGAACTTATGCGTTGCATTTTCGGTGGGATTTAATTAAGGTTATAAGGAGAATCTGTCTTTATACGGATACCCGGATGGGACATGGGACGTGCAAGAAGCACGCATGCTGCTTCCTCCTAATCTTCCCGAGCCAACGGTTGGAATCAACTTAGCCAGAGATCGTATGAGGGCTATTGATTGGGTGACGGTGGTGGCTGAGCACTGTGATTCTTGGTTGCTCTCTCTTGCTTTCCTCTTCGGTGTTGACCTTAGTCATGATGACAGGTATAACTATGGTTTCTTCCTTTACTTGAAGTACAATTAATTAATGCACATGTAACAACTACAAGTGTCACCTGTCTTTTGGTTGTATATATGCTAGTATATATATATAGTTTTGCTAAGTAGAAAGCATTGATGAAACTTTCTTCAGGATAACTCACTTGAATCTAGTTGTGTGTTTCAGATTTTCTGTTAACGCTGCTGATCTAGCTGATGTTGCTGTGTCTATGAACTTATTCGTTGAGCAGGGAGCGTCTATTCGAGAGGATCAATGGTCTCCCAACTCTTGCTGAAAAAGTGAAGGAATACTATCCAGGACAGTTAATCCAATCAAGGATCCAGCAAGCAAATCTAGAAAACTAGATTGATAGAGGAAGAGAGAGAGAGAGCTCTTCACATGGTTTAGGTATTGAACAACAAGGTTTTATGTACATATTAGCTGTTTCAAGAACTCATATATCGAAACATTTCAACTGAGTATACTTGAATCTCAACAATAGAGTTGTAACACTGTTTCAAAAAAATCAAGGTTCATTGAAAAGTAAAAAAAAATCTTTAAACAGTAGCGTTGGGTAACCTAGAGGTTTCTTGAAAGGCAAGCTTCAGATAATAATGGGCCAGGCCCATGCAAAAAGTAGGCGTAATAAATTGCCTATTAAACTCAAAGACCAGAGAGAAAGAAAAAGCTGTTACTGTTGTTCTTCTTCTTCTTCTTCTTCTTCTTACATCTCTTCATGTCCTGACGCACCGCACGCATCGGTTTTGAATACCATTGATACTGACCTCAAATCCAATCTTTAACACCACTGATCTACCTCTCAAAGCTCACTGACTCTTACTTCTGTACCCTTTCTTCGTTTCCTTCTACATCTATGGCTGCTACTGAGTCCTCTAACCTCACACCGTGGAAGAGATCTTCAAAGATGGTATGCAGCGTCAAGATTGGCTCTCTTTAGTTGCTGTCCACAGTGATTGTTGGCTTCTCTATGTTTCTTCCTACTTTGGCGCTCGGCTCAGTAGCAATGAGAAGTATGTAACTTTCTTTCACACATATTGTTTCTTTGCTTGTTTTTGGTATATTCATGTTTGAACATTCAACAATGACGCATAGACTCGTGACCAGTTGCTTATCATTATAATCAATGATTGCATTCATTACCAAATGTGTTTGTATATGTATTTTTTTTTTTTTTTGGTAAAATGTTTGTATATGTATTGACTCTACTCTCATCGTTTAATTGTGTAATCATGTTAAGGTTATTAAAAAATTTATCTTATGCACTAATCTTCACAACCTCATGGTAATTATTTATTTTGATGTTCCTTCTGCAATTGTATATGTCCTACGTGAAGACTATACTGTATCCACATTCATTTTGATGTTCCTTCTGCAATTGTATATGTCCTACGTGAAGACTATATTGTATCCACTATGATCAACTCAAACATTTTTATAAAAACATGTTCACTCATCCAATTCATTAAAGAGACGCACCTTCTACAGTGTGAATTAAAATGCAACTTGCATTTTCTATAGTATTTTTTTTTTGAACAACTATAGTATAATATTATATAGTATTCACTTTTCTGGATAAGATCTATACTATTAAAGCAGAATCCTATTGTCATAATTACCTTAGCCTGCCCTTTCCTTCACTAACATTGCATGTTTCATTAAGGGCAATTAAGTAATATTAATAACAAATCTATATTGGGTCATTATTTTTGGATCCAGCCCACATCAAATCTCTCTTGGGCCTGTTGGGCCTATTAAAAAATCAGATTCAATTCTCACTTTTTTTTCCTTTGAGTCATTGAGTCCAAGTTCAAATAATTTTTTTCAACTATTCTTAATTATTATTTTTTTGTTTTCTTAATATAATTTAAGCATTCATAAAAATAATTGAATTTTTTATTGAAAAATATAAATCTTTATTAAAAGTATATAATTTTTTTTAATTAAAATATTAACCCCATGATAAAATTAATTTATCAGAGTTATACCAACTTAATTCATTAAAAAAATAAAGTTTAATTTTTTAAACATAAATAGTCATTTAAAATGAAATACGATAAATAAAGATAAAATTTTTAAGTCTTTTATAAAATAAAACACAAATATATGAAAATGTGACATTTACTAAATATTTGTCAATTGAAAAAAAAAACAAAAATAAACCTGCGCTTTGAAAGCGCGGGTCAAAATCTAGTTATATGTTATTTCAAGACCAGGTCGACACTTTGTGGTGCCTACCCACCTACTTGAATAACGCACATGCTTATGATTCCATTTAATACGATACTAGATTAAGATTCGCGCCTTGCGCGGAATGAATATTATATATAAATTATTTTTAAGTATTATATATTTTTTATATATTATGAAATAATAAATATATATTAAATAATTAAAAATTTAGTAACTATTACGTATATAATTAAATTGGTACAAATACTTAAATAATTTTTTTTAATCCAGATAAACATTGTTTTTCTATTTTATATGGTATAAAATTAAGTTTAAATGATATTAAGATATATAGTACATTTTTAATATTGACATCTATTAAAAAATATTTTATGCTCATATTATTTTTGATCATTTGTATTTCGTTATAACAATTTTTTTAAATCAATGATAACAATAAAAAATTTGTGGGATGTTTAATATTTTTAGTAATTTATAATTTTAAAAATATTCAATGTAAAATTTAAAATCTTGTCAATAATTATTCAAAATGTTTATCAAAAAAATTCGAAACAAATTTGAAATTTAAATAAATATGTATTTTATATGGTATATGATTTATTTTGAAAAATATTAATATACATATATATAATATTTATTAAATGAAATTTCCTACTTATGTAATTTCGTAATCATTTGTATTTTGTTTTTTTTTTTTTTTTTTTTGACAGCAAAAAGATTACAGACTCATATAGACCCTGTAAACCAAAGTGGTAACTCTGAATCCATGTGTACGACGAAAGACGGTTGTTGCCGAGCACTACGTGCCAAACTATCCATTTGTATTTGTATTTTGTTATAACATAAATTTTAAACCATGGATCACAAAAATTTCAATGTGATATTTTTAACAACTTTAGTCATTTGTATTCGTTTTTAAAAATTCAAAATATAACATATACGAAAAAATCTAAAATTTTATTATATAGTTAATGTGGTTGTTTAATTTTTTTTTAGTAAGTTAATTTTTTTTTTTTAAATGATAGAAAATAGACTAAATTTTATCAAATCTTTATTATTCAAAATCATTAATTGTCATATATATTTTAGTCACATTAGGTAAGTCCGTGATTTTTATTTAAGGAAACAATGAATAACATTTATGATTAATTTATGATTAGTTTAATAAAAAGCTTATTATATATTTCTATGGACCAACATATTTTTCTAAGGATTCTAAGAATGATTGTGGTGATGACATGTGGCTACAAAATATGTTATAATGCTTCTCTTTTAATATATAGGGGATTATTTATATATAGATATATGTGATATCTTGTGTATAGTCAATTGTTTGACAGACTGAATCTAATGATTAATCCACAGGAATAAGGTAATCCATATGGGAACGAGAGGCTACAAGAGCGTATACGTGCTTTTTGTTTTTAGATTATTATCCACTCAGTCTTCTTATTCACCACTAATCCTCAATTTACAAATGCAGTAATATCGAATCTCTCAGGGTTTTATAATTGGATAATATTTAATTAGATAGAAATATGTTTGTCGTATATGATTCATCATCATTGACAAAGTGCAAATGATATGATATCACGCTCAACTCACTTATGTATAAAGTATATCGGCTTTAGTCTTTTATTAATAGATTGTATATATTGTTAATGTTTGTGTGCATAATTTTACTCTGAATAGTTTTGTGAAACTAGTTGATTAAGCACTATTTAAATATTATCATGTGACGTTAGAATTCAATATTTATACATTTTCTCTTTATAATACGCTAATTAATTGTACTCTGGTCACTATCAGTCAGGTTTTTCAAACATGGCGACAGATTAAAAAATTAAACAAGGTGCCAAAGATAATGATAGATGTTAGTTTTGTGAAACTATGTTCCTTGAACATTAATTTGCTTGCAAAATATTAGATACTAAAATATTATTGTATAACAATATATCTCATTCAATATTTATTTACTCGAAGGTAAATCAGATCCTGAAAGATTGTACACATACAAGTCAGATATAAATCACGAAACAAACCAAAACATTTAATTTTCTTTATAGGAAGGGAAAACAATTAACGAGGAGAGACATGAGATTCAACATGAGATTTGCCTTGTGGACCTTGAGTTCTGATAAAGAGTCTGTATTGATCAAAGGTCATTGGAGGATATAAAGGAGGATTATGAGTGGATACAAGTTCTTGTAATGGTTGGATTGGTATATCGCTTTTAGGATTGTAGAAGAAAGCAAGCGAAACTCTCTCTTTCTCCGAGTTCACTATCACTCTATGCTCCACACTCTTGTATGCTGAGTTGCTTAGTATCTGCATTTTATCATGGCACACACATAAGTTATAATACTAAGATTCATAACAGTTTAGAAAATAAGATTAAAAGTTGCCGGTTTATAATATAAGATTAAAAGAATCTTTTGAAAAGTTGCCGGTTTAGTTATACATTGAATGGCAACATGGGCAAAGGCCAAACAACACATGTGCGCAGTGAAGGATTATGGCTGTACTGTTGTTTCGTATCAAAACAAGGACACCCACCCAATTTTTTCGAAACAATTATAATTGAGGATTACTTTATTTGTGAAACTGTCGTTTTATAGAAACAGGTTGACATAGATCTAAAAGGACGTAATTTCTGTTGTTGGAATTGACATAATAATTACAATGATATTTTCTTTTGAATATTCAAAAAGGTATTTTGGCACCAAGTAGTTACTGTTTATCATACTTGCATTTTAAACATGTCTAAAACGTGGAACTATAGCTTAGATACTCTTCGTTCGTTCTCAAATAACTAATTCGGCATTTGTCCTTTTATTAATAGCCTAGATTTTTTTTCAAAAAAAAAACAAGGAGAATAATCTGTTTCTTTAAAAATATTTAGTGTATAAACATGTAATTACAGTTTGTAGGATATTTAGTAATAGTATGTGATTTATCTACTATTTTAACTAAATTTACTTTATTTCCAATTTTTTTCTTTTTATATTGTATAACTATATCGTATTTTATTCCATTCAAATATTAGTTATTCGTGATTCATAAAGAAACATGTAATGAAATTTTTTTACTTAGTTAACATTTTTTGTAGTTTTTTGGTTATGAATAATTCGAATATATATATAGTAGATGAATGAAAAACAGATATGGAAATTGTCTCTATATATAAATAATTTCGAGTATTTCATCATTTAAAACATTTATTTATATACGTTTTAAAATTAAATTGATATAAATTCTGAAAAGAAAATTAATTAATTACCTGAATTTGATCACCGATATTAACGATGAACGCATGAGGATGAGGCTTGACGGTGATCCACATGTCATTTTTACGGACTTGAAGACCGAAGACTTGATCGTCTGGTAAGAGAATAGTCATACCGCCAGGATCAGAGTGGGAGGAGAGACCTAGAGCCAGCTCTGGTCGAGGGCATTTTGGATAATAATTAACCCTCAAACATGCCCCTATGTTTTCACCTCCAAAAGCATCTTGAAACTCATCCTCCTTTAATCCTAAGTTTAACGATAATACCTTCATGACTCTCCCGCATAGGTTCACTACTTCCTTGCCATACTCATCGATCACTTCTCTATTTAAAAAAAATATAAAATAATTAAAAATCTATGAATCAAGTTCCAAAATTGTACTTTTTGTTTATAGGAGTATATTTTTTCTTTTGGTGATTCCAACGAATCATATTACAAAATTCTATGGTAAACAAAGAGATTCTTCTCTTCACACTCCCCAATAAAATGAAAATACTATTTCCCAAGTTCGTACCGTTTGTTCCCTACATTTTAACGGTTAAGAAAAAACAATCTACTTTTTGGTAAAATGGGTCTTCTTTCTAGACTCTCAAAAAAGTAAAAGTAAAAAGTACAAACATTAAGAAAATTCATAATAAGGTTATAAGAAAAATATTAAAGAAGAGAGGATGGACCTAATGGTGGGAGGAAAAGAAGGCCACTTGTTGAAGTCTTTCAAATGAAGAGGAAGAAGATGGAGAAAGTAATAATCACTCCAGTCAAGAATGGCTCCTTTCTCAACTCCTAGTCTGCTTCCATATCCTTCATAGGTTTTTGGTGAGTTTCTATAAGTCTCCTTCTCATTAACCGGCAAGTGGAAAAACTCTCTCCAATTCTCCCTAGCCGCGTCCATCAGCTCTGGCCTCACACCATGGTTCAACACCTGGAAGAATCCCCACTCACGGCAAGCCTCCGATATCTGAGCCATGATGGCCTCGTCTGGCGACCCGTCTTCCGAGAAGAGTCCTTCAAGGTCAATGATTGGTATGTTGGTCGCGGCAGGAGCCTCCTCTATCGTGGTGGGACGTTGAGATGCTGGTTTGATGTAGCGGTCGGGGAGAGAGGAGAGGTTGCTCTCGGCTAAGGACTGGACTCTGACGATTGGCTCAGGCCACTCATCCATCGTGGACCCTTTCCTTGTCTCGATATTCACTTCCTTCTTGTTCTTGGTCATATTCTTTGTTTTTTATGTACTGATATTGCTCTTGCTCATGTGAGACGTTTTAGAGAGAAGAGGATTTGTGATAAATAAATAAAAAATTTGATTGATGGAAGGAGTTTATAAGAAGGGTAAATTGTGGTGGAGGAGAATCCAGAAATCGGCTCAAGAAGATGAAAGCAATCTCTCTTTCTTTATTAATGAAACGTGTTAAAATTATTATTATTATTATTTGTTTTGGGACACAACACACAAGGACAAAAATATATCGTGTCGACAAGTGAAACTATGAATTACTTTGAGTTTTATGGCAATCTTTTTCTAATATATTTACCTTTGTTAGATGACTAAATGTGGACAAAGACAAAAGATTAATCTCTTAATATATTAATTAAATGAGTTTGCCCAATAGGATGCACGTGCCATGACGGATTATGTGTAAGAGATTACGGTTATTTTATAAAAATGATAATTATATTTGTGAAAAAGAAATGGGGATTGACATCAAATGGAGAATTACGGGGATGATTGATAGAAACTAAAGTTTTCTAAAGTTTATAATATATATCTAAACAGTTCTGTCATCAATCATGATTTAAGAGCCATAAACAAATCTCGTTATTTATAATTCGTACAATAATTTATGTTTTTTTCTCTTGATAAAATACAATAGTTTGTTGTTTGTCTTATTTGTCATTGTCCTACGTTATATCGGATCTAAATTTCAGATGTGACTAATACAAAATATTAGATTACAAATTCTAATGTGAATTGTTTTCCTTGTCTAACAATTATTATGAGTCTTTATATACTTTCTGTTTTTCTACTGTAGATGCAAAAAACTTTTTAAATGTGTATGATATATTTCCTAAATGTATAGGATATCTTTCTAAATTTGAGTTTAGGAAAATTTCTTGCATAAGTATAATATCTTCCTAGATTTAAGAAAGATATTGATACATATGTATAATATGTTCATAACATATAGAATTTTTTATAAGTATAATATGTTCCTAAAATTATTATGACTATTTAGATACTTCTTCTTTTTCCACTGTAGATGCATTTTTAAAAAAAAATGCATATGATATCTTTCCTTAATGTATAGGATATCTTTCTAAATTTGAGTTTAGGAAAAATTCTTGAATAAGTATAATATCTTCCTAAAATTAAGAAAGATATTGATGGCCACTTGGCCACTGAGTAAAAACTATGTAACCCTTTTCTTTCTCCTGCATTTTAATAGAAGATTTTTTTACAAAAAAAAAGAAAGATATTGATACATATGTATAATATGTTCATAAGATATAGATTTTTTTTTCATAAATGTGTATTAAAAAATATATTCTTAAATGTATATTTAAGAAGATTTTCATGAATATATATTTAATAAATTTGAATTATCTTTTAAATATCTATAGCATTTTCCTAAATTTTTTGGAATACATTATTGAATTTGACATCTAAATTTTATAAAGATGTTGCATATATTTAAAAGTATCTTTGTAAATTTTCGAAAGATGTTTATATATTGAGTAAGAATTTATTAAATATGCATATAAATCAAATTCAAAAAGAAGCCATAAACATTTAGAAAGAAATCAAAAACTTCTTAAATACATGGCCGGCTCAGGAGGGAAGGCCAACAGTTTAATCGCCCAGGTCCAACCCAAAATCAAACAAATTTAACTATAAAAAAATCCAAATTTTTTTTTCTAGCAAGGGCCCCAAAATATTATTTTTATTCATCTATAATGAATAGAAACAATTATCAGGGGTCCAATAAAAATATATGTCGGCCCTGCTTAAATATATATAAAAGTTATATATTCAGTAAATAATTAACTAAAATTATAAATAGGATAAAGTTATCTTTTACTCCTTCATAAAACTTATTTTGAATTTTATGGACTATCTAGAGAACATAAAACCAAAAATAAACTATTAAGAGATTTGTCTTAGAGAACCAATATTATTGACAAAAAAAAACTTAAGATCTTGTTTAATATGATACCACGTGCGCTATTAATCTATATGTACAATGATGTCATCAATGACGCAATCTTTTTAAAAGATAAAACGCTGAATAAAAGTTTTGTAGAACCCTGTTAGTTTTGTACATCTAGAAAATGCATCCAGATGGTCCATTTTGATGTCTTATCCAGATGCTCCATCTGGATGTTGTTTGTTTCTTCATTTCGTCCATGCATGCAGATGAATCATCTTAATGCAACTATGTTCGTTTGCTTTTGATTTTTAACTTCCATCTGTATCCAGGTGGACTTGTTAATAAAATAACTAAAATATACATTTTTTACGTTTCAGCGGAAAAATAGCATTTTACAGTTTTGGCCGAAAATATTTTTGCGGTATTTGAGGAAATATGTGTTTTTTGCAAAAAAAAATGCATTTTTATGGTTTTGGCAGAAAAATACGTTTTATGGGTTTAGCGGAAAAATACGTTTTTGCGGTTTGGACGGAAAATGTGTGTTTTGATGTTTTGGCAGGAAAAGTGTTTTTGACAGGAAAAGTTTTTTCGCGATTTTGGCGAGAAAAGCATTTTTGCGGTTTTGGCGGGAAAATACATTTTTCCGGTTTTGGCGGGAAAATATGTTTTTCCGGTTTTAGCGGAAAAATGTGTTTTCCAGTTTTAGCGGAAAATGCGTTTTTTTGGTTTTGGCGGGAAAATGCGTTTTCCGGTTTTAGCGGGAAAATTTTATTTTACGGTTTTGGCAGGAAAATGCGTTTTCCGGTTTTAACGAGAAAATACGTTTTTTCGGTTTTGGCGGAAAAATACGTGTTTCCGGTTTTGGCGGGAAAATACGTGTTTCTGGTTTTGGCGGGAAAATTTCACTTTCCGGTTTTGGCGGTAAAATTGTGTTTTCAGTTTTGACGGGAAAATGTGTTTTTCGGTTTTGGCAGGAAAATTTAGTTTTCCGGTTTTGGCAGGAAATTGTGTTTTCCGGTTTTGGCGAGAAAATGCGTTTTTCCGGTTTTGACGGAAAAATTGTATGTTTCTGGTTTTGGCGAGAAAATGTTTTTTGCGATTTTGGTCGGAAAATGTTTTTTGGAGTTTTGGCTGGAATATGTGTTTTTCGGTTTTGGTGCGAAAATGCGTTTTTTTTTGTTTTAACGAGAAAATGCGTTTTTTCGGTTTTGGTCAAAAAGTGCGGTTTTACTGGTTTAGCCGAAAAATGTGTGTTTTATGCAAATGTGTTTTATGCTTTTTTGCGGAAAAACGCATCTTGCGGTTTTGGCAGGAAAGTGTGTTTTTCAGTTTTTGTGTTATGCATTTTTTGGTGATAGCGGAAAAATATATATGGAAAAAATAGAATTTACGGTTTGAAAATAATATTTTAATTTTAAAAGGTCATTTTTGTCATTTATTATTTTGGACTAAACTAGATGCATCTGCATCCAGATGCACCATCAAGACTCATCTTCATTTGTGTGAGAATTTGAGATGAATTTTTAAAAATTCAGCTGGATGATGCATCTGGATGTAATATTGTAATGTAAAAAATGAACATCAATTTGCATCTTCACCCAGATAGATGGATTACCTGGGTGAGCAAACGAACAGGACGTAGGATTCTTGGATGATATATCCTCTTTAAGAAACTTCACAGATACATGGTTTTAGTCCAGTCCATACTAAATTTAAAATTCGATCCACAACTATATGGTTTTTAGGTTTCGACGATTGCTATAATATCCATTGTGATAATTAAACCGCCACGTTTGTAGACCTCCACATTTAAACATGTGGGTTCATTTTTGTCTATCTATAGATGTTCAATTCATTGAAAGAAGATTTTCTGTTAACTATATTTATAGCTTTCGTGGTTTAGTTTATTAACATGTTACGAAAAAAAAAATTGATTAACTGAATTATACGGTAATGTAAAATTGCAAGTCATCAGTCTATTTTAATGTTATAGTTGATCAAACCAAGTTTTGAACGTTCTCCATATACATCATCCTATATGTGTTACAATTATGATGGCATTTTTCTTATAATATGTACAGCGCACGACAGTGTTTGTTGAAAAAACATGGTTATTGGCCAGAAAGAACGATCTTATTTTTTAAAAAGATATTCTTTTAGTGATCTCGCATATATCTAAACAATTATGAAGTTGACTGCACTATGGTGAGGCTGAATGTTCTTCGTACGTTTTGTAAATGGTGAAAATAGTTGAAGCGCATCGAACATCATGAATCATGATAAATCTTGAGATTTGGAAATAAAATCTTCGAGTTGCTTTTAAATTGTCGCCATTCTTTACATTCTAGGTATGTGTAGATATGTAGGAAACCCCACGTTGAGAGTAGTGGATCACATGCTTCTATTGAAAGTTGTTATCAGAGTATAATCGAGTCTCTCTATATTTGGCTAAAGTCATCTCTTTCAATTTCACATATACCTTTTTTAATCAATAAAATAATTTTGTCCAAACAAAAGGAGAAAAGAACCTAAACTCTGAAATGATATATGACGAATATTCAATACATATTCAATTTGTTCTGATCTTTTGTTTTTTTAAAGGAGTATATCATAAATCGATAATTTTATAAAGAGAAAAAGACTAGGATAACACCAAACCAAATTTTTGTTCCCAAAGTAGCACTCAAGGTTCAAAGTCACAAAAATAGATTTTATGAAAGAAGTAAATATACACTTATACCCCTTGGGTTAATTAATCCAAACCTTAGGGTTTAGAGTTAAGGAGTGGGGTTTTGGAATTAGGGTTTAAAATTTTATAAAAAATAAATACTAAAATAAAAAATAAAAATTTTAAAAACAGTTTCAAAAAGTATTTTTAAATTATAAAAAGAAAATTTCAAAAAAAAAATTAAAATTTTTTTTTTCAAAAAACAAATTATAAAAATTTCGAATCTGAAAACATATAATCTGAACTATAAAAAAAAATTCTTTTTTTTTAATTTTTTAATTTTATTTATTTTTATTTGTTTATTTAATTTTAAACCAAGGGTATTAGGGATATTTTACCCTTTAATGAATGTCATTTTTGTGACTTTCTCCTTCTAGTGCTATTTTTGAGACATAAATTTCAAAAGGTGCTATTATTGACAATTGCCCTTTTATAAATTATAATGCAGTATTTTTTTATTTTTTTTTTGTAAAATATAATGCAGTCAATAATGCTTTAATAATATTGTTTGGAGCTTTGAGATTTTATCATATGTTGTCTGGGTCGGATAGGTTGGTTAACGTTATTATGTCTCACCTGTCATTCGTTATTGGTCGGAAGATGTGTATTTTGCTCACTCCCCGACATACATGCTACATCATATAGCAATGTTTAAAACCATTCGAAGTGTGGTAACTTGTGTGTGTATATATGCCTCATTTATATGAAAAGTTATTCATCAAAACAATCATAATTTGTTGTCCAAAAAAATCACAATTCTTCGCGAGACTTAAATTATCATTTAAGAATGTTGGTGTTTAATCCGTACTCTCTAACATTTGCACACAAGTTCGCCACATCGAACAAGTTTTCCAGTGGTGGAAAAACATTTTAGAAATTTTTATTTCGTTGCTTAAAAAAAATATTTCGAAAGTGGTAGAATGATTAGATATATATATGAAGAAATGCTAGTCTCTCATTACCCGAAAAAACAAGTGCTACATCACCAAAATTACTATTAATTTTTAAATACTCTATAGTTAGATATTGATTGATTTATCATGAACGGAACCTAAAAAGTATAAAGCATAACTAATCAAATAAGGTCGAAGGAGAAGCCAAAAGAGAGTTATGTTATGTGAAAAAGATGAGGTTGCAAGCCTAAAAGAAGGTTAAAGAGATGAGTTTGCGCCTAACAACGACGAACGAATAAGGTTACGTTTGCTTTACAATTAAATATAATTTTCCAAAAAATGATTTTGTGTTGTTTAGCTGTTCGTCAACTTCTACATATACATTTTAAAAGATAGCGGAAACTGAATAGTTTGGTACGTTTGAGATACAATCACATTTATCACGTGCTTAAAATAGAGGGAGACAAGTTGTGGTAGAGATGGGCTCACTTTGATGTAACGAACCGCCGTGTTGCTAGAGATGTCGGCAAATGTTGCATTCGCAAGTCTTATCATGTGCCCTCGAATGACAAGGCGTTCACACTTTGATATTTTATAACAAAAATACAACAATAACATGTATTGTTAATAAAAAACCATGTATTAAAATTGTTTGTTTGCTTGTTTTCCCAACTTGCAATTCGTTGATTAAAATTCAAAATACTAGTAGTCTAGTGCTAATCAAGAGGCAACACCTACCACATGAGAAACATAACCCCAAAAGTGGACTGAACAACAATATTATATGATTAAAACAAATTATACACTATCCGGAAATCTGTTATTAAATGAACTTAGTCAAATGATCTTATGTATGTACTTACATTTTATCATATTATGTTCCTTAATATATGAATATGAATTTTTAAATAAAAAGAGCAATTAAAATTTATCAGATAGTTTTCGTAAATGTAGGATTAGTAGAAAGAGAAACCTAATAAACAGTATCTCCGGTTTGAGAAAAACCAAAAAGAAATTCAATAATCCGATTCGGTTCAGTTATACCTAATCCAAAAGTTGATAGTTGCCTCTCCTTTACCGCCATTCTCTCATCTCTTCGGCCGTACGACCGTCTCTCCGCCGATCTTCCTCCGCTTTTCAGTTTGGGCCTTAAGTTTTCCTTTTCTTAATGGGCCTATTAATTGCTGATCCACCAAACCGTGATGGCAAGCATTATCTGTTTCGGGATTCCCTTGTATCCAATTGATCTAGTTCCATTTTTCTGGACGTTATTTAACTCTCCGATAAGAAAAAAAAAGGAAATGAAATTGACTTTGCTTAGATGAGACGCTAGCTATAGAACCTAAGAGCACCCACAATGGGGGATGAAGAGAAATCCTTAGCTCTTACTCCTAGGTTATTACTAATATAATAATAATATAAATACTTAATTAACTAAGGATTGGTCCATGAATAAGGATTTTAAGGACCAAATCCTTATAGAGGTGGTGGCTTGGTATTGGGTGGGGAAAGTATTGTGGTTTGTTTGGAAAGAAAAACATTTTATTTCGACTCAACACGAGAAAAAAAAAATTTGCTCTCAGCCACAAAGAGGCGATTGTGTTCTTGATTTCTCTTGGGAGAAAGGCGACAAAGGCTAGAAAAAAAGCTTTCCTCTCGGCGACAAAGGCGATTGTGCTCTTGTTGATTTCTCTTGGCGACAAATCCGACAAAGGCGAGAAAAAAAATTGTTCGTTTATACGAACTTGGAGTTTCGTTTTCTCAAATTCTATTCTTATTTGGTATAATAGTTGGTGAGAATTTGATTGGATCCTCTTCTGTGAATTAGATGTTCTTGTTTGTGTCTGCAATTCTATAAATTTTCGTGGAGGTTTGAACTTTAGTTGTATGTCTGCTGTTAAGTTTCTTCTTTTGATTGTCTAAGGACGTTGTTTTAGATACAATTTAATCGGTTTAGTTTTAAAAGTTTTGTTTTTTTTATTGCTTCTTTAGCATATTTTTCAATGAAGCTTTTGTTTGCTAATGTTAGATATCGAATGCTGATAAGTGAATATCCTCACTAGTTTGATTTTCTGGAGAGAAAGTTTGGTTCTTTTTTGCTTTTATACAAATCCACACTGTCTATGAATCATCTTGTTGCATTCCCTTTAATATGTGGTTGTTTTAGAGTCAATTTAATCGGTTTTGTTTAAACGTTTTGGTTTTCTATTTCTTCTTTAGCATAGTTTTCAATGAAACTTGTGTTTAATGTTTGGTTTCCTGGAGAAAATTTGGTTCTTTTTTTTTTCTTAAATCAAATTGCACTGTCTATAAAATCTTCTCGACAGTTCTCAAAGTTTGTGTCATTAGCCCTTATCTTGACTCATTCTCTCTTGTTTTTGGCACTTCCAATCACTTTCCTGTATTCCTTTTGATGTGTTTGTACTATAAAGGTGTTAGTTTCCATTCCCTGCGATGGTAGATAAAGGTCCAGTCATCAGCCTCTGTCGTTCCCTGCTTCGGGCAGGGCATCAGTACCCTGACTACAACATCAGGGAGTACGCTAAGCGAAGGACCTTGGAGGGGTTCCGCATGAACAAGAATCTCACTGATCATTCTAAGGTGGAAGAGGCTTATGCTGAAGGTAAGAAGCAGCTGGAGGTTGTAGAGAGGGTGGTGAAGGTTTACTTGGCATATCCTCCCAGGACCAAGAACATCATGGAACTCAAGCTTCAGTAGTGGATATGTATGTTTGTCACTTTTAATACACTCAAAGCTATTTGCTATGGTTATTGGTCATGTTTCTTAGTTCTTTCCCAACTATGAGACATTTGCTTTGTGTGATTCTCATGTAATCTTTGTGGCATCAGACCTTTATTAAGTGAAGAGAATAATCTTGTATTAGAGCGAAGAGATAAAGAGTCCTTTTTGCTGATTGTTCTTAATAATAAAATCTCACACAGTTCTGCAGTTGTTTGCATTGAAATGTTCCCAGCTTTTCTGTAGTTTATGTCTATCTTTAACACTGATGATGTTAGGTTATAAATCTCTGGATTCAAATACATTCTTGATCTCTTGTCAGAATTTTTGGGAGAAGAATATTATGTAAAGAACAACAGCAATATTGTTGCTTGTGTTGGTTTTCCATAATAAGAACGGTTTTGAGTTTTAAGCAACAAGATCACCGAAGATCAAAACAAAAGAGAGTATGTAATGAACATATATAACTCTTGTTCATATACATGAACAACTGAAAAATAATTTAATTGAAAACATTTGGAACAAATTTGGTGATGAAGATTAATAATTATTGTATTTTAATATTTAATTATGTAATAAATAAAAATTAAATTTTACTTTAAAAGAAAAAATATTTTTTATTTTTAAGGACTCCTAATCGGGGATCATCATTGGACACACCATTTTTATTAGAGTCCTTAACTATTCAAAAAAATATATATATACTAAAATAATGGTAAGGACTCCAAGAAGGAATCCACCATTGCATATGCTCTAAACAACGCTATAAATAAAAACCATAGAACCCTAACAAGCTCATCCTCTCAAGAAAACAAAAAAGAAGTGATTCGATCATGCAAAACAGCCAGCTAGTATTTTACTACCCCGTTAGTTTCTCACCGCGCCACCGTTCGAACTGCTGTTTTTCCATCACGCTAAAGAGTTTCCGACGAGATGTTTAGCGTCCCATCACCGGAAAAGAACGACTCTTCGGACAGACACAACTTGATCCTCCAAGTTCGAAATCCCTTCAAAACTTCTAGCATTCGGCTCCGTGGAGACTGCCTACAACACGTGTCTCTTGTTTTGAAACACGTTGAGTCGAGGGTTCTTGAAACTATGGTTTTCTACGCCATTCAGCTCTTCGGAGAAAGCCAAGGAAGAACATTCGAGCTCAAAGCTAATGCGGAAGATGTCGAGTTGCACTTGATGGAAGAAAGTAAAGGCTGGAGAACTTGTATCCCTAAGTCGATTAATGAACCGGTCGATGAATGTAGTATCTGCTTTGAGGATCTATCCGACGTGGACGAGGAATCTATAGAGTTACATGATTGTTCTCATGTGTTTCATAAAGTTTGTCTTTTCCAGTGGATTTGGAGCAAAAGCTCTTGTCCTTTATGTCGTCATCCTATTTATTGTGGAAAACCAAAATCTTAGGGTTTTTCCTTCTTTTTTTTTTGGAAGTGTCTATTTACTTAAATATGTGATTATTGTTTATTAATTTGTATTTTATCTCATTGGTTGAGTCTCTGGTATAAATACTCGACGAATTCGCACTTTACGTTTTGTTTCATTATCTGATGATAATCTGACCATGCATGAGATTATCTATACTATAAGAGAAAACAGAGAAACTATGTGAACCGAATTGTTTTAAGAACTTCAATCAGAAAACTCATAGTAGTTTAAGTTACCAAAATACAAAAAGCAATCTGGAAGATGAATCATGCAAAGAGTAGATAGATATTTTTTTTGGGTAAACAAAAAGTTGTTTTCACCCTCTTTATCAGAAACCGAAGCATTGTAAATAGTATTTCTAAGGTTTATCAAGAGCTGTCTAGTTCCGGTGAGTAAATAGATATTTCACTTGTGTTTTAAGTATATGACTAATTAACGCCGATGAGATGGATCGTTCAAGAGTAATATCTACGTCACTTGTGTGTTAAGTATGATCGCAACCTCATATGGTTATAAATGATTTAACAAGAACCAAACATGGCTCCAGTTTCATATTTTGTATTCGTTTTTTTTTTTTACTTTGCTAATTTAAAGTTAAAAAGAAATCAGAGACTACAATATTTCCAGCTTTGTTTTAAGGTTTAGTATTCAATGAAAGTAACAACACCAAAGGAAGTGTATCTGATAGAATTAGAAGAACATATTAAGATAACTACATGCAATTAAGAGAGAGCAACACTCAGAAGCCTCCTCTTACTCTGGAACCGGAACTAGACTAGGAACAAAAACACAGCAACGACTACGAAATGTCTGATCATACCATCGATGTTGTCCTGTCTCAACTTGTTTCTCGACCACACCTTCACCTATTTGGTAAACTTTGACGTATTTCTCTTCATTTTGGACATGTTCTTCCTCGCACCATAACATGATCCTATTGGTCTTGTGGATGAAGAATGTCATATTAAGGAAATACCAACGGGATAATATCGGGAGATATGGGGGAGTCACATTAAAATACTTGCTCCACGAGACAATCTCATCAGTCACATTGTTTGTAACCCACAACTGAATCTTCCCATATTTTTCTTTAGATAACAAAGAAAGCCTATCTCCTCTGAAACCTGATAGGCGTGGTATAACCCAATCACAATCACCATCACGAGTTATAAAGGGAAGACAGCATCTGTCTTGGAATATCTCTCTAGAGAAATCAAAACACTGGATGAAGAATTCAGTTATGACTTTATCAAAATTCTGTCTCTCAGCAAACCAATACATTTTTCCATCCATAGACACAGCTTGATCATACCATGCATACCATAAATACGCACATGAGTAATCAACACTTCTCCAGAGTTGAGTCTTGAACTCATATATCTCAACGCCATTATTTCTTGAATCATAATCATGTCCTAATCCTCTACAAAACCTCAAGATCTTGTAGTTGTCACGGGATACATTGTCGTATCCAAAACCGTAGATACTCCAACACACTTTGATCGAATTCAAGGCTTCGATCCATTTGATTTGGCTCAAAAACGGATTCCAAACTGCGAGTTTTTTTTCTATACTATCAGATCTTCTACATTCACATAGCAATAATCCATCGCAATGAATCATTGAATAAATACAAGATGGACCTTGTAGACTTGAAAGGGATAGGGTCTCAACATTAATGAACTGATACAACTTATGATCAGGGACTTGGATGAGTCCTTCCGGGGAGAGTTCCAAGTGTTTGTCGATGAATCTACTGTCGTTTAAAAGAGTTTCGAGCATCAACCTGCTGTACTCATGTGAAAATATCTATTCTATTAAAACAGCAGTATGACCTATTGATATAAGTTATGTCCAATTAATTATTTTCAACCATACTAACTGCATATAATTATATATAACCACCAGCATAATAATCGGGCAGACCATGTTTACTTCAGCATAATAATCGCACGACTGCATAGAACTAAATATAAACATTATATCGTCGATGTAACCACCATTTTTCTCCGATCTATACTTAAAGGTTTCTGTCATCTTGTATTTGGTACCTAATTAAATGGCCAATATATAATTTAAATTCTGAATATATTTTAAATGTGTATTTGATATTATTATGGAAGTACTATTTATAAAGATATACTCTATGGGATTTAATTAAAAGAGTTTTTAAAAATTTATTTGATTAAAAATTAATATTTATTAAATGTGATTTTACTTAAAGTTAATGAAGACCATATTAATCCATTTACACACACACACACACATATATATAACATAATATATTACAAATTATTATTTTCAAAAAACTTTTCAAAAATTTTGTTTGGTTTTCGGTGCGGGTTGGATTTAATATTGATTTTCGGATATAATTTTTTAAGAACCGTTAGAGTATATAGGCCATATCTAATAGAGTATGAGACTTTAATTTTTGGGTCAATTCCGAGTTAAGTTTTTTAAGTATGAATATTCTTGACTAATTATGTTAGGTAACTATTAAAAAATATAATATGTTGCACACTTTAGAAATAAAGTTTAAAAATAATTTCTGAAATGCATATGGCATAAGTGTATAATTATGTAACTTGACTATTTAATATAGTTATCAAAAATTATATTAAATTAATATTAAACACAAATATGATTATAAAAATAGTTTTTAAAAAATAAAAAAAAAATATTTACCAGCCCTTTCAAGGGCGGGTCGTGTCATCTTAAAAGATTATGTTTTCTGATTGCTCAAAGAGTAAATATTAATCTGTGGTAATTTAATAGCCATTAAAATTAGAACCACCAAAATCATGCTTTCACAATGCAATTGTTACATTTGATGGGAAAAAGACCCTATCAATCTCACTAATGGCACTAATATGCGTACTTGGTAACAACAATCGTAACAAAGGAACTGCCGAAGTTGAGATCTTGAATTTGGATTTGATCTTTTCCACTGCTGCTCTGATGATCGATGGAGACGGTACACTGAACCATTTTAAATACCACGAGAGAAGGATTGTATCTTTCTGCAGCTTAGAGTTATGATCATCAGACCATGCCTCTGAGGTCAAATAGTTCCTCAAGTTAATCTTCAGCTCGGTTGAGCAATTCAGTATCTCTTCACACCGTTTTCCCAGTGAAGCTAAGAAGATTGATTGAACAAAGCCACCTGAAGAGGCCAATCTTCCGCTTGCTACCGCCTCGTTGTAGGCAAGAGCAACCTGTGATCATAACATTAGATCCAATGATAGAAAACCAAATCAGATTATACAAAATGTAAAATCAATTACCTTGAGGCTTGAGATGGAAAGTGAATCACACACATTACTATCGGTTTTGACTAGCAGATCAGCCATTGAAGCAATAGTTGTATACAAAGATAAATAAACCTACAAAAATTCACGTAAACGTATATATTAGAATAACATGTGCTATATACACTGCAACCAGAACGTTTTAAACTCTAATAACCATTAAAAAAATAAAGTTAAGTGCAATCACCTGCAAAAGAGCTGGCCTATCCTTGCTTATACAGTCGAACAACACTTGCAGACAGAACTCCTTGAAATCAGAATCAGATCTGCATAAATGAGCTCTGTTATGACATGGACATTGAGGGAAAAGAGAAAACGGATGAAACAGTATCTTACCTGTCATTCCAAGATTTGTCACAGCACAACTGTGCAAAGGCTATTAGGCTTGGATCAGATGAGAAAGTGCTGACCAAGTGATCAACGCTATCAGAATCCAGTTCTCTATGACTATTAGCAAGCGTGTTAGATTCGTCCAGAGTTCTTAAACCAAAAACCTGTATAACCAAAATCATTTAAACCTGTATCAGAATCCATTTCTCGATGACAGAAAATGAATATACGTGAGCATTGGAGTTACAACCTTATGCATTGCTCGTGAAAGGAGTGACTGACACCCAACTGGATCATCAACATACGAACAAGCTCCTACTTTCCTTTTGACATGTATAACGCCAGAACTGAAGGGATCACTCTTGTCACCAAAGCTCCACCAATGTTTCTCTGTGTTCCATAAGGTAAAAATTAAAAATACCTTAAAATCAGCTATATGACCAAGGAGAAAATATATATGCAAATGAATCAATTACCTTCCGGGACAAGCTCAACTTGTTGGGGCCAGTATCGAGAACCGCATACACAAATTTTCTTTAGCTGCAGGAAACATATACATTTTTCAGGTGAAGGAATCAAGGAAAGTTCTGTATTTTTCTTTCTGTACTCAATTAATGCAGGGGAAGCGAGGGAAAGTTGTTGAACTTGTCTTACAATAGCACGCTCTGGCAGAATGCACGGGGTAACCTCGCAAAATCTTGTTTCTGAATAAAGTTCTGTCTCTTTTACTGTGACTTCTAGAGGGGCATATACAGGCAGGCCGGAATCAACATCAATAGTCTGCAGCCAACGAGCCTCTGTTGCAAGGACATATAAATGCCTGAAAGCCTAAAAAAAAGAAGGAAAGTTAGAAACCAACTTCCAAGCTTGGCATGTCTCTGATATCATGTAGGCTAAATAACATTTTATATAGAAAAAGAAACTCTCGCTTCTATAGAAGAGAGACAGTAACCAAACCAGATACACAAAAGAGCAATTCAGAGAACAGATAAGAGAGTTAAACTTGCCTGGAGGTGACAACGATTGTCATTTGGTCCAGAAGGCAACCGTGGATAGAGAGTGATGAGCAACATAGCAATTGAGCCATTACTCGTTGAAAATGTTCGCATACCTCCCCCAAGAAACAAGAAACCTGTGGCTAAGCTGACCTAAAGGAAAAAACACTATGCTGTCTCATGTTTCAGAAAACTAAAAGGACCTTAATTTTGCACACAAGTGCTTACCGCCATTTGAGTGCCATAGTTAGCATGTCCATCAGCAGAGTTTCGGCTACGGAGAAACCTCAACAACCGAAATATTTGCAAGTCCCCTGATCCCGCCATGACCTACACAAGCGAGTCCTTCAACATAAAGCTACCGCCTTGTAAATTGTTGAATACGAGTCTTCAAAAGAAGTATTACCACTGAAAGGGAAAGAATGACAAGATAAAGACACATTTCAAGCGTTCCCTTATCAACAAATTTAGATATTCCCCTCGGAAATGCAGTTCCAGAAGTAGCAGAAACAGGCTTGATCTACATACATCAAAACATATAAGCTCACATTGAGATGACTAGAAGGAAGCCCAAAGAGTAACATTTAAGAATATGATATACCTCATTCAGAAGATAGAGAGCGTAGTTGTAAAGCAAGTCACGAGCATTTCCATCTCGTGTACCAGCAAATCTCAGCCCTATCAAAAACAGTAATACTTGTCATAATTATCATGAGAGATAAGAGACTATCATCTCATAAGAGGTAGATTATATTACCAAGTGAAATGCAGGCTCCGGCCACTATATTGACATATGCCTGCACAAGGGCTTCAACATCCATCTCATACATATCATCCATGTCATCTTGGAGGTGGCTGATGCCACTTTTGACAACTTCAGGAACTTGGGACTCAATCCACTCACATGTAGGACGGATCCTATAAACAAAAGTTATTAGAATTACGATCTCAGAAGCATCAATAACAGCAGTACTAACTAGGCAAGATAAAAAAAATATACCTGCTCCACATTATCAAGTTCCGAGCAATGACACGGAGCATTATGAAATCAGGCCTTACGCACTCCAACTCATAATGGGTTTGTGGAATAGAGAGCTTTGAGAAAATGACCTCTGATTCTGTCTGCAACAAACATAAAATTAACCTTTCTGAATATCCAAACTCTACAAGAAAAGCACAAAAATTACAGGCTCAAATTCGAACCAGTTACTAGTTAATACATCGTCAAGACTCACCTTGAGATACATCAGTGCGAGAGCAATTATCGCTCCAGGTGCAGTTATATCAACATTGGAAGTGCTTCCGTCTGTTATCTGAGACAGAAAAAATGATAATCCAATAATTAGAATTCAGCAAGTTTTTTTTTGGCACAGATTATTCCAATACAAGCTTCATAAAGAATTATATGAAGAACAGATAACAAGGGAACCTGTGCAGCACTTCGGTGATCTTCGTTTGAAGGTGCAAGGAGAGATCTTCCCTGCATGGAATTCCAGGAGTTGTTCAGTAAAACTAGACAATGTTTGCAAATCAAGTGTGATATGTGAAATCCAGAAACAGACAATTAACCTCTTTTGCTCCCAAATACTGGAGTAAGCGATTGACAAAGGGGTCCAGCGAACCGAGCGCATCACCTCCACGGCCTTGAACCAAAAAAAAAGCAAAGTGAACTTACATAGGAAAAAATAATTCAGTAGCCAAAATCCAAGACATACCCAATGCAACAAGACCAAGTGAGAATCCTGCAGATACAGCATAACCCTCCCTTTCAAGAACATTGTCCCCTGCACTTCGGCGGCCAATTTCACCCTGATAACATGTACGAAGTGGGATCCGAAAGATAAGGGACGATCCACATGAATCGCATAGAACTAAATTGCAATATAAAAGATATGCATGAACTTAATTGATGATTTTAACTCACTTCAAGATTGTATATGTATAGACAAGTGTACTTTAAAACAAGAACCTCACATGCAAGAATGCTGTAACCATGACATGATGAAAATGGCATATGGTAACAGGAAGAATGCTATATCAAATGTCGACCATAAGTGAAAAATAAACACGGAGGAAACATTACCAGAAGTAATTGCATTGTCTGCTGGTGTGCTGATCCTTCAAATAGAATGCCAACAGAGACTAAAGCTGCAGACTAGAGAATCGTTGAAGACAGCATGTTAAAGAAAAATGTCAACAATAGTCCTCCTTTTTCTATCAACCAGTTTCTCTGATCATCACTTCTAAAAAGATAAACTAAATTTAATGGATTCTGCTAGGAGCAAGATATATGTGAGGTAGAAAAGATGAACAATCCAAGGATGGCAGTAAAAAGGCGTTGCATATTGGCACATGTGTTTACACGTAGCGCAAATAAATACCAAGCCAAGGAAACTTTCTAAATGCCAGAACTAACGATGTCAAAATCTTATATATCACTAGACATTGATTGCTAACCTCCACTAGAAGCTCAAATAAACAAAAACATTCAGCATATGTAATTAAATTCCATAGTAAAATGCTTAACAAGCAACTTTTAGTTTCAGTAACTGCTTGTAGAGAACTAAAATTCTTTCAGCAAGTAAAACATCACAGCAATCTGTACCTGCAGAAGTGTTGGTATCTCAAATTCAGCATATGAAGCTTGGTATCGCGCGGGAACATGGAAAAAGAGAGCCTGTTATGCAAAGAAGAGTAAGTTCTTAGAGAATTTCCAGAGCTGGAACAGAATACTTTTAAAAAAAAGATGCTAGTAAGAAATATTAGCATCTATCAGTGTGCATAAATGAAAGTAAATATTTGTTTAAAGACGTTGATTATCCACCATTTTAAGTACTACGGATCTAAATTAACAAGAAAACATACAGAGATCCCTAAGTAGTGTTTCTTGGAAAACTTCGGGTATCTTAAAAGAAAAACGGGTCTTTGGTTAAGTCGCTATCAACAAAGCACTTAGAGGCCAGTTCAAGATCCAAATAGCCAAGAAAATGAAGCAACTGAACATTTACCTTTGCGATTTCAGGTTGCATTGTTCTCCTATAAGAAGCCGCCAGACCAAGCATCAAACCTACCGTGGTGCTCTCATGGTCCTAAAAGACCAAGGAAGAAAGCAGTTAAAGTAAATAGAAAGTAGTAAGGAATAAAATTGTGTTTGAACTTATCAAACAGAAAAAATCACTTTAGTATAAGAATATAATACTATGTGAGATGATTAAGGCTGATAATGAAAAGACTACAATTGTCAGATGAGGAAACATATAAATCTAATCACCGTTATTGGCACGTCTTACTAGTTATTATTAACCAATAGGAAGTAACGGGAAGAAATAACTTAATGGAAATGGAGCTATTGAAACAAACCTGAGTGAAATATTGGTATATGTCACTAAGGTTTAACACATGCAAATATCCCTGTAACCCCAGCCCAAACAGAAGTCCAGCATGAACAGCATTTGGCTCTCCAGGTTTATTGTATTTAATCCACGTTCTGGAGACCTTTCCCTGCACCAAATTTTAGGAAGAAATATAACTGGATTAATTGGGCCCCGATGAAGGGTACTTGCTGCAGAACAACAAATATAATGTGAGATCATGTGCACAATTTCGTGCATTCTCTTGTAGCATCTCATAGATGCAAAATAAAAAGAGACACTAAAATACACGAATCAAACCTGAAGCGGAGCCAGTCGTAACCCAGCAGCAACAGCATTATGAAACTCCGGCCACGTCTTAAGTTCTTGGATATTCCTTACGTTTGGATCTAGATTAACCTGTAAGGGAAAAATATAGTGTAGGCAAAATTACTTTACTGTATATTTTATTTCTTGAAATTGCCGCTTCATGCAAATTATAAGTTCCATATTCACAACAATAACAAAAGCCATTCGCACAAATGGTTATTCCTCTAAATGAGAGCGTAAAATAGGTTTCTTATGTGTAAGAGTCCCTCTACTAAATCATAATAAAAAAAATTACGTACGATGGCATTTTGTTGGGCAGGCAGCCGACCAGCCAAAACAAGCTTTGGCACAGTAAACGCCTACAAAAATTCAGAGAGAATGTAAATCTTCAAGTAGTCATTAAAAATGATGAAAACCAACTATAGATTTCGCTAGATAAAAAAAAAATTGCCTCAGTTAAAAGAGTGTGTATTGTAGATAATGTGAATGCTCCACGCCCAAGGGGAAGCACAGCAGTCCTCTGTGCTATGCGCCATAGCTGGTCCTACAATGAATTAATAAAGCAACGTATTAAATATTAAAGAGAGTTTTAGACCATGAAGATCTGATTAAATTTGGATATAAAATTACAAAAAGTGATGTGAAGGCATATCAATGGAACATGAACTTTAACATTCTATCCTAATTGTTGAACAAAAAAAAGGTTTCTATCCTAACTTGCTTTTAATAGTAGTTAAGATTTACAAAACAGCAATAGAAATGAACATATATGTGTACCTGTTGCTGCTCTTGATCAGATATAGTAGGGTTAGCAGACGTTTGTATTATCACAGGTCGTGCAGAGCACAAAAGACGTCGGATCTAACATGCGAAGGAAAAAAAAAGAGGATATCAAGAGAAATAGTATGAGTTGATAGTTGTAAATGGGTGTGTAGATATACCTCATTCAGCCGTAGATCTCGTCCATACCGTAACTGCGTATAGGAGTTGAAGATATGCTCCATTCCATCTATCACAGAACCATCCACGGAACTTGTATCCTCAATCTTACTGTTTTCCATGCCAACTGACTCAGATAAAGAGGATGGGACAATTACTGGATGCAAGTGCAGCATGTAAGGTATGGACATGGATATTAAACTCGTATCTGATTGCATCTCAAATTCCTTAGATGAGCTCAAATTTCTGAAGACGGAGAGGGCCATATCTTCTCGACCAAGAAGCACATAAGCAATTGCTGGCCAGTCAGCCGGAGGAGATTCTCGACAGCTATCCAGAGCCTACAAAATACAGCCAAAATGTTATACAAAAGATAAAACAAGTAGACGACAGGAAATAACAAACCAACATCCTAAGAGACGAGAAAATAGAATCACCACACTGATGTAGAAGTTATCAATTCCACCTGCATATTCCTCTCATCAATACATATCTAAACATTTCAACTTACATGTCTCAGAGGGAGAGATACACCAGAAGGTAGCAAATCCAGTTGATGAAGCCCAAATCTCTCTCCAGCCATAGCTAAGATAGCAAGTTCCTCGTTACTGGAATATGATCCTGGGGAAATATTACAGGGCACACCTGACGAAAGTTTTTGTCCTACTGGCTTATCACCAAATAGCACACTGTAGAAGGAAACAATTTTCCTTGCCCAGCTCACAATGGAGCAACCATCTTTACGGATCAAATCTGGGAGGTCATCAAGGTTTGTGGGTAAAGATCCCCGTCTTAAACAGTTCTCAAACCATCTGAACAGATTTGGAGGTTTTCTGCTAGAAGAAAGGGTTGTGCATGCCCGGATAGTTTCGGAAAGACGAGGAAAATCACGTATGTAGTGATCTATGTAAGACTTCTCACCCAGGAACTTGGCAATATTGCACAATAAAACAGCTAGCTGATGCAAATCCCTGCACGGTATATGTCAAAAATCAAGTTTGAGTCAAGCGTTAGCAGAAATTCAAAATAATAATTTTTACTCTTTTTGAAGTTATAGCTAACCGTTTGCTAAGCAAAACAGGCAAGGTGAAAAAAGAAAAGCTATGTAGAGCCGATGTGCTTACTGTTTCCGCAGATTATCCATCTTCAAACTCTCATATACTGCATGAAGACAATCTAAACTCTGGACCATCAATTCCATTGACTTGCTTGGGATTTTTCCACCACCAGTCTTAGTACCAAATGGGACAATTCCTTCCAGATCCGAAGAATTGTTTGAAATGATGCCACTGTGAAACCTAGGGTAGGCCTTATGAAACTTGCTGCTGAGAAGAAACTCCCAGGAGGACTCTGATGATGTTTTGGGTTGCTTCTGATGTACATCAGTAGGTTTCTTACAGATCCCAAGAAAAATGTTGCAAAACGCTTCCCATTCAAAATGAACACAGGAGCCTTTCTGATCAGAATTATCGTCTCCCCAAAGAAGAGAGAGAAATAAATTATACAAATCCGATTGTAATCCCTCAGCTAAGGCTGCTATGCAATCATTTGCAAGTGAAGATGAAGGACTACCAGTTAAGGCACACCGAAAGATCTACAGGAGTATAATACAAACGGCAAATTAAAACAGAAGACAACTTGAACAACCAAATAAATAGGTATCGAAGTTCAGAATAGTAAACCTAAATGCAGCAATCACATGATGCGGATAGAACGACTATGGTACTTAACAAAACTAATCATTTTGAATTTCAAAAGGACTGATAACTCTGTCACATACCTGTGAATGATTTACTGATAAATTGATACATCCTAACACAGCATCAGATAATCCTGTAATCTTCAGGTCCCGGGGACCTGAATCTTTTTCTGCGGACTCTCTATCTCCAGAAACGAGATTTTTCCCAAACCCAGATGGCAGTACATATTTACAGAGACATTGTTTTCCTGACTACAAATAATATAGATAATTTAATTTAAACATAGTTCATAAGGATGTATATAACGAAGAAAACGGTATGGTGCATATCAAGAACCTACATAAAGAACGAGGTCATTTTCTGGAGATAAAACAATGATATCCAAATGTGGAAGCAGTCCGTTTTTCACTCTGCAGGAAAATGGAAAAGAGCATTGGACAAACTCTTAACATGACAACAGAAAAAATCTCATATACAGTGACAGAGAGGCATAAAAATGTAGATAGGAATTTACTGAGAGCGTGTCACAACAACAGGTGCGGCAGCAATTGCAGAGACACTCCAGCTTATATCAGGCTTAACGTCAAACAGAATTTCATTATTGATCTCAACAGTTTGGAGTCCCACCGATAACAGCTTCTTTTGTTCTAGAATCAGAAAGCAAATTACTGGGACTGCATCGTCAGTTGCCAAAAAGACCTGTAATAAAATGAGGAACTTGTGAGGAATCAATAAGAAGAGTAAAGACTTCAAAAACAGAGACCACAGATCTTTCTCCCATTCACAGTCAACAAACAACTTAAGTACAGTATTCGAATATTTGCACGAGAACACATTTCACAAAATGAACTTGGAATCCTATGGAATTGTCACCTTAGATGCAGCTTTCTTAGCACCTTTGGCTTGCCATATTCTGCGAAAAGATACTCGCTTCGGAAAAACAGTATCAGGAGCCACGCCGCTTGAACATGAAGCAGAAGCTTCACGGTTAGAATCTATAAACTCGGCTGCCCACACAGAATGTTGCATCTTGCCTGAAAAAAAAAACCGACGAAAAATAAGAAGAGCATGTGGCTAGTTCAGCCTGGCCGGAGAAGAAAATAACAAACCTTTGTTATATGAGGTCATAAGGGGAAGACGGTCACTTGTCCAAATTGTTCTCTCATCGTAGTCCTTCATTATGTTCAACTTTCCCCTCTCTTCTAGATAGATTGGCTGAAAAATCAGTTAGATGAGTTACCAGATGCAATATATAATATAACCAAACATTGCAGGACCAAAAAACATTAAGTAGACAAGAAAAGTCTAAGCATATGACATCATTTACCTCAGGTTCCTCTAATGGATCTCTTAGGATCAGATGGGAAGACATGTCTCTTCTGCTAGTAAGTTCATGCGCGACCGAGGAATGAAAATTCTGTGGTGAAATATTCCCAGTTTCTTTTCTTTGGCGCAGCATCTCACGGGAAGCAAGAGTGGGGGTAGCAGAAGAAAATGGAATGTGTGATGATTGATTCACTTCAGCAGCTTGCTGAAGAAGTAGACCAAACGGTAGAGGCCATATTGATATGACAGTACGTGAAAGTGGAACAGATACAACTTCCCCTGTCGCTCACAAATGCCAAAAATGATAAAAAGTAAATACCTCAGCTAGCATAATATTCCAGATGTATCTAGCCACACATACCTGACGTGCTGTATACTGTTAAACAACCAATTTGTAAGACACAAAGGAAAGCTTCTGGTCCTCGACCCAGGTGACTCCAGCATGCCTATTGCAAAAAAGGTCATTCTCGCGCATCAAACAAATAGAAAAAGAAATCATTTTCTGCTATTTATCTAATCCAGTGAGGAACAAACCGAACAGCATCACCCAAAAAAAGAATCTAACGCATTTTCCAATACAAAAGAAAGAATGGTTGATGCAGAGCTAGATTGTTATTGACTCGAGAACAATCAAGAACAAGAAACCATGCATTCTCAGAAAAAAAAAAGGACTGGAGACAAAGAGTCCAACTTGTAATGGAAACTACCTTGATGATGGGAGAAGACAAGGTGAACCGCTTGAGCACGCGTGAACCGCTTGTCCAGATTATGCTACCACCAAATAAATAAAAATAATCATATGGTCAGGAACAGATAGAGTCAGCCAGATATATTAAGATCAAATTAGCTTCTACATACATTAATAGAATAAAGAGACAAACTTGATGAACTTAAAAGATGAATTCAAGTAGTGGTAGAGTAATCATCAAAGCGTATAGACAGCCTAAAGTCATATCTGATGTAATCCCCCCGCCAATAGATTTTTAAAGTCCACAACTGTCAAGAAGATGATAGCAGGGTTCTTACCGGTTGTGTCGGATGAAGAGCTCATGCTCTCTCTGCCGCGAGAAGTTAGCTTCATTGCCATCACCATCGTTTCCCTGGCCGGTGAGATGAGGATCGAACAGAAAATACTCGTAGGAATCGGAAACATCAACGTCCGGAGGTTTACAATCAGTAGCTTCAGCGATTAGACCGAAAGGTTTGAACTTTCCGAGGACCGTAAGACTTCGAACCCCTGGAGACATTGAGCTTCGTCAATGGATGGATAGTGCACTCTCCCGCTCTTTCCCCCGTTGTCTCAATTTTCAAAATTCTAAACTGAAAAATTCAATTTCTCTTGTGGGTCTCCTCGGCATTAGCTGGTAAGAGGGCCGAAATAGTGAGCCGTGTTAGTAGACAAGTAAGTGAGAGAGAAAAGGACAATAGAGCGGACCAGCATCACTTACGAACCAGAAAGAGAGTACGAGGTTTCAGACGAGTCCTGAGTTAGGTCAAAGCATCGAACCCAGTGAAAGAGAGATGCTCTCTGAGAAATTTAATCAAACACCTTCTGTGCAAGATGCTTCGAGCAAATCTGAAATTGAGCTCCGGGTTTAAGAGAAAATAAAATAAAATAAATAAATAAATGGGTGAAGAAAGAAAGAAAAAAGAATAATAATATTTCTCACGTTTGACCAATGGGTCAATAAGTGGGCCCACTAAGAGCCGTTAGGACCAATCCATAACTTGGCCTCTTCAAAACCTTCCTGGTCGCTGCTTCCTTTGGATTTGGTAGAAAACATACTTTGCAGGATACCGGTGGAATCTTTGGTACGATTCAAGTTCACATGCAAACATACTGTGCTCTTTTAAACGACAAGAGATTCATCTACAAACACTTGGAACTCTCCCGTGAAAGATTGATACGAGTCCATTATCATAAGTCGTTTCAATTCATCAATCTTGAGACCCTTTCAGTTTCAAGTCATCTACAGAGTCCATCTGATATTAATTCAATGATTCACTGCGACGGATTATTGCTATGTGAATTCGATTTTACTAATAAAGTTAGAAAAAGGCTCGCAGTGTGGAATCCGTTTTTGAGCCAAGTCAAGTGGATCAAACCGTCTAGTTCTTACACAGGGCTTGATATCTACGGTTTTGGATACGACAATACATCACGTGACAACTACAAGATCTTGAGGTTTTGTAATGAAATAGGATATGAAGAGGTTGAGATATATGAGTTCAAGTCTCAACTTTGGCGAAATGTTGATTATTCTTGTGCCTATTGTTGGCATTCAAGTCTCGACCAAGCTATGTCTATGAATGGAAACATGTTTTGGATTGCTCAAAGGCAGAAAAAATCCAAAACTGAAAACTTCATTCAAAGTTTTGATTTCTCCAGAGAGGTATTCAAAGAAACATGTTGTGTTCCCCTTCAAACTCGTGATTTGTTTCTATCAGGTTTCGGAGGAGATAGGCTTTCTTTTTTATCTCAACATGAACAAGGGAAGATGATTCAGGTGTGGGTTACAAACAAGGTGACTGATGACGTTGTCTCGTGGAGCAAGTATTTTAATATGACTCCACAATATCTCTCGATATTATTCGGTTGTGGGTATTTCAGTTTTCCGGCACACTTGATCCACAAGACTAATAGGATCATGTTATGGTGGGAGGAAGAAGATGCCAAAAATAAAGATATATACGTCAACGTTTATGAAATAGGTGAGGGTGTGGTCGAGAAACAAGTTGAGACAGGACGACATGGTCGGTGTGACCAGGCTCCCTTTCGTAGCCGTTGCTGTGTATTTGTTCCAAGTCTGGTTCCGGTTCCAGAGTAGAGGAGACTTCTGAGGGTTGCTCTTGCTAGATTTCATTCATGTTGTTAGCTTATTATGTTCTTCTAATTCTATCAGATGCACTATGCATCTGAATACTAAACCTTAAAAGTTAAGGTTAATAAATTCTAGTAACTTTAGAAAATTTAGAGATCCAATCGTGATTGGTTTATAGATTTTAAAATTTTAAATAAAATATATTGTTATTGGTTTAGTGATTTTTAAATTTGAATTAAAATCTTTTGATATTCAACAAAATTTAGTTAAAATTGTTTTTATAATTCAACTAAAATATATTGTTATTGTGATATAAAATTCTTCATAATTTTACTCATACGAAGCAACTTTAGAAATATCATCAGTATACTCATAAGACTTTTAAAATTTATGTAACAAAATAACATACACATAAAATACACAAACTATATTGTATTTTTTGTAATTGTTAAGTGAAAAATAGTGAAGGCAAAGTTGACAAAATCATAAATTAGTGCAAGAACAATGAGAAACAACATAATCGAATATCATGAAAATTTATGGATCGATCTGGAATAAATAATTGCTATGGGAACCAAGATCAGGAAAACAAAATTCAAGTAAAACAACACAAAATGTGAATACCATCATAATTGAAAAAAAAAGAATTACTTTTATACCAACTGACAATGTTCTATGTAAAAAAAGATCATAAGCTTTCTAAAAAACATGTCTTTATAAAGAGAAATTTTGAAAAAAAATGTAAATACATAGTAATCAATAACTATCGATGAAACTGTATACAAAATATTTGGCAAAAAATCATAAATCTAAAAGTTTGTTTCTCATTACAGGGGATAGCCGCAATGGGCTTGAAGAGATGACTCCCCCCCCCCCCCCCCCCCCCCCCCCCCCCCCCCTTGCAGTAAACTATGGATACATACGGAGGAGGTCTGACACTTCTTTGGAAGATTGAGGATCTGTGCGTCCTTGATCTTCTCCAGTAGGTTTTAAGAGATTGATGCATACTGGAGTTTAATTACTCTGTGGACAAATCAACCTTAACCTATCTATGTCTCTCATCCTGCTCAAATCTAATCAAGCAAAGAATCAACTTTTATCTGATTCTCTCTATTTTTCATCTCCTTCTTGCTCTTCTCACTTCTTGTATTGTTTTCCTTGAATTTTATTTTACATGATCTTTGTTCCCATATAAATAATCACTCAAGATCAACCTAAAATTTTTCATGATATTTGATTATGTTGTTTCAGATTGTTCTTGCAATATTTTCATGATTTTGTTAAATTTGACTTCATTACTTCGCTTGACAATTACAAAAGAAGTAATATGTCCATGTTTTTTGTTTACTTGGAAATGTAATATGGCATATGTTTCTTGTGACTCAAGGAAGAGAAATATACCTATATATATATATATATATATATAGAGAAAGATATAAAGACACTGGCAAATCGTATTAGACGTGAGTGCAACTAATTAAGGAGAATTGTCTTGTATGATATGGAAGCAAATGCAGCTTAAAATATTAAAGTATTGTTTATCTAATCTCTATTCACTATTCTTAACAAAGACCTCATGATTCATGAATATATAAACCGGGATTTTACCAAAAAAACAATATATATAAACCGGGAAAGATAAACCGGAACCAAAAAAATTACGCATCAGGCTAACCACATGTGTCACTAGACTGTCACTATCAATGCTCACTAGACTCAAGGCCCTCACCATTTTATAATAGCAAAAACTACACGTAGTTGATTATTGGAAACATAAAACGCTCTGTTGTTTATCCACGGCCGGCCTTGCCTCTCTCTATTGACATTGGAGGCTTTGGAGCTTTGCATCGGCGTTATCGGATAATCAAAATACACACGAGACTATAATGTCGAAGATGAACCAAAACGGCGTCGTTATGTTCTTCACTGCACTAGCTTTCCTCACTGCCACCACCGTTTCACTCCCTTCTTCGCCGGACCGATTCCTCAAATCGGCGTTAACTTCTCTCCGTTCACCGGCCCTACCCCAGGAGTACCAAGAACTCACCCTCCAATCACCTTCCGATCACCTCACGCCATCATGCTCTCACCTCCTCCTCCGCCATTCCTTCGCCAACACCATCAACAAACCTCCGTTCACCGCCCCCTACACTCCTCCACCCTCCGATTGCGCATCGCCGCCGTGGTCTCGCGTCGTCCTCGACCTACGCGCCGCCTCGAGCGGCGATCAGTACGATCGAATCTCCGGCCTCTGGCTCGGCGGCGTGGAGCTGCTCCGGACAAGCACGGCGGAGCCGAGTCCGACGGGAATATTCTGGAAGGTTCGTAAGGACGTCACGAGATACTCCTCGCTGTTCACGAGATCCGATCTCAACGTCACGATGATGCTCGAGAACATCGTCAACGATGTTTACACAGGTATTTTTAATCGGTTTAATGTTGGTTTAGTAATCGTACCCGGTTTACATAAAATCCGGTTCAGTAGCTACTATAACAAACTCTGTAACAGACTCTGTAACAACTTAATAGGTATCTATCACATCAATGTCACACTGGACTTCTACGAGTTCAATCCCATTGAGATACTCAGTAGACAGTCCCCGGCGGATTTGATCGCTCCGGTGAGTAACGACGGAGTCTGGTTCATGATTGAAAACGCAGAAGAGAGTTATTCAAATAGGATTGCACTTCCGTTGAACACTCGTAAGATTGTGCTGGAACTGTATGTGTCTTCTCATGGAAACGATGAGTTTTGGTACTCGAATCCACCGGATTTGTATATCGAAACGAACAAGCTAGCGACTGGGCGTGGGAACGGTGCTTACAGAGAGGTTGTTGTGAAGATAGATGGGAGGAATGTGGGATCAGAAGTGCCGTTTCCGGTGATTTTTACCGGTGGGATTAATCCTCTGTTCTGGGAGCCTGTGGTTGGGATCGGTGCGTTTAACTTACCTTCGTATGATATTGACTTGACGCCGTTTCTTGGAATGCTTTTGGATGGGAAGGATCATGAGTTTGCGTTGAGTGTTAATAATGGGATATCGTACTGGCTTGTAGACGCTAATTTACACATCTGGTTGGATCATGAGTCTTCGAGTGTTGAAGCTGGGAGTGGGTTTTACGAGAGTCCTAAGCGTCATATGGTGAGAAGAGAGCTGTTGGAAGAGCTTGATGGGTCTTTCAAGGTTGAAGCTGAGGTGCGTAGTGAGTTCGATGGGTGGGTTAAGTCAAGTGAAGGTAATCTGACAACTATGGTTAAGAGTGTGTTTAAAGTTGGGAGCTTGGTGAAGTTTGAGAAGGATGGAGCGTATAAGAGAGTTGAACAGAGAGTGGAGACCAAACGTGTCGTGGAGGTGACTAATGAATCGGGTGAACAAGTGAATCGAGTTGTTCAGCAACGGTCGTATCCACGGACTGTGATCACCTCTACTCTTAGAGGGTTGAGCAATGATAAGGATATGTATGTGCTCGTGACGAATGTTTCACAGGCTTTGAATGAGAGATACTCAGTTGGAGAGGCTTTGACTGAGGTTTACAATAGACAGGACTCGGATGGTTGGATGCAAGTTGAAGATCACAATGTCTTGGCTGGTGAAGCGACGACAAGACAGAGTCTCAGGTACATCGATGAGTTTGGGTGTTATTCTCGCACCGTTGTTGCGGCTAATGGTGAGATCGATCAGGACAGTTCAACTGATACTTGCCCTTCGTCTTCGTCCTCTTAACTCGACTCGTTGTGCAGCTGAACACTTTGCCTTGTATAAGAGATACTTGTACTACAAATAACCATGTCCAGGGACAAAAATAAGAGATACAATGCATTTGCTTTATTCATTAAATTATTTCTTCTAATCATATGGGTCATATGCTGACCAGTGACTAGACCATGCATTAGTCTTCTTTATTATCGCATGAGTTACAAGTTCAGAAAATGGACCATTGATCAAATCAACCCACAGCAACAAAGCTTTGAACTGAGACGTTCTGCCTCAACGAGAACGCTTGGGGAAGTTTCCAACTCCTGCCATGAACCATCTTCATCCCAGGTCTGAATCACAAACCTGACTTTCTTCACATCTGGTCCAACCACCATATCAGAAATATAATAAGCATCAACATGAGCCGTTCCAAGAAACACTTTCTCGCTTCTTGGTTCTTCCATTACCTTCCTTGACTTGTAATCACTTGAATTCAGCTTCTCCGCATACACATTGTACCTTGTAAACACAGAATCCTCCTCAGGATGCTTCAACCTCCATTGCAGCTTACAATTCAAAGTCCTGGAGCCGGAATCACCCGGTACAATCTCTATGTTATGAGCCTCGACAACCCATGCTGAAGCTGGGGGGAAAGATTTGGTTTTCTGCTGGGACTTGATAGAGATATGGCCAAGCAAAGCAGAGTATCCTTTTGTGTTTGTTTCTTCTGCAAGATCATCTGGACCGTAGCACAAGGCAGAGATCTCAGTCAGTGTGTGTCCATCCATAAGAAGGTTTGTTTCGTGCACTGTCCAGTCCGATGTGGTCCTTCTTAGGCATGGCAGGAACATGTCACCAAATCTGTGCATGTATTCATTTGGAGCCATGATTAAGGACTTTGTCTCCTGTGAAGGAGTTGAAAAACGGAGGAGAAGGCCTAGCATAGATCTTTCATCTGATTTCACCTGCACCGTTCCAAACACTTAAAAGATGAAGAAGACGTCAATTATTATCAGCTAATCAAAAATGTGATGCATATGTGACTTACAGAGTAGGAGACAGAGATGTGAGAACCAGAAAGCTTTAGGTTAGGTTTGAATAGTCTTGTTGTGTAATGTGCATTTCTCTTTAGTGTTCCTTTGAAACTAATGTTCCCTCCTCCGTTATATGATGCTTCTCTACCACTGTAAAAATAGTTTCTTCTTAGGACATGTGAGAATAAACTATGTAAAGGCTAGTGTTAAGTTCAGAACTCACTCAACCATGACCTGCATGGCCTCTGACTTGTTTCCTTCATTGAATTCTAAGAGTGGCTGTTACAAAGAAGACAAGATAAGATCAAGAATGCGACTAGAAAAAGTTATGCCGTCTTGTATATACTTGGAACAGAGTTAGGAGCAAGAAGTGACAGTTGAACCTGCAGACTTTGGCAAGAAATGTTGTACCAGGGAGCATCTGATAGTTTCTGACCTTGGAGAGAAACATGAGAACCAAGTCCCTGGATAATAAAACAAGAGAAACTAGTTTCAAAACTTGCTAAGAACATTGCATCTCTGGAGACTAAGGTACTGAGACTCACCTGATTAAAATCTGAGTAGAAGGGTAAAGATTGTGGATATGTTTGAACTATTCCCCATGACTTCTCAACAAGTGACCACCATCTACAAAACAAAAAAAAGAGAATCCATGATGATAAAGATCACATAGATCCTTTATACCATCACAAAGGCTAATAAGTATTACTTGTTTTGTGCGGTATGATAATCTGGTGGTTGATTGGTCTCATACACCCATCCAGGAGCAAATAGAGCAGCTGATACATCGCTGCTCTTCAGCAAATCAAGTGCAACATTTGCCTACAACCATGTATAAGAAGAAAACAAACTTAACATGCAGCTTATTTATGACAGTAGTGAGAAAATTGAGATGCATACCTTCCACTGGCCACCACCGAAAGTGCCCCTACCAAACACATCTATTCCCATGTAGACATCATGTTTTCTCTCACCAGCAATCTTAGCTGATGCTTTTGGGTAGTTCTCCTGAAAAGAGATGCACACTCATATATTAGGAATGAGGATGATGAGAATGAAACAAGTAAAAGGGACAAACCTTCCATGTATAGTTCATGAATATTCCATCACATATATCAAAGAAAGGCTTGTTCATTTCATTCAACTGGTCTTGCCAAGCAAGTCTGCCCTCAACAGTGACACTATCATACCTATACCATTAAAACACTCACAAGGATCAGTACATTTTAGCTAAAGAGTGAGTTCTGAGGCTTGTCAACACTTACCATATAACTAAACTCCCGGGTACAGATGAATGCATGACTTTTGTAAGATGACTAACAAAAGTCTTCAAATTTGGAATCTGGACTTTATCTATTACATTCTCTATATTAATCTGCAAGTAGGAATGTTTCTAAGGTGTGTACTAGTATCATAAATTATATCAAAAAGAAAAAAAAGAACTCACCAGCCACCCATCAAAGCCTAGAGCAGCAGCAAGTTCTGCTAAGCGCTCTGCATACATCTGCGCAGACTCCTTGGTCGCCAACAACTCCTTGCAAGTAGCTTTTCCTTCGTCCCATTCAGTGATGAAAGTCCCCAGTACCTTAAGATTCAAACCCTCCATCAGTCAACATTCAAAGATAACTTCAAGAACAAGATCCCATCTTAAGATTCAAGATCCTGAAAGGGTTATATACTGACCTTGACGCCGTGTCTGTGAGCAGTGTTGGTCCAGCAAGGAGGAGGGAGAGTGACGAGAGAGTGAGCGAAGTAGACAAAAACATCCATCAAGTACCAGTTCCAGATCGCGAAACCTTTGTTGTTTCCACAACCTTGTACCCACTTGTCGTCAACGTACCCTCCTTTCATGTCGTGACAAACAAGAAGCCTGGATCGGTCAGGCAAGGTACCGATGTTCTGTGGGAGAGAGACTGAGGAGCGGTTAAAGGGGAAGTGAAAGGAGTCGAAGTAAGACCGAGAAGCCAAGTCTTGGAGAGTTTTGATAGGAAATGAGATCGGTGTGGATGGCTTTGTGGGATCGAAAGGTGGAGGTGGAGCTAGCATAGCTTCGTCTTTGGATATGGACATCACGACGAAAGAGAGGGAGAGGAGTTTAGAAGAGATTACAGAGAAGTAGAATGGTTTTTGCGAGACTTAAACTAGTCAACGTCAACGGCAAGAGACGAAGACGATGCTATGTATCCCTTTAGTTTAGAGCATCTCAAAAAAGGAACTCTATTTTGAAGTTTCCAAAACTCTATATTTGAAGTTTCAATGTATTCTTCTCCAAAAGTAAAACTTCAAACCTAACTTCAAAATTATTTATATTTTACACTATAATCCTTATATTTGTCATAGTTGATGTAAATTCATAAAACTTCTATAAATAACTAGTACATATATATAAATATTACAGAAAAATTAATTAAAAAAATCTTACACTAAAATATAAAATTATAAATAAAAGTACATAATTAAATATTAAACTGCAAGCAAATACTACATTATTCCATAAAATTATTTTCGTAATGTTCCCATATATGATCAACTAGTGCATTTCTTATACCCACTGATAGTTTGATATCATCAAATAAAAAAATCCTTGATCTTTTAAACGAAAGTACAACAAGCAGGAAAAAAGGTCATGAGATGATTGAATTACGACTGCAAAATGAAGCAACAAAATTAGCTTTTAAAGAAGTAAAAGAGGAAAATAAAATATTTCTAAAAAACTTAGCTTCTATCGATGATGTTAATATTCGTGAATACATTCGATCTGAACAAGAAAGAATCGTACGAAAAAGGCGTCAAGAGCAACAACAACAATCATCTTCGGTTACACAAAATTTGTTTGGACAATATTTTGGAGATCTGGGAGGCTTTGGAGCAAATTTACCAGACTATTAGTGTTGTTATAATATTTAAATTTGAGTAATAATTATGTCTTCTTGTGTCTTTTTAATAAGTTTTTATTATGCTTTTTTGTAATATTCTTGTTGTTTAATTCTAATTTTAAAATATTATAAATCTTGTTTTAAAATTTTTATTTAATTTCATGTGTAAAACTTAAATTTATAAAACAAATTTAAAATATTTATGAGATATAAAAGTTTTAAGGATTAAAACAATAAACAAAAAAATATTTAAGAATTATAAATATGATCTATAATTGTAAGGACCAAAATGCAAATAAAAAGATGAAACTTCAAATTTGAAGTTTTGAAAAGTGAAACTCTATATTTGAAGTTTCACTCTTCAAAACTTCAAATTTGAAGTTTTGAAGTTTCTTTTTGGAGAGCAAAAAACTCTATATTTAGAGTTATAGAGTTTCTTTTGGAGATGCTCTTAGAGCAAGAGACTTTACTAGCATGTGCAAGCGTGCACACTTTACTAGGAAGATATTGGCAATCGATTAGAGAAATAATCTAATATTTAATAGAGTTACAACAACAACAAAAAAACTTATAAACAGAAGTTTGTTCTACTATGAGGATTCACTTTTGTGTTATGGCTCTTTCGATATAAGACTATCTCAGGTCTTTTTCTTTTGACTAATTATCTCAGGTCTTTTACGAGACATGTTCTTTGAAATATCATATGGAGATCGACGTGTATTTCCTTTGGATTGCAATTACCTTAGAGATACGACTTTTGATCTATGTTTTATGTTTTAGTTAGTACTAGGTTAAGATCCGCGCCTTGCGCGGGATGAACATTATATATATATAAATTATTTTATATATTATATGTTTATAACATATTATAAAATAATAAATATATATTGAATAATTAAAAAGTCATTATCTACTATTATATAACTAAATTGGTGCGAACATATAAATAAATTTTATAAATCAAAAAAATATTTTTTTCTATTTGATATGAAATATAATTAAATTTAAATGATAGTAACATAAATATGGTATAATTTTAATATTAATATTTATTAGATGATGCTTTTTACTCATATTTTTTTTATCATTTGTATCTGTTATAGCAAAAAGTCTAATTTAGTGATAACAAAATTTTCACTGTGAAATTAATGGTTTAAGTAATTTATAATATTTTTAAAAATTAAGTTGTCAATATTTTTTCAAATTTTTATCAAAAGAATGTTCAAAGTAAATTTCAAAATTAAGGTATTTATGTAGTTTTATATGGCATATAGTTTAATTTAAAATGATACATATATTTATATATCTTTTATTTTTGATACTTATTCAATGAGACTTTCAACTTAAATTATTTTTTAATTATTTGTATCATGTCATAACAAAAGTTTTAAATCATAGATCACAAAATTTGAATGTGAAAGTTTTAACAGTTTTAGTAATTTATACTCGTTTTTAAAAATTCAAAATATAATATATAAATATTTTTTTTAATTTTTATTATATAGTTATTATGATTTTTTAATTTATTTTAATAGCTTAAAATTAAACAAATATAATTATAATACACACATATTTTTATCAAATCTTTATTATTCAAAATCATTAATTGTCATATATACTTTAGCCACATTAGGCAATTCCGTAATCTTATTTAAGGAAATAATGAAGCACATTAATAATGTATTTATTGTGGTTTAATAAAAAGCTTATAATATATTTAGATGGACCAACCTATTTCTCTAAGAATTCCAAGAATCATTCTAGAGATGACACATGGCTACAAAAAAATGTTGGAATGTTTCTCAAATAATATATAGGGGATTCCCCTTTTTATCTTTATTTGCTATTTTTGATTTTTTTTTCTCTTGATGTACTGATTCCGAAAGATTGATCTTTGCATGTTTCTAGCTTTAGAATTTTTTTTTAATATAATATTTAGATAAAAAAAGTTTTCTTTAAAAATAATATTGTTGATCATGAAAAGATACATGCCCGACATGGGTTATGATATTGATATTATTAATATCCGGATTTTGGTTTGATCATAGGTATAGTTTCAATCACATGCTAGATGTTTTGTTGTTTACGACTTTATAAGCTGATGATGATGTTGTCTAGATATACTTTTTGGAAAAATAATAAGATTTTATCTACGTATCATCTAACTATTCTTGTTTTTTTGTTTGTTTTATTTAATTTAATGGAACAGTTTATGTATGATCTTTTTATTTTATTTATCGGAGTCTAATGTAAAATGATTAATGTAAATTTATATATATATATATATATATATATATATGAAGTTTATTTGTAAGAAAATATAACATTCTAATAATATTTGTCATTTTTCATTGTAACATTTTTTTTGTTTTTCTGTAGAATAATCCATAAGATTCTTAGTTTGTTTATGAAATAGTAATGATTTTATAACACTCAATATTCATAAAAATGATCAAACACAAATAAAGTCAATCAAAGTTCATCTATGCACACATGATATATTCTGTAAAAATAGTAAACTAATTTGTTTTTCTAAAATAATAATTTTATTTGATTGTATTTAACTAATTAGTTAATTGTTTTCTTTGCCATCAGTTAATAGCTTATCAATCGAGATTGAGTAAAAAATCATTGAATTAGATATATAACAAATATTTTATTGTATAGCTTATTACTTATTTATTATGTTAAGAATATAATAATTTTTTGTTTAAATTTTTTGATTGATTGATAATTGAATCATATCTTTACACAACAATTTGATTAAATATTTTTTAAGTATTTTATAAATATGTATGTATGTTTATTAGTTTGCATGACTAAATTTGTAGAAAAATCAAAGTTGATTATGGAGCAGACTAAGAAGCATCAAATATTGATTTTGAGGTAGATGATGTTTTATTATAGTTATTAGGTTTGATGGTTACAAATTGATAATGTTAGTACTTGTTTATTATGTTAAGAATATAATAATTTTTTTTCTTAAATGTTTTGATTGATTGATAATTGAGTCATATCTTTATCCAATAATTTTGATTAAACATTTTAAGTTTTATAGAAATATTTGTATGTTCATTAGTTTGCATGACTAGATACTGTACAAAAAATCAACGTTGATTATGGAACGGATTACAGAATCATCAAATATAGATTTTGAGGCAGATGATGTTTTTATATAGTTATTAGGTTTGATGGTTACAAATTTCTAATGTCATTACTTGTTTATTATGTTAAGAATATAATAAGTTTTTTTTGTTTAAATGATTTGATTGATTGATAATTGAATCATATCTTTATCTTACAATTTTGATTAAACATTTTAAGTATTTTAGATATATGTATGTATGTTTATTAGTTTGCATGACAAGATTTGTAGAAAAAAAAACAAAGTTGATTATGAAGCGGATTAAAGAATCATCAAATATTAATTTTGAGGTAGATGATGTTTTTATATAGTTATTAGGTTTGATGGATACAAATTGCTAATGTTATTACTTGTTTATTATGTTAAGAATATAATGATTTTTTTTGTTTAAATTGTTTGATTGATAATAATCATATCTTTATCCAACAATTTTGATTAAAATTTTTAAGTGTTTTAGAAAAATGTATGTATATTTATTGAGTATGGACTGTAGAACAAAACTCAATATTTTATCAATCGAATTCAGCTTTTTATCGCAGAATTTGCGCTCAAGTATTTTATTAATCCATTATATTTTGTTTGTTTGTCAACCTATTAATCCATTTGTATTACTCCGTAAAAAAAGTTTTCAGTTTTGTTTTTCCCCGCTTATTTCTCTCTAATACGTATTGTAGTGTTAAATAAACAAAGGATCTCTGAAGATATAAATATAATCAAAAAATAGTTTGTATGACTAGATTTGTAGAAAAATCAAAGTTGATTATGGAGCGGATTAAAGAATCATCAAATATTGATTTTGTGGTAGATGATGTTTTTATATGGTTATTAGGTTTGATGGTTACAAATTATTAATGTTATTACTTGTTTATATGTTAAAAATATAATGATTTTTTTTGTTTAAATGGTTCGATTGATTGATAATTGAATCATATATTTATCCAACAATTTTGATTAAACATAAGTATTTTAGAAATATGTATGTATGTTTATTAGTTTGCATGACTAGATTTGTATAAAAAATCATCGAATATTGATTTTGAGTTAGATGATGTTTTTATATAGTTATTAGGTTTGATGGTTACGATGCTTGATCATCGTATGAGAAACAACAATAGAACATGTGAGAAATTTCTAAAGATTACAGACTTCAATGTTTGGCTAAGTGATGCTTAATCAATTTTTTTTTTCAAAAATGTAAATATAAAAAATTATTCAAACAACGTTTAAAATTTACAAGTAAAATTGAAGATGTATAAGTATAGAATATACAAATTAGCTAGCAAGACAAACCAAATTTGTTAAATTTCATTCCTTAAATTTCCATTAAATTTCACCAAATTTATAACATTGCAATATGTATGTATGTTTGTTAATTTGCATGGCTAGATTGTAGAAAAATAAAAGTTGGTTATGGAGCGGATTAATGAATCATCAAAGATTGATGCTACGAGAGATTCTATCTATTAAGCCACAATATTTGATCAACTTATGAGAAATAGCAATAGAAAATGAAGAGAAAAATCTAAGGATTGCGGACTTCAATGTTTGTTTAAGTAATGTTTGATTAATTGGTTTTTTAGAAAAAAATGTAATTATCAAAAAGTATTTTAACAAAGTTTAGAACTTTAAAAATAAAAATAGAGATGCATGTTGGTAAATCTTTACGGTCAGATTTCAGATTTTGATTTTTTGTTTACGAGTTTCAAAATTTCACAAATGATTCAATGTAATGTGTGGTTAAGTTATATAGTTAATGTTAATTCTATGAAAGGTTTATTAATTTTTTTCCTTAAAACAATTATATGGATTGAAGGGTGGATTATAAAAATATACTGAAAATTATTTAAAGTAAAGATTTAACTAGGATGATCTCAAGTGTTTTTTTCACAAGTAAAAAACTTTTCCAAGAAAAGATAATATCATGTTTTGGAAAATTTATATACGTTTTGTCAAGTGGATTTGTAGAAATTGTATTCACACAGTGTGAATTGAACATTAGGTAACTTGAACTCATAAGGTTTTCATAAGGATTCACAATTTAGTTGCTTTTGGAGTGTACAAAAGGTTTAAATGAAAAAGTGGGAATCATTTTATTGATTTTCCATAATCTTTAGAACAATATGATCCCACGTACTTCTCAAAAACTAGAAGCGAACCAAAATTAAATACTGAACCGGCTACCAATTGAATCGTATTTTCTCGGTTTCTTCAAAACCCCTTTTTGTGCAGCTTTCAAAAGCCCATTAATAGAAGATATCTATTTCGGCTTGATTTCAAAATACTCTCGGCACTTAATATTATTACACGACAAAATTTTATAGTCCTTACCCGATTCATTAAACAATTTAAGTATGTACACATGTTTGTTAGTTTCCATGTCTAGATTTGTAAGAACAACAAGATCATTTAGGTTATAAGAAAAGGCACGACACCCTGATATCCATTGCATTTAAGAAAGTTACTCTTATGTTATTGATGTATGACCATTTTGTGTGTGTTCTATAACCACAGGGTGGTGGGCTAGTGGTCTTGAGGTAGTTAACACACCAATACGGACCCGGGTTCGAATACCCCCTGTGGCCACGGAATGCTTTACGCCCTCCCCAAGTTTAAAGTTATCGCGGCGTTGGTGCTGGGTCCTTGGGTAATGGGTATTAGTGCCGGCTGGTTCCGGGCCAGGGGGATTAGATGGTTGGCAATCGGAAACCATGTGCGGATTACGGGCCTTTGGGCAAACGGAAACCACGTGCGGATTACGGGTCACCTTTGAACCTCCTGTTAAAAAAAAAAAAAAAAAAAAAGACTTCTAGAGAAGGAATAATTTGGGTGTTTGCAGCGGAAAGCTATGAGTTTTTTGACTGAAAGCGGAAAGCTATGAGTTGATAATTTGTTCTTTTAATCCTAGTGTTCGTAAAAATAAATTGAATATACAGGTTCTTTGTATTATTTCCCACTAGGGGAATAAGAACTATCACGTTGCCACGCGTTTCCAGCTAAGTTTTATTTTTGCATGTCCTTTTAGAACCTTCTTACTTAAATAAAACTTTGAATCAAACGAATTAAAGTAACCCCATATAACAAAAAAAAATTAGTAGACCAAAGAACTTAAATTTGAATAAAATATGAACCACTAGGTTGGTTGGTTGTAATTAACTAAGGAAACACAAACGGAATAGAATAAGATAATCCCAACTTGACCAGACTAGTAGCCAATGAAACTCAAGTTGGCAATAGTTTAAGCACGTCAGTCTTTGCTTTTGTTCTAATAAATAATTATATGAACATGGTAATCAGGTTTAAACTATATTCCCTTCTTTTTTTTTTTTGTCAAACCAAAACTATATTCCCTTCTATATGATCTTTTCAAATACGATTCTTTTCATCTTGAATACATATGATCTTACGAGAATAATGTATACTGTTTTTTGGTCAAAAGTTGTTTTTTTGCCAGAATACCCAGGCTTTTTGTAGACAATTTAATATTTATCAATGTATTTAGTCAAAACAGACACACGGCAGATGTAACTTCTGTAATCAAATTGATTCCTAGTTCAGAATATCGGCTTTAAGATTATACTAACATCGGCCTTAAGATTATACATTTTTTTGCGAAAAGTACAAGTATATCATGTTTAACACTTACATACAACAAAAACGGTGAAGACATTAATGAAAAAGAAATCATAAATTAAACACAAAATATTTAACATATTATCAACTCACAAATGTTATTATGTACCAACGGTGCGAACCCCTCGAAATATGTGGTATATGTCGATATTGCTACCAAGTCTCAAACAAATTTCAATTATTTCTAAACCATACTTATATTAAAAAATAGGCACTCGAAATTTTTATCCTTGCCATCCAAATAAAATATAAAAAGAGAGAAAAATAGATACATAATTGCAACAATATAAAAAACATGATTATTGCCGGTTGGTACTTCTAGCCAGAGACTGAAGATTGCACCGGACTATAGTATCAACGAAGCTAACAGTCTCCTCCTCCGTGTTTCCCGGCGGTATATCGACGATATAAGACTCCACCACGACGGTTCCTTCGTCATCCGACGCATGCAGTGTCGTCACCGATCGGTAGTTCTCGAGCCGGTGGTCCCCACCCACGACGCTAAAGCTTATCACGTGACGCTCCTCGTCCAGGATCTCAAGCCTCTCGGTGCTCGAGACAGCAGGGAGTCCCGACACGACCATGACTTCCCGGAGATCTCCGGCGTGTAGCCCGTCGCCTTGCATGATACGGCACTGCCTGATGAAGTTCTTGTAAGCTCTAGGGTTATCGAAACGACGCAGGAGGGACCAGACGGACTCGGGTGGCGCGTGGATCGTCTTCACCACCGAGGAGCAGCACTGATCCGGACCAACGTCGTACGTGTGGTGCATCGCCACGTGCTCAGGCACATGCATACCGCGCGTGAGACACACTCGTCTGATCAGACCATCGGTTTGGTCGTGTGGCTGCAGCGTGTGGAAGCCGTTGGGGGCGTCGGAGCCATGTTGGATCTGCACCGCTGATCTCATCTCTGATATCTTCTTCTTCGTCTTATTCTCTTGTTCTCACTCCTTCTTCTCTATCTAGCTCTCGTTATGTGAATGAAAAATTGTGGATTCGTATATATTGGTTGATGAGAGAAGAAGAGAACTTTTTTGATTTCGGTCGCTGTCGGTTGTCAAGTTGGTTTTGTTTGAGAAATTTTAAAAGGATGATCAACTTTTAAATAATAAGATATTTTGAACATATTGTGTTTTCTTTATATATAGTTGTCGATAGATAGATAGAGATAGCTGGGGATGTGAAGGGTTTGTGTGTGTATAGACTCAGTTGTGTTTGTATATGTGACCATGTATGATAGATGCATTGTACCATTTTATGTCCCATGATTTTTTATCTTTAGACGTCTACATTTTCTATAAATACATTCCATTGTATATTCCTCATTTTCCATCCAGATTGAGAATCTACAGGGTTTAATTATACTAGTGTCTTTGTCCGGGCTACGCCCGGATAAATTTCTTCTTATAATTTTTAATTAATTTTAGCTTGTTTATTTTTTATAAAAGCATGTATATATATTATTTCAAAATTGACTACCAAAAATATTAGTAATAATACACAAATTAATTTATTATATTGTCCAACGAATTTGAAATGAATAAACTCAAGGGTTGATTGGTAATGGTGGTAAATGTTTTAGACATCCACTCTTTTCTAAATTTTTTTTTAAAAAAAACAAACATATTATAGCTTTTAAAATTAAAGATACAATATAAATTTTTTGTAAAAAATAATATATTAGTTTTCAAAATCAACTTTTCTAAAGATTTTATTTAGTGCTTTGAAAATAAATATACAGCAAAACAATTAAAGCCGAAGCAAAACAATTCACAACTTATTTTCTAAAGTAAAAACAAAAACAAAAACTACAGAACAACCAAACAACCACTCACTTTTTGTTGTTTATTTATTATTAAAATTAACGGAAAGTGATGAATAGTCAATATTCTTATGTTTCAGCTAAAATATTTTGTTCATATAAAATAATTGTTAAATCTACATTTAATTTTACAAAACAATTATGTATTTAGAATTATTGATTTTACATTTTAAATTTTTGCCCTCTCTACAAAAAAATACAAACTGACATATATACATGCTTTTTCCGATCAAATAGTAATGGAATTAAGAGAAATGAAATTGCTTTACATGGTTTCTGATTAAAATAGATGATTTAAATCGGTTATTTTTACAAAACCAAACTATTTTATGATAAAGAATAAACTGAATAAAAATATCAAACAACAAAAATGCTATTTTTTTTAAATGTCGGTTCTTCACGAAATTCCCATCCCTTTTGATGAAGATTGTTTCAGGTTTCATTCATATGAAGATTTTGAAGCTAAATGTGATCTCAAAGGTGACATCTACGGTAAGCTCTCTAATTTTACAAATCATCTCTCAGTTACATTACTTTATGTTTTGTTGTAGTTTTTAGTCTATCTTCCTGCTTAGATAAAGAAATCTGGAATTTTTTTGGGTTAACGTAATAAGTTCAAGTTTTTAGAGTTTTGGTTTGTCTTGAACATTCTCTGAAGTCACTCTTAAAAGAGGCACATGTCGATGAATTATTTTCGGTCATTCGGTTTGTGAAAGTTAGTAAGTATATACCAAGAATTTTTATTAGCCATCTAACTTACACCCTTAATAGATGTTGTTGGGCACCAGGCCCGGCTTAATTTTGTAGGGGACCTTGTGCAAATTCTAAATTTTCAAGAGTAGTAAAAGGAATTTGCAAAACAGGGCCCTAATTCTACAAAATTAGACCCTAAATTCTAGCTAAATTCTTCTTAATTTTTGGTGGACCCTGTGCAAATGTGCCTTGTGCACATGGCAAGAGCCGGCACTGTTGGGCACATGAAGCTGGTCAATGAACAGACTCTTATTGAGCATCCCATCCTTGACGAAGTGGAGATTGCTACCACTCTGCACATTTTGGTTCATGTGCAATCACATGAGTAAGTGTTTTTTTTTTATTTTCAAGTCACCATCTCTCGGTAGTTCCTAAATCCGTAAGAACTTATTTTTTGCAGCGGAAAGCTCTACCTTTGGGACCAGGCTGCAACAGACTTCTGCAAGAAATTCAACTCTTATGAAAACACTCTCACAGTGCTTTTGGTCACGACTGTTAACACCAAACGTCTCGGAGGTTACCATTTCTCTCTTTAGTCTCACATTTTCACTGATAATTGTGACATGTTTTCCAAAAAGTTTGTCATTGTTCGCTTATGTGATACTAACTTATTAACCATACAAAAACGTTTTGTTTTTTTTTGTCATTGGTTGCTAATTTATCATGCATCACATAGATTGTATATTTTTACAGCCTTATTAATCATATATAGCATGCAGAGTTAGTCCATTGAAGCAGAGCATTTTTATCTAAAATTTTGAGACTATCAGGTAACATGTAAAACTATTGTGGTTTCTAGCATGATCATTATTGATTCATTGGTCCCTTATGTTTCTCATGCTTGTTTACATCCATGTTTTAAGAAGAACTCAGATGTGGAGACTTCTCTTTTGCTTAATCAAACTCCATTAGTGTGCTATCCTTCAAGTAAGACTGACATTCTTACAGCAAACAACAATACAATGTAGTATGTTTGTTTGGAGGAACTGCCTCTATGGAGAAGTTTTCTTTCATGAGTTCATTGAAGATGATTTTGAACATGTCTTTGTTTCTGTGGTTGCGAAAAAATTGTTGGGACTGTATACGGAGTTTGGTTTAAGGCGTTCTAAATAACAGTTGCCTTTCGAGGCAGAAACAATGTTTAGGGTGAAAATACGTTAGTTGTTGATGTGTTTATAATCATTTAGAGAATGGATGAAAGCGAAAGTTGCATACATGTTCGTTGATGAGAAGTATTTTTGAGCTAGATGAGTAAACCATCTTTTGTTTGATTCCGCACCGTCCATAAATAGATGACTCCTAAATCCAGTTTTTCATTGATTAGTCTGATATGACACCACTCCAATTTTTTTCCTCTCGATCTCACCAAAAAATATTTTGGATTGTGTCTTTTAGGAAACGTAACCTCGCTGACGAACTGTTTATTACTTGGTTATAGGAAATCCCAGAGAAACACTAAAGGAACAATAGATAAAAAACCAAGGATTTGTTCAAAAAGAAAAAAAAAAAAAAACCAAGGGATGTGGTGGGAGGAAGAAGTAGGTCACAGTCTGAGTTGTTATCAGGTTGTATGAGTCGGTGTGTTTTCTGCTAAAAGATCTTGGGAGAAGATCAATTACCTGTGATGTTTTTTTTCTTCTACGTTTTAGAAGTACGTTTGTTTTTTTTTTTTTACTATGTTCCTGTAACCGTTGTTAGTCTCTGTTTTCTCTGAGTTAGTAATTATGTAGGTCTGGACATCATTTGCACCATTATGGTTTATGTGCAGGAATGATCATGAATTGTCTTTGCACTCGATCTGAAGTAAAAGCAGGGCTACATGTTAAATTACGTATTTTCAAATAATAATAAGCCTTGGTATAGAAAATAGGAGAGGTGCCAATGCCAATAACAAAGATTCATCACAGGAAGAAGACAAATTTATGAAACATGATAACATACAATATTATGTTTTGATTACAGGGAGTAGGATTTTATATGAAGGCTAAGAGATGTAAAGAGGATTCAAACAATGGTGCAGCAGCTCCATTATCATATGTACTAACTGTTACCATGTCACATGTATTGTTGTATGGAAGGCAAGGCTTGTAAGACTCTGGCTCGGGCTTCTTCCTTAGCTGTTATGCAATGCAGACCAGATTCATCGTACCCACTACCGTAAGAAAGCTCTTCTCTTCATCGAGCATAAAACCTGATTCACACATGCATTCAAATCTCAATATTTGTATTGCATCTCTCATACATCTGAGGGTTTGGAAGAAAAAAAAATTGTTTGTTTTAGAATCATACCTTATAGCTCAGTGACATCGCATGATTTTGTAATTGCATTTCCCACAGTTGATATGCATTTTCATCTGACTTTCTGCTCAGAAACGAACCAAAACAAAACAGGAGTCATGAAAACAAACCATATGGCTTTCATATTAACAGTATGAGCATGTTTTGTTACCTTGGCCAGTTAGCCGCCACGATGGAGAAGAGATTAATGGGAAAATAATGGAATTTGGAAATGAATAGAGGAGTTATGTACATGTTTTGTCTCCTATTGTTCTCATTTCTCAGCATTTATGTTACTGTTATGAGCGACTTTACTTTGAAATAAGTCTTTTTCACCCGAAACTTTTTGTTTCAAGGAACTCAATGTAGCTGTGTATACATATGTGATACATTTGTCTACATCTAAACTATTTACATATATACATTTTGAGTCATTGAACTATAGGTTTTCTTGATGGCATTTACCTGGTTATTGTCGTGGACCCAATCCACAAAACCTTATTTGGCTGGTCATCTCATTTGGCATCTTCATATCAATAGCATAAACATATCAGCAACAACATGAGACAAACTACTTTAAAAAGAACTTGCGGTTTATAGATTATAATTCACATTGACATTCCTGTTACCGTAAGAAGAGCCAGCCCATTGTTCCTAGAGATAAGAGAAAATATAACTTGATTTCAGAATAATATATGTTGCTGTAGTGTATTTTGATAATTGAAAAATATATTTCAAAAAAGAAAATCTACCCCATCTGCTTGCCATTCATGCTCGTACTGTCGTACATGATCAATAAGAGCAGAAAACATCGCCTGAGAGAGTGGAATTAATATCATATAGGTAACTGGATTTGAATGTGAAGAGTTAAAAATCAGTTTGAGGATATCGATGAGGTACCTACTCGTCGATCAGAAGCAGCTATGCGACAATTAGAATTCCTCTTCCTCATCCCAGAAATGGATTAAGACGAATCGGAACTCGGACTCTCCCAATGCAAGACAGAGATCTTTGAAGAACTGGGCATTTACTGGTGAATATGCTGAAGTAGGTGAAAGTGAGGGATTTATAAACTTTTGAGCTGCGAGAATCTGAAGCGATAAAATAGGGTGACTGATGAAGTAATTAATGGGATATTATGAGTAGTAGCTGTGAAGGGCGTGGGCGTTGAGGATGAGAATCGGAGAAGACAATTATTGATTCTATTTTCAGATGAGATGAAGCTCAAAAGACAGAGCCGCCTAGGTTTAAGGAGATGATGACGTGGCTATAGAAAGTTCTCTAATTGGTTGATTTTTTAAACCAACGTGGACACTCTCTTTGGACAGCTTATTCTCCTTTTATTATTGTTAGATATGATCCGGTAAATATTTTTTCTGGAAAAAGGTTAATTTCAGTTGTCATTTTTAATATGAATATATCATCTTATATATTAAAACAGAAGTCACAAGCTTGATTCATGTGTGATATTTTTAAAAATGGACCTAATGGACCTATTCATAGAAATTCATATTATATTTTAATTCAGACTAATAATAAATAGAATTTTTAAAATATTTTAATCATAATATCTTTTGATATCTTTTCATTTTAAATATAAATATATTTATTTTAAAATTCTAACAAATCTGTTTAAAAAGATTTTTACAAGATCTTCATTTTCGAAATTATATTTAAATATTTTCACTAATTTCGAAATTAGTTTAAAATATTATTATACATTAATATATTCAGTTATATAAAATGAAAAATAAAAAAATATATGATATTTTATTTATTATATAATCATAATCAATCATATTAAAATAAAATTATTATATTGAGCTAAATATAATAAATTGTATTAAATTTATATATTTATATATTTTATTTTCGTAATTATAAAATATTTATGTTCAAAAATAAAATCTAATATGTTGGTAAGATGAGTTAACATTATCAAACTATATAATACATGTATAAAAATTAACATGTATTTCTTTAAAGTTAATAATATAAAATCTTTGTAACTACTTTCATCATAATATATTTTCATTTTAAATATAATATATATATTATATTTTAAAAATTCTAATAAATCTGTGTAATATTTAAACAATAACTTAATGTATTTTAAGTTATCTTTTAGAAATGAAAATAAATAAATTATATCCTATTTTATCTACTTTTATAGTCATGATCATGTTAAAATATAATTATTATACTAAAATAAATATGATAAAATTATATTCAATTGATAAATTTTTAAATTTTATTTTCATAAATATAAACTATTTATTTAAAATATAATATGGTGATAGAACGGCTTAGAATTAACAAACTATATAATACATGTCTAAAAATTAACATATTTTACACTATTATATATACAATAATAAATTATCTAAAATGAATAAGCATAAAAATATTGGTAAAAAGAAATCCAGTTTTGAAATACGGGTCAGAATTTAGCATAAATTAAATACCAAATATTTTTTAAATATATTTTCTCATGAATATATTAATTTGCTTAATAACTAAATGCAAATACAATAAGATAACATAAGGTTTAAACAATTAATTAATTATAACCTGTAAATTGTAAAATTATTGTATTTGAAATAGTTATATAAATATTTAAGTATATGATTAACATTAAAAATATATACCACTTATGTTCTAAAATAATAATTTATGTATAGAAAAGTGAAAACAAACACTCGTGCGGTTGCACGGGTCAAAATCTAGTTACCTATTAAAAAGATTTGCTTGTTATTATAAAATACTCTAATTGTATTCATGTTTTAATTCATTATTACTAATATACGCAGAAGTGTGGAAAAATAAAATGTACAATATTTCTTTTGAAGAATGATTAAGGTCAATTTATGAGTCGCAATTAAAATATCGTCTCTGATATATTTTTATATAAAAAGTCGTGATGATTATAAGTTATTTGATGTAACACTGGTTTGACTATTTATTACAAATTCAGAACATATGGTATCTATATATCTATCAGCCGGAATAACGCATTTGAAATGTGGTCTAATATATAATTGATTGGTTGTGTTAATCACAATTCGTGATAGCCATGGCCCATAGGAATGGCTAATTCAGAGCACCATACATGCATGAGCACACGTGCATGCACAGATGTTGATGTGTTTGTTACATATATGTAAGAATATATAGTATGTATGTATTGTATATATGCATATGGAGAGAGAAGTTTGGAGGAAACGAGGAAGGTGAGAGACCTTATCAAAAAGCTTACGCCTGACGATGCAAGTGGATGTTGCAACTTGCAAACTTCTTTGGACTTGGTTTAGGTGGAAGATTAATCCTTTCCTTTTTCTCTATTTGTTTTATTCTTGTTGCCATTTTAATATTATATTCTCATTTAGTACAAAGGTTGTTGCATCGTGCGACTTCGTATATTTATACTTTTAGATTATGATAATCTGAAATGACGACATTGGCGTCATGGTGTGATACCCTACATCAGTTTCACATAATTGTATAGACATGCAGTTATGTTGCATTAATTTCGATAATCGGAATCGATATTTGTAGCTCGGTACTACATTTTTTGACGCAGTGTTAGTCTGTTAAGTTATTGCATGGAACTAAAGAGACTTAAAACTTTGCATATACAAAGAAGAGTATTACTGAAAGTCCAAATAGTTCAATATCTTTCTTTATCCTTCAGAATGTTGAAAAGAAGAAGCTGCCTGAGAAACATCTCTTGAAGATAATAACTACAACAAACTTTACTGACCAATTTGGCTGTATTCACTTACCATTTTGCTCTTTTAAGAGGAGGCATGTTCCTTTTCTAATAATAATTTCAAAATATCAACACCGCTTTTATCATGTAATGTAGCCACTTATCCTTATCCATATTACAAGCATACACACAACATGTGAATAAACACAAATATGTGCGTGTATATGTAGATATATAAATCTTTGTAGTGAATGAATCTACATTTGAAAATAAGAGAAACTTGTTTAAAATTAATGAATTCTCGAATTTAAAATACACAAGATCGTTCTATTCATTTTCTTTTTTCTTTCAAAAAAATATCCTTCTAACAGTAACCATCTTAAGAAATGGATTAAACCAGTATCTTAAGTATGTGTGCGTCAGTTCGTGAATTGGATTTAACCTCGTATAACTCATCCTCTAGATTCCGATAACAACAAATCACCTAATAAATCATTTAACCTGGCAGCAGGTATTTTGAGTTCATGCATATTTATAACAAAATTTAAGAGACAGGCCAAATAGACGTAGAATATCGAACTTAACTAAATGCATAGAGAATACCGATGTACCATTATATTTCACATGAATGATCCATCACAATCCATTTGAGAGATACATTAAAACCCATCAGGCATGACACATTTCAAAGCTCCTTTACGTTGGAAAACTACCAACAGAAGTTACAGAACTAAAGAGAGTCAGTGTAGCAACTTGCAAGTCGTACACTCTCTGTTACAGAGAAGACAGTTTCTCGCAGTATAAATATATACAGTTCAATAGAAATTATAGTCTTATGAGGTTCTCTATATTACAAAAATGTCACTAGAGTCTTTAACACACATGATGGTATAAAAGGCAAATTACAGAATACAAATATACCCAGCTACATTCCATTGTCTCATCTCTCCAGGTCCAAGAACCTCAGATCAACGAACTCATTATCATCCTGTGCATCAAGCTGAAGCGGAGGCAATCCGTAACTAGAGTCAAGGCTTTGCAGCGGATATAGTCCAATTTGCCTCTTCTCGGATTCAGACAAACCACCACCTACACTGCCCGCTAGACATTGGCTCTGGTCCAAGCCTGTAAACATGTCTCCAGTCAAGTCACCTAGAAGCTCATCAACATCAAACATCTCCCAGTGACTCTGATCCAAATCCTCAGGCCAACCGTAATCTGAAACAGATAGCGATGCAGGCTGTTTCTGACAGGTTTCTACTTGCTTCTTTTGTTTCTCTTTCTCCTCCAGAACTTCACTCCAATACTTCTGTTCAAACTCGCTCAACCAATCACTACCAGCATCTACCTTAACGTCCTTCTTTACCTTTTCTTCATGTGTGTAGGCACCATTCTTGGCATCAGCTTCAACGAAGGAATTGGATTCATAATCTGCATCTTCTGTTTTCACATGAACAAGTCCCGGAGCCGTGCACACCTCAGAATGACTCGAACTACTAGTCACATCAGACACAGGAGACCGAGGGAAATTGAGACGAGCCATAGGACCGTACATAACCCTAGCCGCCTCGTCATAAGCACAAGCAGCTTCCTCAGCGGTTGGAAAAGTGCCTAGCCAAAGCCTACTTCCACGGTTAGGCTCTCTAATCTCAGCGACCCACTTGCCCCAAATCCTCTGCCTAACTCCCCTGAAACTACACTGACCATTCTCTGGTCCTCCTTTACCTTTCATGCACCCTTTCTTGGAACCTTTCGCAGGTACTTTCCGCTTCTTGGTGGAAGCTTCTTCTACATTCTCATTGTACTCTTTCCATATCTGAAGCCTCTCAGCCACAGTGGTACCATCACGTCTACTTCTTGACTTCCTTTTCCTCGACGTATCGAGCTGAGTTTTATTAATATCCCCACTATGAAAATAAACTGCCATTTACGTCGCACCAAGTCACCAGACACAAACACAATCTACAAAATAGCGGCAACACTTATGTATCAGAACACAAGTCCAAGTGTTACAAATACCATTAAAACAATATTTGAACACACATAAAAGAATGAATCAGGACAAAACTATATACACAAACAACAATCAGGACAACGATATATACCTATTGGTTGTAGATAACTAAGAATCCGAAGTTGTGGTCCAAATCAAATCTGTTCGTGTATCTAATTCTTCTCGCGTCTTCTCTAATGATATCTCTCTTCTTCTTTTGGTAAGAAAGCTTGTCTCAGAAAATTACAAGTATTATGGTGACGAGAATGATCCAGGATCTATTTATAGCCTTCTCTAGATATTTCCGATTTTTATTAATATTTAGCTGCGCTTGAAAAATAATGACGTGTCATCATTTGATTCGGTCGTTGGGGTTTTGACTGGCTTAGATGTCTTCTCTGACTGACTAGTGTCCGGCATCTTCTCGAACCACTAGGAACGCGCTGTACGGCGAAGTAATATATTCTCTATATTTAAACCTTTTTGTTAAAGATCATGAGGATTTTTGTTTAAAAAATAGTTAAAGTATGACAAGGGACAACAGCTCATGTTGTAATCACTTTTTTTTATAACCGAATATCCTGTCTCCACCGTGGTGGTCCAGACTAGAAACCGAAGCGAACATAGATCCGAAGGTCACCAGATGGCTCACCGCGTAACGGTCTTCGGTCTCGGATGCTGCAACTTATATGTGAATCTGCAGTGGCCAAGACTCGAACCCAGGGCGGACACTCAAGTTGGAGCTCATATACCATTAGACCAAAGCAACTTGGTTATGTTGTAATCACTTTGTATGATTGATCATTCCAGATCTAAAATGTATGCATATTCCTTTCTGAATTATTTTGCAATTTTTAACACTTTTTAGTCGTGTCTCTGTGGCAAAAGACAATGGTTAACTTTTTGTTGTTGTTGTAAATATACGGTTTTCAATTTACGTTGAAGGGAGAATAAGAGCAGCTGTCATTTGGTTTCCTATCAAAAAGTTACTAACATTAAATATTTTATTGGAAATATTAAAATAGTATATTTTACTAAATACTTATTGGGGCTTAGCTTCGACCATATAATATCAGTCATTGCATGTGCGTCGTGTGTCATACCGTGGCCACTTCAGGGACTACGTGTGTTCTAACGCCATTGATGATATCAATCTACGCAATTGCCTACGTAACTACTACAAAAGCCCATATCCCTTAAGGTTAGGACCAATTTATTGTTGGTACACATGAAGCATCTGAGCTAATGCCTCTATTAAAGCCATTAATATTCCAATGGGTGGGTTTTGTTTACCCGAATAAATAGAGATTTTTTAAAATTGTTCAAAATACAAAAGAATCTTCCGTCCTCGTGGACTGAAGCAAACATCAATACATTACTCGGCAGAGAATCAGAAGCCCATTAGTACAAGGCCCAATTTTAAATACCCTGCGTAAATCGAAAACCACAGTACGACGACGTATAGGTGGAGACGCTGCGTATATCCGTCTTTGTTGTTTCGTCGCAGAAGAAGAAGACGAAGACGAAGATGGGGAAGCAGCCGGTGGAACTGAAGGCGGTGGTTTACGCATTGTCACCGTTTCAGCAGAAGATCATGACTGGTCTATGGAAGGATCTGCCTGAGAAGATCCACCACAAGGTCTCCGAGAATTGGATCAGCACTATTCTCCATCTCGCTCCCGTCATCGGAACCTACTCGTACGCCTCCCCCCTCTCTCTCTATATATCAAATGATTGCGATGTTCTTCGAATCTAGGTTTGTGGTTTTGATTGGATATGACACACACAAATGGTTTTAGGGTTATTGATTGATTCATGGTGATTTCTTCAGATAAGGACTATTGAGGAATTAGCTTTGCTTTGTGTATTGTGAATAATTGTAATGTTGATGTTGTTGGTGATATACTATCAATCATTGTTCATTGTGGTTTGGGTTGTAAATGAACGCAGGTATGCTCAACACTACCAAGAGCAAGAGAAGCTAGAGCACAGGTTCTAAGCATGGAGATTTTCTCTGATTATACAAGAATCCAATTCTTCATTTTCCATTAAGAGAGTTTGTTTTTGTCAGCACTCAAATTAGAAGCGGAGAAAAGTTGCTTCCTTGCTGTTTTGTTGGGTTTATGAATAACACCACCCTGAACGTTTGAATGGTCGTACATAGCTGCTCTTTTTGGTTCATTTTTTTTTTAAACTCGGTTTTGCATTTTAGAACAAAACATTCTTTTGTTACACTCTTCAGATTTATCATATGATCGTTTACTAGAAGGTTTCAAAACATGGTAAAACCCATGCACGTTCAATAAGTAAAAGAAACAGCATGATAAAAACTCAGGGACTTGTTACAGTTGAGGATCATGATTCATTTTTTTCAATAGTTCATTATCCAAAAAATGATCCATCCTTGCAGAGATTCAAAATTTTGGCTTAATTTATCTTTGACATTTCATTCAAACCCAATAAATCATAAATCCTAAAACGAGAGTGTAGATTCTAAATCTGGAATAAGGAGAAGAAAAGTCAGGTAGTGTAAGTATCTCAGGTAGTGTAACTTTATTGCAAACATTAAAATTAATTTTGATTCCGTGCACAAAGATATAGTAAACGACTGGCGAAAAACTATGGACGATGATTACAGACACACTAGTATTACAACAACGAGTTCTGTCACAGTTGAATAACTTGGATTGCGTGGTAATAACATTGACAACCGATGATTCTTTTACCACTGAAATGACACCAAAGCTTCTGATTTCAATGCAGCAATAGGATTAAACAAGGGGGAGGGGAGAGATACTAACAAATTTAAAGTCACTAGTCAAATGTCTGGGTAACAAAATATTGAAAAATGTCATCAATCTTTCTTATCATTGGAATCTGAATCACTTGCATCATAACCTGAATGAGAAGAAGAAAACAGAGTAGTACGCAGCAGTGATTTATATTTGGTCAACTTAATTATTTTTATTTTTAATTGTTATCATTTTAGCTTTCAGAATATTTCGAAAATATTTTAAAGAAGACTCATCCATGTAGATACTTTAATTTTTGTGTGTTTAAACATAAAACCTCAAACCTCTTTCAGAATATTTCGGCCTATTTTAAAGAAGACTCTGTTTTCCAAGTGTTGTTTACAAAATTCATTTATATGCTCCTGCGCACAACGTGGTCTTTATATGCTCACGCGCAAAACGTGATCTAGATGTTACGAGTTGGAACTGTTGACCTTTTAATTTTTATTTCACGTTAATAATGATCAATCATTTTACGTATGAATATATACAATATTAAGAACTGAAATATGCGTGATCAGAGTGTAATATATCATGTCACCACATGGATATACAATATCGCACTTATCACGGGACGGCCAGACTATAAAACTGTCAGATTAAACACTACTATATATTTTATTAAATTTATTAATATCTTATTTTCTCATCATTTTCAAAGTCAACTATGGCTATGGGAAGCTTCTGCTTAATTTGAAAAGCTATTTAAGTACTATTTACGTGATAATGGGTGAGATAAATTAATTAGAAAAACTTTAAACCCAGTTTACAGAATGGCTATTTGCGTACGATTAACGTGATGTTTGAGATAAATTCATTAGAAAGTCATTGTTAGAACGCAGTTACGTACTATTTGATGGAAATTTACGTACTACTCACGTGATGTTGGCTTATAAATAAAATTATGATTTCATCTTCTGTATCACTATTTGATTTTCCTCGTGGGAAAGCATCTTGATCAGATCTAGACGTATTAGCCAGATAGGCAGACACCCAGTGAAAAGATAAGTGATGTTCAATTATTTGAGTTCAGTCTAATTTTCGACCTAACAAGAGCAACGGAATCAAGCTTTGTAGGATTTGAATCCACAACAAAATTAGTGAATTAGTTGTTTTATTATATAGTTTTCGTTCATAATCATTTTTGTACAAAACGTTATGATGCCTCACCCCGCCCACAGTTAATGGGCAATCCACGTTCGCTCACTCGGCATGTAGGTCCCATCCTGTCTGACGATGATGCGTTAAATTTTCTAAAGTCCGAAAGTCTTGTTTACTGACCTTTTTCCGTGCTTTGGCCTCACTCACACGGTATCGCAAATCACTTCCCGATAGGTCACTCATCCTTTTCACTACTCCAGCTCAAACACGCTTAACTCTGGAGTTCTAAACGGATGTGTGACGGAAAAAGTAAGTCAACTTTGGTGACATAGGTAACCAAATCAATTCTCTTAAACCTTTCCATATATCACAACTCGAGATGTTACAATTAACCCCCTCTCAAAAAACGCAACGTCCTCGTTGCGCCCCATGACAGGTCTCAAGACGCCTCTCGGATCAGAACCGAGATGGCTAACCAGCTCTGATACCACTTATAACACCCCACCCCGTCCACAACTAATGGGCCACCCACACCCGCTCACTCGGCCCGTAGACCCCATCCCGTCTGACGGTGGTACGTTAAATTTTCCATAGTCCAAAAGTCTTGTTTACTGTTTATGTAATCACCACTCCGCCTTTCCCCGTGCTGTGGCCTCACTCACACGGTATCGGAAATCAGTTCTCGATAGGTCATCCATCATTTTCACTACTCTAGTCCAAGCACGTGTAACTCTGGAGTTCTAAACGGATGTGTGACGGAAAGGTAAGTCAACTTTAGTGACATAAATAATCAAATCAATTCTCTTAAGCTTTTCCATATATCACAATTCAGGATGTTACAAAAGTTTCACTTAAATTTATAGTTATCTAATCCAATAAATAAAAACTGATTTTATTACTAAAAATATAAAGATTCTCAAATCGTTTTTAAGCAAATTCCTTAGCAAAAGTTAAAGATTAATGATTTGGGTAACAAAAAAAATCAGAGATTAAAACATTTGACCAATAAATTTTAAAAATTTTGGCTGGTAAAAATATATAGTTGAATAGTTATTGGCAACTTAGTGATAAAAAAAAGAATAGTTTTTTTTTAAAGCAAAAACAAAAGAATAGTTATTGGCAACTTTTTTTCGTTTTCCAACACTCTTTCATTTTAGAACACCCTACGTCTCTATATAAACATCGACTTCGTTATGCATTGTTCCTCAAGCACCAAATCAACTATAAGTCGTCTATCCGAGTCCTTATTCACTAAAACATGGATTCAAATAAGCTTATTGCCTTTTTGGTTATCGTCGTTACACTATTACTGCATGGTAATAACTATACCGTCGTCGAAGCACAACTCAGCCAAGGTTTCTACTCATCATCTTGCCCTCTTCTTCTCCCCATCGTTCGAACTGCTGTTACTTCTGCCGTTGCATTCGATCCTAGAATGGGTGCATCTCTCCTTCGTCTGTTCTACCTCGACTGCTTCGTCAACGTAAGTTTGTTTTTTACCTTTTCTCTTTAATTATGTTCCTTGCATCCGAAGAAATATTGCATGATTTTTTTTTTTGGTTCTTTCCTGCTAATCATAGTCTTAACTCACACATATATATAGGGATGCGACGCTTCGATTCTACTAGATGACACATCAAGCTTCACGGGAGAACAAAACGCTGCCTCAAACCACAATTCTGCTCGAGGGTTTAATGTCATCGACAACATCAAATCAGCGGTTGAGAGAGTATGCCCTGGGGTCGTGTCTTGTGCTGATATCTTAGCCATCGCAGCTAGAGACTCGGTCGTAACCGTAGCTCCCTTTATCATCTCCTAGTCTGGTTTCACAAATTTCAAAACCGAACCGATCTAAAAATATTCGTCTAAAAATATATATATTTTACGTCTTAATTAATGTTTTATGTTGAAGCTTGGAGGGCCTCGTTGGCGGTTGAATTTAGGAAGAAGAGATGCAAGAACGGCGAGTCAAGCGGCAGCGAATAGTAGCATTCCAGCGCCGACTTCGAGTCTGAGCCAGCTTATTACTAGTTTCGCCAACCTTGGATTCACCGCTAGAGAGATGGTTGCTCTCTCCGGTCCGTTTCATTTCTCTCTTTATAAACCCATCTTTTTATTATATATGCAACTATTTGTTCACAGCTTAAGGTTGATTCTTGATTATAATTTTTAAAATATTTATTACTAATAATAGGAGAATTCCTTCCTAATCTATATTTTTAATTTAATATTGCTTCAAGACTAGAAAAAGAGAAATAATCAAGAGTACTTCGACAAAAAAAAAAATTGATTCTTTGTCGACTCTTTTTGTTTCTTCTTAATTTGTGTGCTTTTTTGAAAAAAAAGTTCAACACATTTTTCTTAACGCACCATCGACATTTTATCTTTATTTGCGAAAATGTAATTAGATGAATTATTAATAGGCAGTACGGAAAAAACAATTTAGTGATATTTAATTAACAAATAATTAAGTTCAATTATTTAACAAATTTTTTTGTTTCTTCAGGCGCGCACACGATCGGGCAAGCCCAGTGCAGAAACTTTCGAACGAGGATCTACCAAGAAACGAACATTGACCCCACTTTCGCCGCCACACGCCAGCAAAACTGCCCGATAACCTCCGGCTCCGGCGACGGAAATCTAGCTCTACTGGACTCACTTACGCCGTTTGTTTTCGACAACAGTTACTTCAGGAACCTCATGAGCCAGAGAGGTCTCCTCCATTTCGACCAAGTGCTTTTCAACGGTGGCTCCACCGACTCCATCGTCCGTGAGTACAGCCAAAATGCGAGGGTTTTTCGCAACGATTTCGCGGCGGCGATGCTCAAGATGAGTCAAATTAGCCCCTTGACTGGTAGTGATGGTGAGATCCGGATGAGCTGCGGGAGGACCAACTGATTCAAACCTACTCTCCAGTCATGTTGTTTGCTTTAATAAAAGTCTAATAAAACGAGCCATGAGTTTGTTATTTATGAAGTTTTTTTTTTTGAAAACTATATTTTATGGTGTTTTTCTATCCACATGATATGCCAGAGCCCAGAGCAATTCTTTATATGGATGGATTAAGGATTCACTACAAGAAAACACGCCGAATTCCGACGGAGGTTCCGACGGACTACAATGTCGTCGGACGTTTGTGACGGATTTCTGACCAATTTCCGACGAAAACAAAAAATTTGAAGTCGTCGGAATTCCGTCGGCCATTTCCGACGAATTTCCGAAGAAAAATGGTTCGTCGGAATATTCCGACGACTTTTTGACGACATTCCGATAAAACATATAACCGTTGTAGTCGTCGGAAATTCGTCGGAATATACCGACGAACTTCCGAGGACATTCCGATTAACAGATATAACTGTTACCATCGTCGGTATTCCGTCGGAACTTTCCGACGAATTTCCGACGAACCATGTTTCCGTCGGAAATTCCTCGCAAAATACCGACGACATAGCGACGACAAAGGGTTCCATTGAAGTTTGGAAATTTCCTCGGTAATTCGTCGGAATATACCGACGAATTACCGAGGACATGTTTTTCTAAAAAATTTCAAACATAAAAATCAATAAATTTAGATGCCAAAACAATGAAAATAACACATAATAAGTGTTTAATATAGTATTAGATCACAACCGTTCAAATATAACAACTCATTAAAATATTTATGTATGCATATCATTGTTTTCATAACATCTCATCTTAACACTCATATACTTATACAATCATATTCATCTAATCTTACACTACAAAAAATGTTGTTGTGTAAAATCGTGTTATAAAAACATTTTTATTGTTAAATCTTTATGCAAATACTATATATATATATTATCAAAGATTTGGATTTTGCATTTAGAAACTTGTAATCAACCCCTAAACACTAAGTCGTCGGAATTCGGTCAGAAAAGGTCGTCAGTATTCCGTCAGAATATACTGACGGACACCAATTCCGTCGGAATATACTGACGGACACCAATTCCGTCGGAATTTCAATTTACCCGGGAAAGCCAAACCGCGTGAAAATTTTTCCGAACCGCCAATCGGTATATATTTAATTATCCCGACGGAATACTGACGAACCTGTGTCCGTCGGAAACGTTAAATATAATTACTCTTCTTCTTCCTTCTTCGTTATTTCCGCCTCCGCCTCTCTCTCAATCCTCTCCGCGATTTCTCTCCCTTTCACGGCGATTCCGACCATTCTCGAGCTCCTATCACCTGCGAACCCTCTTCTCACCCTCATATCTCTTCCCCAAACCCCAAATCATGTAAGAATCATCCCAACCTTGTTTTATCTCATTTTTTTAGGGTTTTGGAAGTTAGATCTCGGATTTTAGGTTGTTTGATTGAAAATTTTAGGATTGAATGGATAGTTTAGGATATATAAGTTAGGATTGTTGTTTGGATTGTTGTTTTAGTTTTTCTTGGAATTATTTTGTGTTTTTGTCAAAATTCAAGACGTTTTACTATTTTTAAAACATTTTTTGATTTTTAAAAACGTTTTTCAAGTTTCCAGTAATAATCTATGTATAATAAAATGTTTTTTAAAAATTTTAAAAATATTTAACAACATTTTTCTATATTTATAAAAAATTTATAATTTTGTTTACATATATATATATATATATGTATATATAAATCATGTATAATAAAAAAATTTAAATTTTTTATAATTTTTTATAAGTTTCCAGTAATAAACTATGTATAATAAAAGGTTTAATAGTTTTTTTTTAAAACGTTTATAAAACCTTTTGTAAATATATAAATGAAAACATTAAAAATAGAAATGATTTGAAAAGATTTTTGATGTATTAATTTTTTTTTAGGTCCGAGGATGTACCCCGCCCCGCAGCCCGTCTTCGACGTAGTTCGGTGAGCAGTTCCCGTGCATCGGGATCGTCTCACGAACAAAGCTCGGTTCCCGCATATATTCCCGCTACAGAAGAAGGTCAACGCCGAGATAATGCAGAAGCTAGATCGTTTGATGTCTTCGAGTTCTTAGTTTTTTTCTGCTTTTTAAAACTTTCTGAATGTTTTTTTCTATTTCGGTTTGTATGAATTTTTAACTTTCTGAATGTTTTTTTTCTATTTCGGTTTGTATGAATTTAAATTCTATAATATTATTAGTTTTAAATTTCAGATCTTATTTATTTATTAATTAATTTTTAATATAAAAAAAATATATAAAAATGCAAAATTAATTCGTATTTAAAATTGATATATTCCGACGAATTGAGGGCGTCGGACTATACCGACGAACGAAGTCCTCGGAAAATACCGACGGAGAAGGTTCCTCGGAAAATTCCGACGAACAATAGTCCGTCGGTATTTTCCAAGGACTCGGTTCGTCGATATAGTCCGAGGAACGTGCTCCGTCGGTATATAGTTTTTCCGATGAACTCTGGTCTCGTGTGTCCGCATCGGAATATCGTCGGAAGTTCGTCAGAATGACGTTTCTCCGTATTCGTCAGAAAGTCGTTGGAAGGTCTGACGAAATTCCGACGAATCCTTTTTTTCCGACGAAATTATACCGACGGACTGGTTCGTCAGAAATTCGTCAGAATCGGTCTATTCCGAAAATTCTGACGATTTCGACCATCAGAATCCCCCTGTTTTCTTGTAGTGATTATACAATCGATATAAACAAATATTGAAGCAACGCTGTATATATAATTTGATATAGGCCCAATTATTCAAAATCCCATAAACGTGGAGCTCATCTAAAATCGTTGAAGGAAATGATGATGATGCATGAGTCTGTGATAAGTGATAACAATCGCTGACTCCAGCACGTCAAAAAATACATGCACATGGTATGTCGTAACCTTTTGTAAATAAAATAAAGTAATGAGGGTTTATAGCAATGGGCTCCACATAACACGAAAGTTCCATTTTAAATGTCCCGAACCACACTATTCCGTCCACTAATTCTAGCTAGAACTCGCACCTCAAGATCATTTTTTTTGGAACTCAATTTGATTCAGTTTAGTTCAGTATCTACAAATGTTGATTACGGATTTAAACACCAATTACTAAAACTAATATTGAGATTTTATAGCTTGTAAGTATCTTGCATTCATATCTGCTCATTTATGTGATAAGTTTGTCTATAAACTGCAAATTCTATTTCAAAACCTGTTAAGATCATTAACTAGAAACACGCAGTGTAGAAAATCCAACATCTGACAAGTCTACAAACTGTAAAACAAAACGAGCTAAAAGAGATAAGAGATATTGCTAGGGACATGATATTTCAGATGTGTAAACCCTCTTCACAGCCTCCTTTTGAGATGATCACATCTTGGAACACAAAGGGCATATCAAAGAATTTTCAGTTTCACTTTCCACCTTCATTCACAAACCCTTCTTTGCGGCCTTCAAAGCCAGGACGAAGAAGCTTCTTCTCCCTCTTTGCGATCTTCCTCAGCTTGTTCTGTTCAATCCTCTCCGCAATGTTCCCTGATCTCTTCTGCTGCTTCTCCACTCTAACCTTCTGTTGCCCTTCAACTCTCTCCTTCCACTTCTCCGCGTTCTTCTCGTGCCTCTTCTTCTCCTTGTGGATGCTCTGCTTCAGGAGCTTTGGGTCGTCATGAACCTTGATACCAGCTGCTCTGCTTGTAGCCGCCTGCCACGAGTGCTTCTTTGCAATCACTTCGCCCTTTTCTGGATCCTTCTTTGCTGCCTCTAACTTCAAAGCTCTTTCAAGCTCTCTCGACTTGGAAACCCTCCGTTTCTTTTTATCCTTTCCGTGCTCCTCGTCGTCATCGATCTTGACGTAACCGTACGTAAGATCCTTAGCAGCCTCTTCCACATCCAGCTTACCCTTCCCTTTATCTTCTGCCTTACTCTCATCCACAGAACTTGACTCCCTCTTTCTCTTATTAGGCACAATCTTCTTCCTCTTTTCGTGGCTTCTTGGTCTATCTGAACCTCCACGACCACCTTTAAGCTCATCAATCTTACGGTGTAGACGCTGCCTCAGCTCCTCGTAAGTAACAGAATCAGTCCTACGCTTCTTCTTATGATCAGTTTCCTCCTCCTCACTGTCATCATCATCATCATCTGCAACCACATGACTCAACTTCTTCTCCTTCTCTATCTTCTGTTTCAGCAAATCAAGAGTCGTCAAGCCAGACTTCTCAGGATCCAACCGATCCCTCCTCGCTTTCTTCAGATTCTCCGTAGTTTTCCTCTTGGCTCTAGCCTTCTGAGCCTTGCTAAGACCTGGAAACCACTTCTTCTCCGTCTCATCAGGTAAGTAGAATCTCGCAGGGATGAGCTCTATCAACTTATCGAAAAACTCAGCATGCTGATGAGCAGCCACACAATTAACATCCGATTCAGAATCAACTTTCTCTTTCTTCTTAGCCATCTAATAACAATTTGCCAAAACCAAATCACAATCAACAAAAAAAAAATCACAGATAATAAACTAAAGAGTCATACTCAAGTTCACAAGCTAATCAAGACTTACATCAGTACCACGAGATTTAGTCATTCCTCTCTAACCTCAAGAACAAGCTGCAGCAAAATAAAACTATTAATCATTGTGAAAGAATCAATCAAGCGTAGCTATAGCTAAGCTAGTAAAGATACATCATCATCATCATCATCATCATCATCACTATCATCAAACGAACCCCTAAATCCGAATTGATAGTATAAGTTTCATAAAACTCCTCGTCTTAAGTTCTAAACGATTCAATTGAACAACAAGAACAAATCCAAATGGAAAAGGATCCGAGTTTACGGAAGAAAACAAAGGAAAAACTCACCGGTAGCGACGATGGCGAAGCAACGGCGATTGAGAAGAAGAAGAAGAAGAAGAAGAAGAAGAAGATTAGGGTTCGAATGGTTTTGTTATTTTCTCGATTTGAATAAGGGTGTTTATGTAAATGCGGTATCGTTCAGCGTTCTTAACAACGGTTCGGTTTAAGAGGATTGAAATTAAACTAAACCGGAGATCGAATCGAACCGGGAGGAAACTAACTAACTTAGCTTAAACCGGAGATCGAATCCACGTGGATTGTTCCTCCTTCACTCCCCTCTTGTATTAACAAAACGGTGTCGTCTCTTCGTCCCCTGCTTGATCGGAGTTTTCTAGACTTCTTCTCTGCTTCAGTCTCCGGCAAGCGATGGCGGTCTCAGCTTTCCGTGGCGCGCGGTTACCATTTCTTCACCAATCTCAGGTATAATTTCTCTCCTCAGCTAATATATTTCCTTTGTCTGATCAAAATTGGCAAACGCTGAATCTCGTTTTTGAAGCTTCCCGTCGCGAGAGGAAGTTCTAAGAAGATGATCGGAGGAAGAAAGTCGAAGTCTTTTGCCATCTCGGCGCAGTATTCGCAAACGCAGGACCTTTTCACTTCTCGTCTTCAAAGTACGGAACTTTCCTTCCTTTTTTTGTAAACTCAATCTAAGACTGTGTAGTGTTATGATGAAATGAACCTTCAAAGTACAGTTTATTGATGCCACGTGCTTGCTCACGTGGCCCTTTTGATGTAGGCCGGATTGAGAACTTGCCGAAGCTGGTGGAGGATATAGTTCAGACTTCGATTAACACAGGTCCACGTGGTGTGTTGCGCCTTGTACAAGGGGTCCAGGCCTTTGTTGGGGTTGGAGGAGAGTGGCTGAATGATATCTCTAAGGTAACTGTTTCTTCTTATGTGAGTAAGGCACTCGACACTTCCTGTGAGCTTAAATTTGCTTCTTCTGGTGACTCTCTGCAGTTGACAAGAGTGTCTGGTGGATTACCAACTGAAATGCAGCTTGGTCTACTGTCTCCTCTGTACTTGAGGAAGCTCTTTGAACGCATGGGAGCTACTTACATTAAGCTCGGCCAGGTAATTAGTTTTGCTTAAATGTTACCATATAGTTATTATAGTGTTCTTTGTCAATTTATGTCCCTTTCTATCCAATTTAAGGCCAATTTTATTCCAATGTTATCCTTTGAATTTGTAGTTTATAGCATCTGCGCCAACTTTGTTCCCACCAGAATACGTCGAGGAGTTTCAGAACTGCTTCGACAAAGCACCTCCGGTACCGTTTGAAGAGATTCGTAAAATTTTGCAAGAGGAACTTGGGAGACCAATAGAAAGCGTGTACGAATATGTTGACCCTACACCGCTTGCATCAGCCTCAATAGCACAAGTATGTTCTTCTACTCCTTCTGGTTGTTTATCGTAAATCCATTTTGTTTATGTACTCTCATAATGACCAGGTCCATGGTGCAAGGCTTCGAGGCTCCCAAGAGGATGTAGTGATTAAGATCCTGAAGCCTGGGATAGAAGATTTCTTGGTGGCAGATTTGAACTTTATCTACGTTGTTGCCCGTATATTCGAGTTCCTTAGTCCTGAGTTCAGCCGTACTTCACTGGTATACTCCTGTCTCCTCTGTCTTAATTTTACAGTTGCCGCTAAGATACTCTCTCTACACAATATAATCCTATTGATAGGTTGGTATTGTCAAGGACATTCGTGAGTCAATGCTTGAAGAAGTAGATTTTAACAAGGAGGCTCAAAACATTGAATCATTTAAGAGATATCTTGAATCCATGGGGTTGTCAGGACAAGCCAGTGCTCCAAGAGTGTATAAGCACTGCAGCAGCCGGCGGGTGCTTACAATGGAGAGGCTATATGGAGTTCCTCTTACTGATCTAGATTCCATAAGATCGCTCGTTTCCAGTCCTGAAAACAGCCTTATCACAGCTCTTAATGTGTGGTAAGATCTTTGAAATTCACTATTGAAAATAATATTTGTCCTCCTCCTTTAAAAGTAGCGGTTAGTGAATTGATCTTCTTGTGAATGTAACATGCAGGTTTGGAAGTTTACTTTCTTGTGAAAGTTTCCATGCTGATGTACATGCAGGGAACTTATGGCTGTTGCGTGATGGTCGGATTGGGTTTCTTGATTTTGGTAAATCATTATTCCTCAATCCTAATTGGTGCAGTAGCTCTTACATGTGGTATATTTAAGTAAGTGTCCGCATTATTTTCAGGCATTGTTGGTCGAATATCACCCAAAACATGGGATGCTATGGAAGTATTTTTAGCGTCCATTGCAACTGAAGAATATGAATCCATGGCCTCAGCTTTGATTCAAATGGGCGCCACAAATAGAGATGTTGATGCCAAAGCTTTTGCAAGAGACTTGGAAAAGATGTTCTCTTCTATGCAGGCAAGCAATTTATACTCTTTCAAAATTTGGAGTAAAAAGGCTAAACTAAAGATTTGCTCTCTTTAGCCAGCTACATCTGTTGATAAGTATCACTAATCTTATGGGGAGAAGTGAATCTCTTCTTGCAGGAACTAGATACAGAGATAGTAGTGGCTACAGCTCGCGGACCAAACTCAGACAGAACTGCTGTTGCTGCTAACGTAGTTGTGGACGAGAGACAGATGAATGCTCTTTTCCTCGACCTGGTAAGCATTAATTAGACGTAGCTGTTTAAAAAAATTGTTTTTATATTAAAGTTTGTTAGCATTCAGAAGTTGCATTGATGAAAGTTTAACCAAGTTGGTTTTGAGCTTTAAGGATTTGCATACAGATGAAAACAAGTTTTATTTATTCTGTATAGGTTCGGGTTAGCGAATCATATGGGCTGAAGTTCCCGAGAGAGTTTGCACTTCTAATGAAGCAACTTCTGTATTTCGATCGGTACACGAGACTATTAGCTCCAAACCTGAACATGCTGCAGGATCAGCGAATCTCTGTCGTGTCCAACAGGAGGATGAATCGATACAAGGACAGCTTCAACTAAGTTCATACTCATATACTCCACTTACAAGTGGTAAAGTAGATTGATAAAAACTAGGAATAATGCTGAATTCAATATTGTTACAAACATATGCTAGATGACTGTATATACAACATATATCTTTTGTGTATAATTTTGCACAAGTGTTGTGGTTTTCTCTAACCTTAAAACAGAAGTGCAGAAACAAATCTTTTTTACCTATAAACATGTGAGACAAAGAATGATAAAACCAATGGCAAAACTATCGATCTAGAAAAATGCAATAGCTTCTCGTTGCTTGATCAGAAGAAGCAGAGAGATCTTACACAGAAGGAGGACGCTGAGAAGCTTTAAAGACTTGGCTTACAGTAGAATATCCCATTAGCCGATGAAGCGGTGAGCCTCTAGCCACAGGTATCTCCTCTTCCTCTTCCTCTTCCTGAGCAGCAGAGGAGCTCGGGTTTTCGGGATTGCTACTCCTGTTAGCGTTTATGTCATGTGTTACTGCAGGAACTAAATGAGTTCTGGACTGAAGCGAGAATCTGAGAACAGTGGTGCAAGTGCCGCATCTGAGGAGATGATACTTCCTCTTGAAAATGAGAAAGTCTACAGGAAGCTGTAGGTTTGCTGAGCAGCTGTAACAGGTGACGAAAGGGGCTCCACCGGCCGTTGGACGGATATGACGCTTGGCCACAGGCTGTTGTCGACGAAGACGGGCCTCATGTCTAGTACGCTGATGATCCTCAGCATCAGAGACTATCTCATGGCTCCATCTCGGGTAATACTCAGGCTGTTGTTCCATTAGTCTCTGTGGACTTGCGGAGTATGAGCTGTAAGAGCTATACATCTGACTTGAATACCAACCGGGATGGTTCGTCATCTCTCCTGAGAACCTACTCCCTTGTCCCCGTTCTCTTGCCCTTGTGTTGTTGTTGTGATACATATGGTCAACACCCTCGTATGGAGGAGGCATTTGAAGCGAGTGTGCACGGGAATAGCGATCAAACACATCGTGTGATGGATATGAAGAAGGGCTTAGACGTGCGTATGGTTCTCTCGGATATAAAGGCACGTCTGGTCGAAGTTGTTCTGAGACGTGTCTCCTCCCTTGTCTTCCAAGACGTCCTCCTGGCCCCTCAAGTTGCAGAGACTTGTACTGATGCCGTTCCTTGTGTGTGGTAGTCCCACTTGGCCTCTTGTCAGAGAAAGTAGATGAGGAACTTCCACCTTGCTCCTTGAAAGTTTGAGGGTATCTTATGTTCTGAAGAGCATTCCATTGTTGGTTTTCTTCTTGGTCTTCTCTTTCGTCGGAGGAAGACTTGCTCCCATCATATGCAGAAGAAGTCTTGTTTGCAGGAAGATCATCTGTTGAGTCCCTGTGAGGTTGAAAAAGATGATCTTCTTGGTCTTGTTGCTCCTCTTCAATTGGAGAAGCATCAGGAGAGATTTCAGCTTCAAGCTTGTGGAAAGCATCACTAGACGAATCACTAGTTCTTCTTGCTTCCATCACAGGATCATCATTCAAGCTTCCTGAGCTAGTCCCAGCCACGGATTTCATATCAGACTTCAACCTGCTGGAGTTGTCTTCTTCTTCATTCTTGTCAGAATCACCAAGTGAGAGTTCGCGCAGTTGGATTTCATTCCTCTCCTCTCCTTGAGATAACTCTAAGCCATCAAGCTGCTTCTCAGTGGACTCCATGGATCCATCCTGATCCTTCTCATCTTCTTGGCCTGAGGGTGAAGCAAGAACCGTGTCCTGCCCTGAGCTGCTGGACACATTGTTGGTTTCAGGCTCGCTTGGCGGCTCACTGGCTTGACCCCCCTCTGCTTCTCCTGCACTTGTTGCAGTGTTTAGATGCTCACTGGCTTGCGCCCCTTCTGCTTCTCCTTCACTTGGTGCAGCGTTTGGAGACTCACTGGCTTGTACCCCTTCTGCTTCTCCTCCACTTGTTGCAGTGTTTAGATGCTCACTGGCTTGAGCCCCTTCTGCTTCTCCTGCACTTGGTGCAGCGTTTGGAGACTCACTGGCTTGAACCCCTTCTGCTTCTCCTCCACTTGTTGCAGCGTTTGGAGACTCACTGGCTTGATCCCTCTCTGCTTCTCCTGCACTTGGTACAGCGTTTGGATGCTCACTGGCTTGATCCCTCTCTGCTTCTCCTGCACTTGGTGGAGTGCTTGGAAGCTCACTAGCTTGAGCCCCTTTTGTTTCTCCTGCACTTGGTGCAGTGTTTGAAGACTCACTTGCTTGAGCCCTCTCTGCTTCTCCTGCACTTGGTGCAGTTTTTGGAGCAGTGCTCCGTCTTTTGGCTGAACCAAAGAAGCAAACAAACAAGTTCAATAACAGAGAGACATCATGACAAGAAAAAAAAACAGAACTACACAACTGGTTTGAGCTCAGCATTAAAATTCAAGATCACATTAATGTTTAGGCGAAATCAAAATGGTAAAGTTAAAGACTTTATAATAAAAAAAAATGACCTTGGAGAATGGCTGAGCAACCACCGCATTGATAAACAGGAACATCTTCGTCTTCCTGTAGAATCTTTAAGCACTTGGGGCATTTCACCAACCGAACTCTCTGCCCGGACTTGCTCGCCATTGGTTAGTACCAAAGCTGATGACTTTATCCAATCTTCTGAATCAAAACTTGATGAGAGAGATAGAATAAAGATGGAAACTTTGAGAAGTTCTTCAACTATCTACAGAGAATTGGAGCGGAGACCAAAAAAGATTGAAGGTCAACACGGTATGATCAAGAGGAGAAAGGAAACAAAAAGAAGTTAAATTTCAATGGGGGTTTAAAAATGGTAACAAACCGGGTCTGAGAGCTGGTTACGGATCCGGGTCGGGATGGAGAGAAAGCAAAGATTACATCATTCAAGGATCCATGAGATCTTGTCACAGGAATCCATGAGGAATCAAGAACTTAAGCTCTTATAAGTTGAGAGATTGTGAAAGAAGAAAGACAAGAAGATTCAGATTATATAGAGAGAGAGGCCCTAGAGAGAGAAGAATCTCATGTCGTGGGGACGAAGTAGAAAGAAGAGAAACAGTGACAAAAGGCCAAATCTTTGGACAGGTTTTTTTACTATGTTTCTCTTCTGAGAAAAGTCTCTATTTTTCCGTGTCAATAAAAGTTTTTTCTTCATTTTCTTAATAATACTTTTTGGGTAATTTTATTACATTATTAACGATCTGTCTGGACATTATATTAACCAATTTTATTTTTGAAAAATATTAAGGTTAATGGTCGGCAGCAGACTCGGTATTTTATCGTTTTGTGCTGTCTATTTACCTTTCCAGATTATCGTTTTGGCTTTGTGATTCCGAAGAAGAAGTCAAACCTTTGGTTGTGGAGTCCTCCTATAGAGGTGACTTCTACATTTGTTTTCTCTGCCTAGTCCAATGACTATGTGGATACGGTTCTCAAATCAAATCAAGTTCATTTATCATTCAAGTCTTCTCAACTTCATATATGTATTCAGTCTTCTATATTTGGGACCACTACTATTTTCTTGTAGATGTTACTAAACTTCAAGGCATGAACAAGAACCTATTTTATTTAAAAAGTCAAATTAATTTTTCAAATGTATAATTATATTACTTGAGAGCCACTTCTCATTCTAAAAACACTTTTGATTTTTTTGTCAAACTATCCATACAATAAGATCAAGTTTTAGCTGCTAAAAAACTGGAAAAACTGGTTCCAAAAACCACCTCTATCTAATCCGGTATGAGCTACATGAGAACAATGATGTTTCGATTCTTAGCTTCTTTTGCAAAAGAACTTTCACGAATCTTTGATTTATTTGTTAGTGATCAAGAAGTTTTGAATCCCTAATTATAAGTGTAAGTCTCAATTAACATTTGATTTATTTGTTAGTTATCAAAACTATTTGTCTTTGCTACATTTATATCTCCAATAGATAAGCATAAGTTCAAAGCAAGAAATCATAGAATTACCGTTTACATCTGACAACACAAAGCAATTTACTTATATCCAAACACGTCTTAGCTATATTTGCGTACAAAACCTTAATTAAGAAATCATTAAAAGTGAAATTTAAAGGGCATGCATGCCCTTTTTCAAGAAAAAAAAGAAATTTAAAGGGCATATGTGAACCTTTTCTTTTTAGCTATCTTTAAATGATTATCTGTTGTTTCTAACTAATAAAGTTCGTCGCCAGCAGTCTTGCTAAAGTCATTTCACACATGCAAACACATTTACAACCTAATACCCATAATAATAAACTAATAATATATAGTGTAAATAGTATAAATTATATATATATAACTTTATTTGCATGGGGATGCATAATTACGCACTCAAGCATGTGTGTTTACACAATACAGAATGAGAAAATGAGACGCAATGGACTCTCTCAAAGTTGAAGTTTCGAAATTTTCATGTCTATTCTCTTTAGTTAGTTAGAAACAAAGTCATGCAGATCATGACCAATCTTGAAATGATATGGTCTGATATTATTATACTATTTAAAGAAATAAAATAATAAATGATTTGACCAAGCACAAACTTGTAACACGAAATAGAATTGGAATCAGCATTATAAAAAACAGACTCGTTCAAATCATATTAATTCTTGGTTCAATTTTGAGAAAAAGACTAGGATAGCACCAAACCAAGTTTTTGTTCCCAAAGTAGCACTCGTTCAGGGCATCTCCAACCCTACTCCATTTTCAACTCCAAACATCATTATGGAGTAAAATCTTCTCCAACCCCACTCCATTTTGGAGTTAAAAATGGAGTAATGGCTAGGGTTACTCCATTTATGGAGTAATCTTACTCATTACTCCATTTTGGAGTTGAACATTTTTTATTTATAAAATGATCCTTTGAATCTTTAATGTTTCTATTTTTTACTTAAATAATATTTAAAATGATACAATAACATGAAATTGCAGAAGATGAAAATGAGCGTGAACTTGATGCACCAATTGAACTTGAAAGAGAAGCTCCACCTCCATATATTGAAATTGCAGAAGATGAAAATGTCCGATTTCAAAATTTTCTTGCTCGATTTAGGAATATCAAAAATAAAGAAGCTCATTTTTCATTACGAAATGCATTAGTTGATCATTTGTGGGAAAAATATTCTAATGCTCATTGTTGAACCTATATATATGTTGTCTTTTTTAATGATTTCTTGTACTTTTTAATAATAAATATTTAATTTAAATAATTTATATTTTAATTATTATCGTAAACATAAAATAATTGGGGTTAATTGGTAAATTTTTATAAGTATAAGATTTTATTTGCAATTATTAATAAAATAAAAATGAAATTATTTAAGAAATATTATTTTTGGAGTAGAAAATGGAGTAATACATTGGAGTAAAACCTTACTCCATTTTGGTGTTACACCATTTTGGAGTAAAAAATGGGGTAATACATTGGAGATGCTCTCAAAGTCACAAAAATAAGTTTCATTAAAGAGGTAAATATACACTTATACCCCTTGAGTTAATTAATCCAAACTTTAGGGTTTAGAGTTAAGGAGTGGAGTTTTGGAATTAGAGTTTAAAATTTTATAAAAAATAAATACTAAAATAAAAATAAAAATTTTAAAAACAGTTTCAAAAAGTATTTTTAAATTATAAAAAGAAAATTAAAAAAAAATAAAAAAAATCGAAAAAAAAAATTCAAAAAAAAAAATTATAAAAATTTCGAATCTGAAAACATATAATCTGAAACTATAATTTTTTTTTTTTATTTTTTTTTTTATTTTTTTATTTATTTTTATTTATTTTTATTTGTTTATTTAATTTTAAACCAAGGGTATTAGAGATATTTTACCCTTTAATGAATGTCATTTTTATGACTTTCTCCTTCTAGTGTCATTTTTGAGACATAAACTTCAAAATGTGCTATTATTGACAATTGCCCTTCAATTTTTGTTTAGTTTCTATCATTTATATTTTAGTCGAAGATGCAGTGTTCATTCAAATACCTTTTGACAAAACATATAATAAATCAGTAATAAATGTCCATAGTAATTCAGTAATAAGATTCAAAAAAGCTTTTATCAGCATTTCACATTAACTCCAACTCTTATATTGGGAGAGAGTCAACCAAGTTGAGATATTGGAGGATTCGGTTTGTCTTTGGCCTTTTGACTTTTTCTTCTCTAAGCTTTTAATACCCAGGCTTTGCGTCATGATGACATCAGCATGAAATAATAAACAGTAACTTGTAGATACTAAATGTCTGACACGAAAGAGAACACACAGTATGGGACAAAGGAAGACATATTAATGGTATAAGGAATAAGCAAAGGGGAGATAGAGCATTCATCTAAATCAAACGACCATTGTTGCCTGATGTTGCTTTTTGTTGCCCGAGAGAAACCGCAGAAGCTGTCTGTATCCGCTTTTGTAATGATCCAGAGAGTAACAAAGCTGTCTTATCGCCTCTCGTTTCTCTTCCTCACCTTCTGATATCGCATACCTCTGCAACTCTGCTTGCTTCTCCAGTTCTTTAACCATCTCCCTCAGCTCTTCCACAGTGTTCTTAGCATTTCCTGATTCAGACACAAGCTGGTTAACTCGCTCCTCCATTTGCTTGATTTGGATGTCTCTTGCCCTCATCTCCGCTTTTAGATTGTCTACTTCAGCGCAAACTCCATCTCTCTCTGCCATCAACATGTCGTACCTCAGCTTATGCTTATCGAAGTCCTTGTTCAACGCTTCAATACGCTCATCTCTTGATGCTAAGCCTGTCTTCAATGCATTGATCTCAGCTTCCAGCTTCACCTCGTTGCTCTTCATCTCCATTTTCTCTGCGTCAGAACGCTTAATCTGATCTTCCAAGAAGGTTTGCTTCTCTAAGAAACTAGAAACATCACTCTCCAGCTTTGTTTTTTCGGTAGAGAGCTTTGAGATCTCAGCATCTGCTGCAGCTAAACACTCTTTACTCGCATGAAGCTCGTCCACTACATTCCCTACATTGAAACGCAAGTCTGAGAGCTGAGATTCCAAATCAACCACCTGTCCTTGCATCTCCAGGGCTCGCCTTTTCTCAGTCTCAATGTCTGCGTCCTTTGCCTCTATCTCCCTCCTTGCAGCTTCAAGCTCAGCAAGAAGAGCATCATAGTCTCTCTTCTCAGCCTCACCCTTTAGTTTTTCAATCTCTTGTTCAGATTCTTGGAGCTTTAGGCTTTTAGTCCTGAGCTCTTCCTCGAATTGACCAAGCTTCTTCACCAGTTCGCTGTAGCTCATTGGCTTCTCACCTAACTCAAGACCATCCATCGTCCCTGATGAGACCAGCTGGTGGTTAAGAGATGAGTAAAAGGCCTCAGCTTCCGAGTCTAACTCGGAGTAAGAAGAGTCAGACTCATGATTTGGAGAAACATCTGAACTTCCGTTTCCAAAGCTGAGAGCTGCATGTAATCTGTCAGACTCTGGAGTTACAGGGGAAGAGGCACCTTGGTCTAACCCTGAGAGTTTGATGTAAAACATATTAACAAAAACAAAACACAATCAACGAAGAGACATGAATGAATTAGACAAGATTCACGTACCTGATGAGACTTCTTCAAGCGAATTCTCTGACCACTCGCGTGTATCGCCAGAGATCTCAAGTCTAGTTTCTTCTGTAGGAGAATCCATCTACAAAAGGTAAAGAGAATCACTGGTTAAAACAATGATCAAGCAAAAACACCAAACCAACCTGAGCAAAATTAAACAAAATCCGGCAAAAATATCTTGAAGAGCTGTCACAAGTGACACAAAGGGGAAGACAATAATATGATCTGGAGGAAAAAAAAATCATGAAATTGGATTCGAAAGTATTCATTTTTCTAAGTAAAAATTCGAACTTTACGAACTTGTAATCGAAATTCAATAACTTTTGGCATTCAGATGAAGAACCCATACAAAAAAAAAACACCATCAAACTCAGATCATAAGATCTACAAAAACATAGATAAAACATAGAATCCACTGACCTGAATTTGATTAGGTAGAGAGGAACAAACGCTCAGATCGCAGAGGAGAAGAAAGGGGGAGAAACAGAGGATGGTTTCTTTATGGAGAGGATTGTAGGGTTTTACGAGTTACGATGCGGAGGAAGAAGGTATAGAGAGAGGGACAAGGGAGGCGTGAAAAAGGAGGGAAGATTTGTCGGGTAGCGAAGAGATAGTGGCGCTCTTTGGGATTCAAATGTTTGCCATTTTCTCCCTTTCGTCAACTTACAGTCTGTCTCTCTCTGTCCACTGCCCACATGCAGAAGACCTACAGTTTTACCAATTATTGGACTCGGTTCGATCCGGTTTAGTCCGTATTAGGTTTTGAGATAAGAACATGAACCGTAAACAAACCAATTCACGCGCTTTATTGGGCCTTTAATGTTGGCCCAGTTATTGTCATCTTCATCATCCTTAGCGCTTTTTTCACTTTTTACTGACACTGTAATTCAGTAACTAAAAAAATTACCGTGGAGTTGTCGGTGGTGGTGGTCAGGTGGTGGTTGCTTCATGCTTGGCTGGCTATGAAAATGATTTATTTATTTTTCTACCGACGGATATGATTTGTTACAAATATAAATATTTTAAAAAATTGAAGAGTGACGAGCAGAGACAAAGGAGCAGCTTGCATATCGAAAGAGCCATCTAAAGATTCGTTCTCCCTTGCTTACTTACTTACATATACTCTCTCTTTAAGAGAATCACAGATTCAAAGAGATCTGAAGAGTCACATATACTCATGGTAAGCTTTCACTCTCCTTTCTCAGATTTTGACTTCTCTTCTCACTCCGATCTCCTCAGATCTAATCGCATTTCGCTTATCCCCAGCAGATTTGAACTCTCCCTACGATTCGTTGATCGTATATGGAATCCGAAGGAGAAACCGCGGTATGTTCGCATAGAATCTGATTTGAGTACTGTAGAGATCTGATTTAAGTAAGGTTTCTAAATTTGGAATGTGTGATTCGCCTTGATTATTGGTAGGGTAAGCCGATGACGAGCGTCGGCGGCCAGATATGCCAGATCTGTAGTGACAATGTAGGCAAGACTGTTGATGGAGACCGGTTCGTGGCGTGTGATGTTTGTGGATTCCCGGTTTGCAGGCCTTGCTATGAGTTTGAGAGGAAGGATGGGAATCAATCTTGTCCTCAGTGCAAAACCACTTACAAGAGGCACAAGGGTTAGATTATTCCTTTATGATCTGAGTGTTCTTGAAAGCTATGGATAAGTCTTACTATAGTTTGTTGATTTCTAGGGAGTCCTGCTATTCCTGGTGATAAAGATGAGGATGTCTTCGCTGATGAAGCAACTGTTGAGTTAAGCTACCCGCAGAAGGAGAAGATTTCGGAGAGGATGCTTGGGTGGCATCTTACACGTGGCAAAGGAGAGGAGATGGGGCAGCCTGAGTATGACAAAGAGGTTTCTCATAATCATCTCCCTCGTCTCACCAGTAGACAAGAGGTAAGGCATTGACATTCATTAGCAATTCACAGATTTGGAATATGATTTGTGTGTCTTTTGCTTTTTTTTACAGACTTCAGGAGAGTTTTCTGCTGCCTCGCCTGAACGCCTCTCTGTTTCTTCTACCATTGGTGGTGGAAAGCGCCTTCCCTATTCATCTGATATCAATCAATCACGTAAATATCCTTATTATCTGGCTATTACATTGCCTAGCTAGGCGTTTTTTTACGTCAAAGCTCTGACAGTGAACTATGTTTTCATTCGTGGTGTAGCACATAGAAGGATTTCGGATCCTGTTGGACTAGGGAATGTAGCTTGGAAGGAGAGAGTTGATGGCTGGAAAATGAAGCAGGAGAAGAATAATGGTGGTCCTGTGAGCACCCAGGCTGCTTCTGAAAGAGGTGGAGGAGATATTGATGCCAGCACTGATATCCTCGCAGATGAGGCTTTGCTGTGAGTCCTTGTTTTGTTTTCTCTTTTGATTCGTAATTGCATAATCTAAGCACCTTCCTATCTAGCAGTGTCTTGATGCTTATTTTCCTTTTTTTTTTTAATACAGGAATGACGAAGCGAGACAGCCTCTGTCGAGGAAAGTTTCGATTCCTTCATCAAGGATCAATCCTTACCGAATGGTTATTATGTTGCGTCTTGTCATTCTATGTCTCTTCTTGCACTACCGTATAACAAATCCAGTGCCAAATGCCTTCACTCTGTGGCTGATCTCAGTGATATGTGAGATCTGGTTTGCCTTTTCCTGGATTTTGGATCAGTTTCCCAAATGGTTTCCTGTCAACCGTGAAACCTACCTAGATAGGCTTGCTTTAAGGTATGTTCTATTTCCCCATTCTTCTGAGGCAATTACTCAAAAAATTTGACTCCCTATACTAGTTCCCATATTAATCTGGTCATGCTCAATTTTGAAACAGATATGATCGTGAAGGTGAGCCTTCACAGCTAGCGGCTGTGGACATCTTCGTGAGTACTGTTGACCCCTTGAAGGAGCCACCCCTTGTGACTGCTAACACAGTGCTCTCTATTTTGGCTGTTGACTACCCGGTTGACAAGGTGTCCTGTTATGTTTCTGATGATGGTGCTGCTATGTTATCATTTGAAGCACTTGCAGAAACATCAGAGTTTGCTCGTAAATGGGTACCATTCTGCAAGAAATATAGCATTGAGCCTCGCGCACCAGAATGGTATTTTGCTGCGAAAATAGATTATCTGAAGGATAAAGTTCAGACATCATTTGTCAAAGATCGTAGAGCTATGAAGGTATGTTTCTAGTTTTCGCCATGTAGTCACACCCTCATTGTTATTTGAGTCTATCATATATTGACCTTCTATTTTCTTGCAGAGGGAATATGAGGAATTTAAGATCCGAATCAATGCACTTGTTTCTAAGGCCCTTAAATGTCCTGAAGAAGGGTGGGTTATGCAAGATGGCACACCATGGCCTGGAAATAATACAAGAGACCATCCAGGAATGATCCAGGTAAATGAAATTGGGTTTTAAGGAAATCGAATATGCTCTCGTTTTCTCTCTCTGGCAGTTCATTGTTGAAGTAGCATTTGTTGAATGCAGGTTTTCTTAGGGCAAAACGGTGGGCTTGATGCAGAGGGCAATGAGCTTCCGCGTTTGGTGTATGTTTCTCGAGAAAAGCGACCAGGATTCCAGCACCACAAAAAGGCTGGTGCTATGAATGCACTTGTATGTTTCTGATCTCGGATTTTGACTTCTTTGTTCACTGACTTTTTTTTTGTTAGCCTAACCGGCTAGTTAGCTAACCGGGATACTTTTCAAATGAACAGGTTAGAGTTTCGGCAGTCCTTACAAATGGACCTTTCATCTTGAATCTTGATTGTGATCATTACATCAATAACAGCAAGGCCTTGAGAGAAGCAATGTGCTTCCTGATGGATCCAAACCTAGGGAAGCAAGTGTGTTATGTTCAGTTCCCTCAAAGATTCGATGGTATCGATAAGAACGATAGATATGCTAATCGTAATACCGTTTTCTTTGATGTAAGTCACATTTACCTTTACTTGCGTCTATTTATTTCTTCTTCTTTCAAGTAGGTTTTGAGATCATTCAGTTTCTTGAGTTTTGTTGTGATTTGTCGTTCATATCTTTTGCAGATCAACTTGAGAGGTTTAGATGGGATTCAAGGACCTGTATATGTGGGAACTGGGTGTGTTTTCAACAGAACAGCATTATATGGTTATGAACCTCCAATTAAAGTAAAACACAAGAAGCCAAGTCTTTTATCTAAGATCTGTGGTGGGTCAAGAAAGAAGAATTCCAAATCTAAGAAAGATTCGGACAAAAAGAAATCAGGCAGGCATACTGACTCAACTGTTCCTGTATTCAACCTTGATGACATAGAAGAGGGAGTTGAAGGTACAATTTTTTTATTTCTTCTTTGTTTTCAACAGACTACTGTTATGAATGCAATATTTTGGTGTAGCTAGTACAAAATGCTTAAAGCATTGTCTTACTATTTGACATTTGTAAAACCCAGGTGCTGGTTTTGACGATGAAAAGGCGCTCTTGATGTCACAAATGAGCCTCGAGAAGCGATTTGGACAGTCTGCTGTTTTTGTTGCGTCTACCCTAATGGAAAATGGAGGCGTTCCTCCTACAGAAACTCCTGAAAACCTTCTCAAAGAGGCGATCCATGTCATTAGTTGTGGATACGAGGATAAGTCAGACTGGGGAATGGAGGTATTTTCTCATTTTAACACTTAACATGAAACTGCGATGTTCTGAGATTACCTACTTTGGCACTCACTGTGTTTATCTTATGTGCTCTCTTTGTTCAGATTGGATGGATCTATGGTTCGGTGACAGAAGATATTCTGACTGGGTTCAAGATGCATGCCCGTGGATGGAGATCCATTTACTGTATGCCAAAGCTTCCGGCGTTCAAGGGGTCTGCTCCTATCAATCTTTCAGATCGTCTGAACCAAGTGCTGAGGTGGGCTCTAGGTTCCGTTGAGATTCTCTTCAGTCGGCATTGTCCTATATGGTATGGTTACAGTGGGAGGCTTAAATTTCTTGAGAGGTTTGCATATGTGAACACCACCATCTACCCACTCACCTCCGTCCCTCTTCTCTTGTATTGTACATTGCCCGCCGTTTGTCTCTTCACCAACCAGTTCATCATCCCTCAGGTTTGACACCTCTTCTCTTTTGAACACACTCTAATTAACATTCAAAACCTTATGTTCTGTTGTTCCTCATTTGCAGATTAGTAACATTGCAAGTATATGGTTTCTGTCTCTCTTTCTGTCTATTTTCGCCACGGGTATACTCGAAATGAGGTGGAGTGGCGTAGGCATAGACGAATGGTGGAGAAACGAGCAGTTCTGGGTCATTGGAGGAGTATCCGCTCACTTATTCGCCGTGTTTCAAGGTCTCCTCAAAGTCCTAGCCGGTATCGACACAAACTTCACAGTCACGTCAAAAGCTTCAGACGAAGACGGAGACTTCGCTGAGCTCTACTTGTTCAAATGGACAACGCTTCTGATTCCGCCGACGACGCTGCTCATTGTAAACCTCGTGGGAGTTGTTGCGGGATTCTCGTACGCAATCAACAGTGGATACCAATCTTGGGGACCGCTCTTTGGTAAGCTGTTCTTCGCGTTTTGGGTGATTGTTCACTTGTACCCTTTCCTCAAGGGTTTGATGGGGAGACAGAACAGGACTCCCACCATTGTTGTGGTCTGGTCTGTTCTCTTGGCTTCCATCTTCTCCTTGTTGTGGGTTAGGATCGATCCCTTCACTAAAAGAGTCACTGGCCCGGACATACTCGAATGTGGAATCAACTGTTGAGAAGTGAGCAATAATATGCTTTTTGGGCTTCAAAAGACGCAGAAAATATATAATTTTATTGTTTTATTTGTTAAACGGTTTATTTATCTTGTTTGTGTGTATTGTCTTGTTCTTGTTTCGTTTTTTCATGTGTAGAATATATTACCCTAGTTACTTTGGAAAGATTATTAAGTCAAAAGCGAATATTTTTCTATTTTTTTTAGTGTGACCAATAAACTGGTTGTGACATTTAAATCGTACCAAATCTACGGGTTGATTTTCCTAAGAATATGGTCAAAGTATTTATAGACTACTGAACGACGTCGTTGAGAAGGGCTTAGGAAAAAGAGTTTACAACTCTAGATGATCTCGTCTTTTCTTCCTAATCCTACTCCTATTGTTAATTTGATTAACACGGAGAAGCTCAAACACACAATAAAAGATTGCCCTATAAAAACCCTTTGTTCGTGACCAAATCTCTTCTAATACATCAAAGTTGTGATTCGTAAGTAATGCTCTTCTCTTTAATAATCTCTTCCTTTGTATTTTGTGCTATTCACCTACATATTCTCTCTTCTGGAACTTTTTATGACTTCATTAGTTGTTTAATTGATTAGCTTCCGTCAGCGATTGCCCTAATTTTATTTACTTGAGCTTTACGGAAGCTAGGGTTTATCTAGGGCTTAGGATTGCTTTATATTTAAAACGCTTTGATTGTTTACTTCTGCAGTTTCGGTTAAAAAAAAAAGAAGGAATGAGTTCGATGATATTCTCCACAGTCCGTGGAATAGGATCGTTCTTAAAATCCAAAACTTACGATCAACCAATAGATGTAGCCGCCAAGGGCGACACAAAGGTATTATCAGTGTCCTGGAACCAGGACTGGAGCGGTTTCAGTGTCGGAACAGAACGTGGCTTCAATGTATACAGCTGCAACCCAATCAAAGAAAGCATCAGCCGCGAAACACACAAATCCGGCTTCAAAATCGTGGAGATGCTCTTCCTCTCAAATCTCTTCGCTCTTGTCGGCAACGGTTACAGCAACTCGGAGTATCCTCCTAACAAAGTCTTCATCTGGAATGATCATACGAACAGCTGTTTCTGCGAGCTCGGTTTTAAATCACAAGTTGTGGCGGTGAAACTGAGGAGAAAACACATTGTGGTTGTCCTAGAAAGAAGTGTCTATGTCTACAATTTCACTAACCTCAAGGTTCAGTCTATTATCGAAACCGTTGAGAATCCAAGAGGGCTCTGTTGCGTCTCTCAAGCTGAGGCGAAAGCAGTCATGGCTTGCCCCGGGTTGCACCCGGGGCAAGTCCAGGTCCGTGACTTGAAAAGGAATATAGTCAAAGTCATCAAAGCTCATGATTCTGATATTGCTTGCATGAGTTTGACTCTTGATGGAAGTTTGCTAGCTACTGCTAGCACCAAAGGAACACTGATCAGGATCTTTAACTCCCTTGATGGTACTCTCTTACAAGAGGTAACTGAGTAAACCTTACTATTATTTTTGTTTATTGTTTTTTTTATATACTCTATCGCCTGATCCGGTCTGTCAAGGAAAGAACACACTTAGTGTCACCACACTGTCTAAACCGAATAGGAATGATTTCCGACTAATGTTCTTATTATGTTATAAGTTATGTCGTTTTGGTTAGTGTCATATATGTTTTGGTTTTCATTGTGTAGTTTCGGAGAGGGATGGAGAGAGCAGAGATCTATAGCGTTGCAATCTCTTCTAATATGAAATGGGTGGCTGCGTCAAGTGAGAAAGGGACTCTCCATGTGTTTCATCTGAGACCTGACATTCTTAGTTCACCAAAAGACATCGATCACGCTTCATCATTGTCGTTAATAAGAGGTAAAACTGATCATCAAGAGTGCTCGTTTGAAGAATATTATATACATTTTTGACCTTATATTTTTCTTAAACATTAATGCAGGGATATTGCCAATGTATTCTTATGGCAATGAACGGTCGTTTGCTCAATTCTCGTTACCGGTTTCCACCAAGTTCATTGTAGGTTTTGGACCAGAGAACACAGTTCTACTTGTAGGCATGGATGGAAGGTAAAAATATCTAGCTCTATGGTTTCTTTATATATATGACTTGTTTCTGTATGCTTTTGGCTCTTACTGTTTAAGGGTCTGATGGTTTTAATTTTAATTGATGTGATGTTCGGAAAATGTAAAGTTTCCGAAGATGCAGGTTTGATGGAGAAGGAGGGCAGATGGTGGAGATGGAACACAAACACTTCTTCTCATTAACACAAACAGAGGAGGCAGTGGTTGTGATATGACCAACACAACACATTTGTATTCTTGTCTTCTTTTTTTACTTCTAAATTTTGTGATTTTGATCTTACGAATTATAAATGTTTTTGCTTAGAAATAGACTGTACTATATAGCCTTAGACGAGAGCAAGTTGAAGTTATCAACTTACCATGTTGGTTACAGTCATCAACATGTGTCTGTATTCTTCCCAAGTAACTCCACCTTCTTTAAATCACATTTCATTGGCCAATGAGTGGAAACACTTTTTGTGTTGACTTAATAGGAATATAGGATCATGACTACTGGACTATTATCATCAGGCCCTGCTCTGGATCAATAAAGCATTACATTTGGTCATGTCTTAAAATCGAGGCCACATTTGACAAATAAGCTATAGTTTACTGGACAAGGCTAGCTAAGGGTGGTGGGTGAGCAATGCTAGAGTCACGCAAATCCCGAACAGAACGTGCATGAATTAGATTATTTCTCTATCTAAACCCTTTTTAATAAGATGGTAGATGGGAAGAGTAGAAGCTGTGGAAGTCCACGTTGTACATGTGGTGAAATGCATGACCGCGTAACGCCGAAACAATGCACTATAAGAAAAAATCTATTACAAAATCCATCAAAACTATTTGTTTATAATTGAAATATACAACACGCACAAGGACCACAATGCAAACATTCCTATCCATCCACGTTAACTCTCGCCACCACTAGTACTTCCTCTTCTTTTCTTATCCACCCACCATCTTTCAGCCTTTCAATGTCGTTACTTTATTTATTTTATAAAAATGTAATAAATAACAACACGTCACGAAAGTAACAACATTTGGTCACATTCATAAATCACAACTACATGTATCGTACGATAAATTTTATTTTATTTGATGCAAAAGAAATGTGATAAACCAATCACATTACTATACAAAGTTATGTGATGAACCGGTCAATTCGAGAAAAAAAAAATTTCTACCACCGCGTCCCAAAACCAAACATGACCCGAACAAGCCGGATTAAACTAAACCGGGACTGTACTGAAAGGCTCAAGAAATGTGTGGTAACACAGAAAGTTCAGTTGTGGAATCTGCTTCGTCATACTGTGCTTGTTTCTGTCTCCAGCTTGTGGAACTAGACTCTGCTTTACCTTATGTAATAATGTTTTTCTCCTCTGAAAGTTTCATCATTCTAAAGCTATTTACGACCGTTTGCCCAGTTCCGGTTGTTCATTCCAGGTCTCTTGAGTTGCGGTTTCTGAGCAGCACTACCTTGCTTTGGTATCGTCTCAAGTACTTGTATTGTTCTCTGCTTCTTGGCTGTTGGCAATATCACACACATTTTCTTTGTTTGTTAAGTTTTTTTTTTTCTTTTTTTTCAAGAAAGTAATTAAAAAGTAGAAACAAACCTTTATCATGTTGTTGGTAGCTCTCTTGAAGTTTCCTTTTAGCAAACTCAAACTTTGCGTCTGCGTCAAGACCTTTAAGTTTCTGCCATGGACAAGAAGAGTCAATTAACATTATCCAAGATTCTCGATTAAAAATTCAACAAAAAGGTTTAGTTGCCACCACACTCACTTCTTGTGGAGGTTTCCTCCTTTGGATCATGGGGCTTTCAGACTTGTGAACAGATCCCACTTCGTTCTTCATCCTTTGATTAAGAGGTCTCCTAGTCCCATCAGCTGGTGATGGCTTCTGTATCCTCATTTGTGTTCCCTCTGGTCTTCTCTTCTGTGGTCTTCTTTGGTCTTCTCTGCTTGTGTTGTATTCTCCAGAGTTACAAGGATCTAAAACAAACATCACCCCGGGAATATCAATCAACCAAATGTATAACTAAAACATGGTGATACCAGCATAGTTCTTCTTTAAATAAATTAAAAACTTACTTCCATCAAAGTCCAAGGAATCAAAGAAATCTCCATTTAACATTTCAAATCCGTTTGCTTCCGGTGTAAAGATATCAACACCATACGGAAGTGAAGGAAACACTTCTTCTTCTTCTTCATCAACTACAGATGGATTAGCAGACTCTGGTGTACCTTCAGCACCACCTGGTTTTTAAAAACAAGACTTATGGATCCATTCTCAAGAAACCAAAAACTGTAAAAAAGTGAATTCTCATTAAGACAGTAAATGTTACCAGCGATCTCCTTGGTGGTGTTCACCCATTGATCAACAAGCTCCTTCCACTCTCTGCATCAAAACAAGAAAAACTCATAACTCTAAAAAGTGTAAGAAAGTGTCAATCTTTTATGTAAGAATCAAAAACTCTTACGCGATCAGAGTCTTTGCAAGTTGACGAATTTTATCAGAGCCATGTTTCCTCAAACCATTAACAGCCTTTCCTATCTCAGTACTCTGCGAGAACAACCTCAAAATCAAATCACATTTCAATACAAAACCTCATGATCAACAACAACTATCCACAAGAAACCAACCTTGAGAACATCCACATCCAAAGACATCAACTTTAGCTTTCTCAAAGCCTCAAGTATCACCGAGTGTGGCTGTACACACAAAACAAGAAACAATCAAAACCCAAACATCCACAAACAGAGCTATTCAGAGCAAAGTTGGATCAAAAAAACAAACCTCGTCGTCTTTATTGAGAAAGATCTCTTTGATCCTAACAACTTCCTTAAAAACCACAGAGAACTCTTCAATCGCATCACTCAAAGCCTCAGCTTCATCATCATCATCATCATCATCACAATCATAACCGCCAACAATAATCTGATTGTTATCTCCTCTGCTACTATTAACTTTGCTCTCTTTACTCCCATCAACCGCCTCTTCTTCTCCGGGAAGAGATAGCTCGCTGCTGTGGTGGCATCCGTTGCAGCGAGTGACTCTGCACGAGAAGAGAAGCTCTGCGATTTTGTCTCTTCTCGATTTGAATTTGTTCGGACAATCGGTAGCAGCGACCATGATGGCGTGATCGATGATCTCGAATATATCGGAGCCTCCTCGCCGGAAATAGTCTCTCCACCTATCTAACGAAGCAGATTGTGGTGGTTTCATATTCTAAAGGTTGTGAGTTTACGTGATTGGTTAAAGAAATGATCAAAAGGGATTGTGATCGAGAGAATCTATGCACAAGATCTGTGTTTGGTAGAGTTCTGTGGATTTTCTTTTCTCTTTTGTTACAAAAATTTCCCGGAAAAGCTCAGAAAATGTGTTTTTTTTTCTCCCGAGAAAAATAATAGAAAGTGAAGATGAGAAAACCAAAGAGGACAAAAACACGAAACAGTGTTTGGTTTACGTTGTCTGAGAATCTAAAAACCCCCAGCGGTTGTGTTTATAAAAATGAGAATGTTATAACATTTATGGAAGATTTACTTGAACTTTTCCTCAAAAATGAAAAAAAAAATTGAACTAAATTTTGTCATATAATCAAATCTATGGACTAATAAATAATAATAAACAGCTATTTTGCTTAAAACATAGAAAAAACTTTTGTATTGTTGAAAGTTCTAACATTTATGTGTTGGGTGACTTGGTCAACAAAATTCACCAGAAATAAATTATTTGATTTTATGATATACGTGACAAAACGACTGCGTACCCTGATATAACAGCCGATTAGAATTTAGAGGTACAGAGACAGAGGGTCGGAGATGTTTTAACTCACGGTTCTATCACAACCAGTAAATGACATATGTTGATTAGCCAAATATCAGCAGATTTAGTGGTTTACTTTCTACTAGTGATCAGTCCCGTACTACGTACGGGTAAAGATTTTCATATCAAAATTAGAATGTATTAAAATTATTTTTTGGTGTATATTGTGCCTTATGAAACTTGAATACTTATACTTAGTTAGATCGATATATTTTAAGATAATGTAGAATTCTAGATCCAGTGAGGTAACTGGTGAGATCCTTCACACAATTTATGTAAATTTGAATTCAAAAAAGGTCATGAATTTATGTCCTGATATACTGCTATTGTAATTCTAGATTCAGGGAATTTTGTTTTTAAGAAAATCTACAAATCTGATAACAAAATATGTATGTAACGATTAAAAAGGTTAACAAATAACATCACCACATTTTCTATAAAACTATATGCACAAAAAAGGATTACCAACCTCATCAGATTACGTCTTCATATAGATAGTAGACATGAGGGTTTCTCGTTGGACGTTGCCCTTATTACATGAGTGTTTTTAACATCCCATTTACTGCCTTCTAATTATCATCGCTTTTTTTTCTTGTGGGACGTCTCATGTCTCTTAAGGGCCTTCTACGGTTGTATGTATGCTTTAACGCGAGTCTCTCTTACAGTCTCCTTCCCTAAAATATCATCATCACACAAAAAAAAAGCACATTTCAGCAAAGAAAATTTTGATTTAATCTATTTTCAAAATGCTATTGACTTATTTTCTTCACAGCTTATCTTTTTCATGATGCATTATGTAGCTTTTGCCTGTATCTATAAAAGTAAGAACAAAAAAAGAAAGCTATAAACAGATTAGAAGAGAAAATTGTCTATGAAGAAAAATCAAATGACATAAATTATAATTTGAGCAAGAACAGTTTAGGCTTTTAGAATTACGAACCTGGACTTTAACGTTCATTTGGAAACTTTGGCGTACGTTCCTCGTATCCAATCCACAACAAATGTGATTCCCCCAAGTCTTTGAAAGGATTTTTTCGAAGACTATTGTTATGCAACTTTTCGCCAATGGAAGTTTTCGATCTATCTGGTTGGGATTTGAAATTTTTACCACACTTTGAAGAGAGTTAGGTGCCGAGCAATTACAAATAATATTGGAATATTACAGTTTCCAGAATAATAAGTGAGTTAAATCTTCTGTAGAAAGAAAGAAAAACTGCTCCAAAAATCGTGAGGACATGGGAGTAGTGGAAAAATATCAGGGATTTTTTGTATAGGAAAAATAGAAAATAATTAATAGACAAATATACAAAATTATTTTTTGATTTATCTGTATTTGCATTTTTTAATTTGTAAAATAAATTCCACATGTCAGAATTTTATTGGTGAGATGACTTGTGCTTTAGTATATAAGAGATTTCTTGGTGGACACATTGAAACTGGTGCCTCATTTTTGGACTTATAGGTGTGATTTCATGTTAATAACTTTATATAGTCCACAATAAAATGCAACTATCCGATCGTTTAATCAAATACTCCATCCGTTTCAAAATAGATAATGTTTTAGAGAGTTTTTGATGTTTCAAAATATATGATGTTTTCATAATTCAATGTACATTTTAACTTTATCAAAAACTGTGTAACCTATCATATTTTGTAGTCTGTTTTGTGATTGGTTAAATAATTTTTAATTTATATTTTAATAATATTTTTATAGATAAAAAACAAGTTTCTTAATAGTTGTGTCTCATCCTAAAATTTCATGTATTTTGAAACAGAGGGAGTATATTTGTATGCACTTTATTGATATTGTCACAACTAGCATTACAGCTGTGGTGAATATCACGTTCCACTTCGTATCAAAAGATTACCTAAATGTAGTGGATAATCTTGCTAAACAAGCTAGAATAGATAGGAAGTCTTACGTTGTAACATGGTTGTATTACGGTTGTTAATAAAAATGTTGACAAAAAAAATGATTCTAGAACCAGCTTATACTAAATGATAACTTGGCTTTATGGTGTAATAACAATAGAAATCTCTTCAGATCTATGATCTTGCTTATGGTTCTAGTATGTTTGTACTTTGTTGTTTGGTCTCGGTTTAAGCCATGATGTTTCTCCGGTGTCAGATACTGTATTTCCGATCCCTTTTTAAAAAATCACTGAGTATTATCTTTTTCCATCCAATTAAGAAATCATTAAGTTGGATGGAAAATAATATTACAACAGCTCAAAACAACATCAACATGTTGATGGATACTAAAATCATCTCAACACCACTTCATTCTTATTTTAAAATAGAGGCTATAGTTAATTTTCCTCAATTTTCGCTCAATTTTTACTCTATAATAGAATAACAAATAATTTTACTTTGTAAATAAATGAATGTATTTTTTGTTTGTTCATTATTCCATTTTTACTTTAAAATAAAGTTGAATTATTGTAAAATGCAACTCCACTATATAATTATTTATTTTGAAAAAAATGAAATTTTATATTGGAAATACTCTAGCGGTAAGATAAATAGATACTAACAATTGCTTAACCAGGCACAATCTATTCAATTCTACAAGGAAGCTCGTTCTTTTTGTATTCGCCATGTGTTGTACTTGGACGTCGACACCAGTTAGTGAACTAGGTTAAGCTAGTTTTTGCCTACATCTTTTCACATAATTATTGATGGAGTAGAAGGTACTATTACGTTTGAAAATGTTAAAAAGTAGAATCTTACGAATATACTTTTCATTAGATTTTCTTTCGACATTAAGCTCATTATCCTCACAACTGTCTGTAACGTTTCGAGGAAAATACGATATACAATTATCAAAATGTACGAGCGACTCACATTATCAAAAATAAAAATGTTTTATTGTGGAATCTACATTGTAGATACGAGATTGTGATACGTGTTTAGCAAATCATTTTTTTCAAAATTGATCAAAAATATCATTATATTATTTTTCATATAACTAGTAACAAAGAGTATAATTATATATGTGGATGTTAGATATAGACTATTACATATGTTACGATTATAAATGGGGATTGATCGCAATTTATGTAGAAACTTAGATCTATTACAAACATCTATTAGTTAAGTTTTTGTGGTTTAACATTTTGTTATTAGTTCAGTTTTTGTTAGCATTTTTCCTTACTAGTTTTCTATTATATTCATGGTTTACTGCTCGTTTCGCAGCTTAACCGTACCTAATGTCTCTACATCGAGGAACTGATGGCGAAGATCCACAACATAAGATCTAAGAAGAACTTCTGGCTTTCTCTGATCCTTCCATTCATGTTGAGTATGTTTATCATGATTCTAGTGCTAGGATTGAAGTGTGCAGAAACAGGCAAAATTGGAAGGTACATATATGTTAGTTCTCTAAACTTAGTTGATTTATTCTCAGATTATTATTTTTAGGTTGATTTTATTTAGTAGGTAAAATTACATTCTATTACTAAGAGCAAGTAGTAAAGTTAGTTTAGCTTTAAGAAAGACAAGTTAAAAAAATAATAAAAAATAATAAAAAATTCGAAAAAGTAACAAAATAAAAAGCAAAACATTCGAAAACTAGGTTTTCTCCCTCTGTTAATTAGAATTTTCAATTATATCAGAGATTGTGGCTCAATGTCTTAGAAATACATGTACACAAACCCAAAGCCAGCATTGTAATTGGTCTTATAAACGATGATAATATGACATCTTGTTTTTTAAAAGGCTGCTTTGGTTTGTATATATGTATATTTTGGAAGTATAAGGTAGTTTTTGTATACTTGCTTTGAATTCCTAGACAAGTAATTACAAATGCATCCAATAATTATGCCTATTATACTTTTAAAATAAAAAGTTGAACTTAATACAATAATGGATTTTAGGTAAACAAAATAATTGTATTTAGTTTGATAGTAATTATTTTTATTTTATAAATTTGCATGATATTGTAGATTTTGTAAGTTAATTTGATAACCATTTATAGGTTTTCACAATACAGATTTTTAGGAATATAGCTATGAACCGTACTATACTTGTTCTTATAAATGTGGTTTTCATTCTCTAATTGTTAAATATGCTCTTGGTTATTCATTGTGTATAAAAGTCATAATAGTAAATTACAATGAACACTCTATCGAACCTCTCGGCATTATTAACCAATCAGTCTCACCCAATACTATATATTACATACTCCCTATACCCTTTTTTTTAACAAAACTCCATATACCTAAAACACACACGAATGCGAATATAAGACGGGATCAACGCATTGAGGTTTACGAATATAAAACGGGATCAAATACATGAACGTATCGTGAAACAAACGGAATCATTTGGACATAAATATAAAACCACCAGTCTTTTTTAAAAACACTGGAATTATATTGATCTTCAAAGATACAGAGGTGAGTTTACACCAAAAAAAAAAGAAAGATACAGAGGTTGTATGGGATCAACGAACTGCGGTTTACGGTATAAAACGGGATCGAGTACATGACCACGTATCGCAAAACAAACGAAATCACAAACGCAATTTGGAATGCACACACTTGATCGTGAATGCAGTTATATATTTTCCACAATCGTAAAGATTCGTTGAGACGCTTTATTAGTGTAACGAACCATACACATATTACGCACAGAGCCGGTCCTTTTGTTTACTTAAGGCTGTTGAACATAAATTATAAAGCCAACAATCAAATACTTTATTATTATATAATAGCATTAACATAGTTTTAGCTGGTAATGTTTATATTCCACATGAATTTCCTCCCGGTCCACCAAATGTGAAAAAATAGTCGTCCCCCTTTTTTAAGCCATAGCATTTTTCACTGTCTAATAGCTTATCCAACTTAGAATATTGGTAATAATTCTTGAAGTCTGAGTTTTCGTATCTGTAGAGGAACTCTGAAACGCGTGCTGAATCCATGTCCTTTTTTGTTGGTAAATGACCATTACCCATTGGTGGACTTACACCGGAAGGTGAAGACTGGACTGCTCCTCCAATTCCAAGTATGTTCGCACCACCACCCATTAGATCAAATAGTTCTTTAGGCCAATAACCAATATGTATATCTGGTTTATTGCCTTCTTCTATATCTGTTACCCACCAGTGACCTGTGTCCGTATCCTTAAATGAATAGAAAATATATATGTTAGATTTGATATATTCAAATAGCAAGCCAAAGACAGTAAAAATCATGTTGGAACTGATATACATATACCCAAACAACATAGTATCCAGGAAACTGCATTTGATCCCCATCCATCTTTCCTAAATCTTTATCTTCTGTTATATATTTTAACATAATGATCATTTTATTGTTCAAAATATGTTACTTGATTCATAAAATAACTAGTAGCTACTTCAAGGACTTATTGTTTAAAGCTATACAATTTACATACTATAAATCTATAATATAATGGTACAACACACAAGAGTTAACTTCAAGTTAATCATCAAATTCAAATTTAAGAATACATCATATATTTTACATATTTAATCGAATAGAATATAGGTTACCTGCTGAATAGTTAGAGCAATGTTTCTTTTTCCTTCTGGAGCATTAGGTAATGGTTCACTTAAAGGATCATCTTTTGACACTTGAATAAAACCAGGGCACACTGTATTATAACAACCTGCTCCGTTGACACCCTGTTATTAATTTTCACAAATGCATTAATGTATATTTCATAAAATCGTTCAAAAGTAGATAAACATTTTGATAAAATCAAGGAGCACATATACATTTAGTAAAAGACATGCATATGATGTCAAAAAACAAAATAAAGTAAAAGACATGCATATTAGTCTATAATATGCTCTTTCGCATAAGTAAGGTTATCGAAGAGTATTTCATAATTTGATTTGTATTGAGAAGGTGGTATAGAATGAAGGGGTTTTTGCCAAAACTAACCCACAACTTGATTTTAATCCCAAACCTATACCCAAACTTGAATCAAATACAAAACTAACCTAAAAGCTTAGTGAAATTACAGCTCAGCCCCTTGTGACCAAACAAAAAAACTGAAGCCATTTTTACGAATATAGCCCCAGTAAATCGTCTGAGTCGTCTGAGATGTTGGAAGTCGTCTGGACGACTGAAGTGTAAGTCGTCTGGTACCAGTTTATTTTAAAAATAATTTATAAATCTTGTAAAAAAATATTTTGATGCGTAAAAAATAAAAATCAAGTAATTATAAACAGTTTTAACTAATATAAATTAAGATATGATAAAATTGATTTGTTTTGAAGATAGATGAGTGAAAGTAGTGAATCATGAAATACTTTGGTTTAGGAGTTTGGCAAACATATGTTGTAGTATTGTATGTATTGTTAGGGTTAGATTTTGGAAAACTAAAATATTTTTTTCAAAAATTAGTTTTCACCTATATGTGTTTATTTTTGTGTATAGTAAACACTTTTCAAGTTTGATTTGGTTTTATGAAGTGTTTAATTAGATAATTAAGTTTAGGGGTTATGTTTAGGGTGTGGACGACTTATATTTCAGTCGTCTGTTGAATAATTTACCCGGACGACGTATATTTCAGTCGTCCAGACGACTTACTTGTAAGTCGTCTGGGAAGTCTTCTATTTTAGTTTCCCGCTAAAAATATTTAATTTCCCGCTAAAAATATTAAACTCTTCTGGACGACTTACATGTAAGTCGTCTGTTTTAATTTCTTCACCAGACGACTGAAATGTAAGTCGTCCAGAAAGTCGTCTGAGTCAAAAATATTTAATCTAATTGGATTTTTTGTCTCCCTATAAAAAGAAAAATTTACACATTCTCTCTCCTCCTCTCAAATGGCTGCAACAAAAATGTAACGTTCATCATTCTAAAACTCTCCAACCTCTCTCTAATCTCTTTGACTTGAAAACACCAAACTTTATATGAATTTTTCAGTTTTGTCTCATGTATTTCTTACTAATCTATCTCTTTTGCAGGTTTTTAATCAAATGGTACTCATCTTCCACTAATTTAGAGGTAGATCTATTAATTTTAGATATGTATTTTTGTGTGTTCTATAAATGTAGATTTATCTAATCTTCCACTCATTTTCTCTATTTTTAAGTCATTTGAACGTTTTTGGATATGCAGGTTTTTCAGATCTGGATTTGATGTGCAGGTTTTTCAGATCTGGAAGACTTCTGGGACGACTTACCTGTTAGTCGTCTGGAAGTCGTCTGGAAGTCGTCTGGACTTCTTGGAAGTCTTCTGACAAAGTCGTCTGGACTTCCAGGAAGTCGTCTGGACTTCCAGGAAGTCGTCTGGACTTCTAGGAAGTCGTCTGGACTTCTAGGAAGTCGTCTGGATTTTTCTGAGCGTTTTGGTAAGTTCTTATGTCTGATTTTTCTTCATTTGGTAACTTCTTGTTGTATAAAGTTCTTACTTTTTTCCCAAACTAAAACTTTCCAAACCCACTCTAATCTCTTTGACTTGAAAACACCAAACTTTATATGAATTTTTCAATTTTGTCTCATGTCTTTGTTACTAATCTATTTTTTTTTTTTGCAGGTTTTTAATTAGATGGTACTCATCTTCCACTAATTTAAAGGTAGATCTTTTATTTTTAGATATGTATTTTTGTGTGTTCTGTAAAGGTAGATTTATCTAATCTTCCATTCATTTTTTCTGTTTTTAAGCCATTTGAACGTTTTTGAATATGCAGGTTTTTCAGATCTGGATTTAATATGCAGGTTTTTCAGATCTGGAAAACTTCTGGGACGACTTACTTGTTAGTCGTCTGGAAGTCGTCTGGAAGTCGTCTGGACTTCCTAAAAGTCGTCTGGACTTCCTGTAAAGTCGTCTGGAAGTCGTCTGAACTTCCTAAAAGTCTTCTGGCAAAGTCGTCTGAACTTCCTGGAAGTCGTCTGGACTTCTTAGAAGTCGTCTGGACTTCTTAAAAGTTGTCTGGTCTTGTCTACTCAAGTGGAATCCAAGCTTGTCTTTGTAGATGAATGATCTATAATAGTTTTGTTTGTGGTCTGTTTTGTGAATTGCATGTATACTCTTTTAGTTGTGAATTTTTTGTAAAATCAGTAATAATGTTTTCCAAGATGTATTAAATGTGCTAACAATGTGTTTACACATTTACAAATCAATGAAATAATAGACTTCAGTAGCCTTTTTCTTATCTTTGGATCTCTCATATGCAATAATAAACTCCAATGGCCTTTTTCTCATCTTAATAAACAAGAATGTTGGTAAGAGATGGAAACAAATAATAGTAACTAGTCAAAGCATATCATATTTTTTATAAGTTTGCATTGAAAAACTTAGTCAAATTTAGTAAAACTAAGGGAGAGAACATATTTTGTAAATATGAGTTTTACATATCTTGAAGTTACTTATCACTCTTAAAAATACAAGTTATTCAAAAACTAACGTAGAAGACTTAAAAACTAGTGGAGAAGACGCGGACGACTTCAATCTAAGTTGTCTAGACGACTAAACTATATGTCGTCTGGTCAACGCAGAGGTTATTTTGCAATTGACTTTGAAATCTGTTATTTCGGACGACTGAAAGTTAAGTCGTCTACTATTGTTTGGTTAAAAAAAAACTCCAAAAAAGCTAGACGACTTACATTTCAGTCGTCAGAGGTTAGTTTTGCATTTGACTGGATTATTTCAGAAGTTTGACTTTTTGGACGACTTACATTTCAGTCGTCTAGTGAAAATTAAAATAATAATATTTTTTTTAAAGTAGACGACTTACAGTTAAGTCGTCATAGGTTAGTTTTGCAATTGAAAAAAAAAACTTCAAGATTTAATTATATACAGACGACTTATAATTCAGTCGTCCACGAGACGACTGAAATGTAAGTCGTCCAGGATTTACGAGGTTTGACCAGAATCTCGGAAAAAAGTCCTGGACGACTTACAATTAAGTCGTCTGGTGGACGACTGAATTATAAGTCGTCTGTGTATAATTAAATCTTGAAGTTTTTTTTTCAATTGCAAAACTAACCTATGACTACTTAATTGTAAGTCGTTTTCTTTATAAAAAATATTATTATTTTAATTTTCGACAGACGACTGAAATGTAAGTCGTCTGGGGAAGTCAAACTTCTGAAATTATCCAGTCAAATGCAAAACTAACCTATGACGACTGAAATGTAAGTCGTCTAGGTTCTTTGGAATTTTTTTTGAAACCAAACAATAGGAGACGACTTAACTTTCAGTCGTCTCAGGTTACAGATTTCAAAGTCAATTGCAAAAATAACCTTTGCGTTGACCAGACGACTTCCAGGTAAGTCGTCTACAGCCAGACGACTGAAAGGTAAGTCGTCTACAGCGAGACGACTTCCCAAGTAAGTCGTCTGACGAACAGATCTGGAAAAAAACTCGATGTCACACCTTAAATTGGTGAGATAAGTTCCTTAGCATACATAAGGCTTCTCCAAGCACACAGAATCACAAACGAAAGTCACCCACCCATAATCGTTAGCTTCTATGACTTTATGAACCATAAAAAATTTAGAATCAAAATCTTGGGTTTTTTTAGCTCATTGTGGAGAGAAAGTGAGAGATATGTTGTGTTTAGTTCACAAGAATGGAAAAAGAAAAAGGGTAAATCGATTTTGGGAGCATTAAGAGCTTCAAATTGGTTGTTCATGGTGGTTGTGGTATTGATGACAATGGCAATCTTGTAATTACTTGAAGATGATGAGGTTGAGAGAGTAAAAATGTCATTTTCGAAAAAAAAAAAAAAAATTGATGGCATTTTCGTAAATTATATGAACTTGTGGGGTGAATACGGCAAAACCAATTTTCAAAAAAAAGGGAGGTTAGTTTTGTGTTTGACTTTAAGTTGTAGGTCAATTTTGCAAAAATCCCTAGAATGAATGAATCAATACCCTCCAAAATCCATAACTCCACGGTCGCCCATCTCCAAGTACACTTGGATTTATCTGTGACAAAATATATATTTTTGAAAATTATTTATAAAATAAAAAAAAATAATCGTTAGCACAAAATAATTATTTTAAAAAGATAGAAAATATCATAAAACATTAAAAAATACCATCCAACCAACTTGAATAAAATTTTCTTTGTTGTTTACTCGATTGCCAACATACATGTTGGCATATGAAGCTTGGTCTCTACTAATGTTTAAGTCATGTACACTTATCCAAGCTGCTATACCATAGTAAGGACCATCCTTTTGCAATCTAATTCCTGCAAACTTTAAATTCCAAGCTTTTTAATAAGCTTCAAATCACTTTAATATACAAAGTCATAGCACAAGTAATTTAAGTAGAATAATTGATATACAATTGAGTGCTTACATGTGTTCCATGACTTTCAACTGTGAGTGGATTGAAATACTTTTCTGCAAAATATTGAGTATTTGCAGCATGGTCTTTTATGTTTTTCAATATAGGAACTGTTCCGTTTGGACAACCGATTATATTTTTACGCATTTTATTTTCAAATCGATTTGATTTAGGGACTGAAAAAGATGGTTCCATCTACAAAACAGCATATTGTCACATTAAATACATGAAATGAGGGATTAAATCATTAGACTAACAAAAATCTACCATTAAGTTATATATCAAATAAACATGAGATTGTCAAATAATATCTATGAGAACAAATTTGACGAACAAAAAATACCTGAATTTTGTGATTTTGGAGTAAAGGATGGTTTAACGCAGGCTGCTTGTAAATATCCACACAATTGTATATCATCTTTCCATTTACCTACGCGAAAACATAGATATGATAGAGATTATCAAAGACTAGTTTAAAAAAATCAGTATTGATATCATCGTAAAATCGAGCTACGGTTTTACCATAGATAATATTTTCCAATTACCTTAAAGGATTTATGAACTTTTAAAGTTTCTCCGGACTGAAATAAAGAGGATGCAATTATGAATGCAACGAATTTGAGAACAATATCCATGGATTATAGATCAATGTTTTGGAAGGTTTTTTTAATAGCTCTTGTTATTTTATAGACCTCACCTCAAGTATTTATGATTACGATGGATGGTTAACATTAACTACTTCTAGATCGTTTTTTATTCTCATCCATAATACACATAAAGAGTTCTGTTGTTTTCCTATTGCCACTCGACTTTTAAAGACAAAATTAATGGCTTACCTTTCATGAACAATTTATAAATTATAGTACATACTTTTATTTTCTTAAACGTGTTTTTAGTTTTTGACATCATTTTGTTTTCGGGTTTAACAGTTTCGAATATCTGTGGATTTTTTTTTAATCTTTTCTTGATATTCACTTCTAGCTTTGTTCATAGTGTCCAGATTTATATACATAAAAGACATGAAACTTTCATTGTTCTCTCTTTTAAAAGAAAGAATCTTACGTTACATTACTCCATCTTCTTCTTTTTGCCAACCATCTGAGTTGTCTTCTATTATTTTTGTTCAATTGTTTTAATTTAAATGTGGTTTTAATATACATTTCTAATCGTATTCTGTATTTAGCTTTCATATTATGACATTGAATATATCCTGCATAAGCATACATTATATGTTAGTTTTCTTAACTTAATTGTATTTTTTTTTCAGCTTATTTGTAAAGGCTGATTTCAGTTAGTAGTTTTTGTATACTTACTTTGATTTCCTACACAAGTAATGCAATTGCATCCATAACCAATCGTATTATACTTTTCAAGTAAACAAAGTCGAGTTTAATACGATAATGGTGCTGGAAAACATAGGAGATCATCTGAGTCGAAATTAAATTGAAATTAGTCGATCGATTTCAAGATATTATTTAAAAGAGAAAGATTACAGCATCATAACTTGAGTGAGAGATAAAGGGAAAGGTCATGATCTTCTTTCTCAGCATCCATCTCTCTTGTTGCATCGTTTGGTTCTTTGGTTTGCGTTTGGTCTTGTGAGCTACTTCCAACACCTAGACAAAGATTTAAGCAAATGGGTGACGATGCTGGCAATAATGATCGAGTGTGGGGTTGAGCCATGACGGATTAATTGGTATGGGCTTTGACTTGAGTTGTAGACCACATGTAGAATATCTGGTTCATCAATGATGTAACGACGCTGTTCAAATCCTGATGGGAGTGCGTACTGGCTAGGAAACGGATGTGGGTACGGATATGGATCGGGCGGGTTCATATTCACCAACATAGCACGTTCTTGTCTTTTGGTGATCTCTCTCTCCCTCTTGTGAACATTTTGGTGACCACCCAGTGCTTGTCCTTTGGAGTAAGTCTTCGGACAATACTTGCATTTGTACGTCGCTTGTTCCATCAACTCGGTGGCAATACCATCGTCGCTAACATCATTACCGTAACTCGATTCTGAAGACAACATATCGACTGGATCCATCGGGCTCTGGCAGATTCAGCTTTAATGGTATATGAATGTGATTGCACCCTGATGGCTATTTAAAGATTGAGTATGTAATATATGTTACTTTTAATAAAATGGGAATGTATATACTTAGTTTTCTGATGTTTGAATAAGGTAGTTTGAATGCATATTAAAGGAAATGGCAAAGGAATATTTAGAAAATTAATAAATAACAAAGACTAAGTCAAGTATTTAACTATTCAATCTATGATTTCGATCTGTCACATAAGCAAACTTTTTAATTGCTAGATAGATTGAGATTGACATTATACACTTTCCGTTTGGCATACTTATTTGGTTAATTTGTTAACTTAATTACTCCTCACAGTCAAAATCGTTCCAAACATTATTTGATTTCCAAAGAAAAGAAAGTTCGGAGTAAAAAAATGTTAGAGATATGCTTGAAAACACATTTGCTATATATATAGTCTATAAGAGTTTAACCTTTAAAATTATTTAGTAAATTTTGCAAACATGATTTAAAACTCTTAAATAAAAAAATATAGTTTTTTTTTTAATTTTAGGTCTTGTAAAACATTTATTTATTTATTGCAAATTAGCAATAGATTTTTGTATTTACATTTTTGTTATTTAAATTACAGAAAACAAGAACAACCAATTAAAATGGGCTTGGACACTAAATCATGGCCCATCAAACTTTTCCCGTGGCTCCTTTTCTTCTCTTACACGGAACCAGTCTTTTTCTATCGGCGAAAGAAACCACCGTGACTGCGATCGTTAGGTATCTAAAGAAAAGTCTCATCGAGCAACCGTAGAATCCTACTGGTAACGATGGATACGAGATTATCACCGGTGTTGATTTGCGTATCGTTGGTTCTCCTTTCTGGACTCGGCCAGCTTGTGATCTGTAGTCAAGAAAAAGGATCGTACAACGACGTCGTGAGGATGAAGCTGGGTGTATATAGAGATTCCACGAATAATCGGAACGGTGGAGGAGTGATCGATGATATAGCACTCTTTGCTGTTCAGGAACACAACAAGCGAGAGGTTTGGTTTCCTCAAACCTAATTTTCCCTTTTTAGGGTTTGTATATTCTATGGAAATAGGGTTAGAGTAAATTAGGATTTGTAATTTTTTTAATTGAATTACATATTTGCCTGTTCTTGATTTAAAGTTTAGATCTCTTAGCTATAGAAATGATGAATTTTATGATTTTTTTTTTTTGTAGAATTAATCAGCTCATGTTTTTAATATTTTTTCCATTGGTTTATGGGTTTGATGTGTAGAATGGTGTTGTTGAGCTTGCTAGAGTATTAAAGGCAACGGAACAGGTTGTTGCTGGGAAGCTATACAGTCTTACTCTTGAAGTTATAGAAGCTGGTGAGAAGAAGATTTATGAAGCTAAAGTTTGGGTGAAGCCGTGGATGAACTTCAGGCAGCTTCAGGAGTTTAAGAATGTTGTTGTCCCCTCCTTCACGGTTTCCGACCTTGGCTTGAAATCAGGTAATCATCAGTTGAGCACCGTGTTTTTTTTTGATGTTGTTGATGCCATTGCTCTGTTTTGAGGCAGATGGGAATGGATTTGAGTGGAGATTGGTATCAACAAATGACCCTGAAGTCCAAGAGGCAGCAAAACACGCTGTGAAGTCGATTCAACAGAGATCAAACTCGCTGTTTCCTTATAAACTCATAGACATAATCCTAGCCAGAGCAAAGGTTTGTTTTGTTAATTTCCTAACTTCACAATTATCAGTCTTTTTTAATTAGCATCTAATAAGGTAAAAGGAATGATATATTATGATGCGCAGGTGGTTGAAGACCGTGTCAAATTCGAACTGCTTTTGAAGCTAGAGAAGGGAAACAAAGCGGAGAAGCTCATGGTTGAAGTGATGAAGTACCAAAACGGCAAGTTTCACTAGAGTTGTTGTTGGATAGGTTGTGTCTGATTAAATAAAAGACTGAATGTTGTAATGAAAATAAACTTGTTTGCGCTGTAAAAAAAAAGTTTATATGTAAGTAAATATGTAAAAAAAATCCACTAAACATTGGAAGTTTGATGGAAAATGAACATTGGAAGTAAAGGGTGATTAATGACTGTGTGTTGAACATTAAACTTTGAAATCTAGAGTCAGAGCCGACCACATCTATCAGAAGACTCCTTTTGTCTAAAAGAAAAGTTGTGGTCTTTAGTTTTTGGGCCCCAAAGACACCAAACTTTGAGAAGTTTTGGGTTTTTAAAGGTCGAAACTTTATTATTATTTTACTAGGGTTGGCCCGCGCTACGCGCGGGATGTGATGTATTTTTTTTGAATATATAAAACTTTTGTAAACATTTTTGTATGCTCATTTGGTTGGCAGTGTGATACAATCGATTTGTCTTGTCTGCACCAGCCTATTGTGTTATTCGTACATTTACACTTTAGTACTTTTTAGAATATTTACTTGGACAGCTAATTTGGTTGTGAAACATCAAATATAGCAATCAATCCATATATTAATTTCCGTGAAAACTTGTGGCAAATATTTTCGATGCAGCGCAGAATGCAAGGAACATTGATGTGTATTGTTGTTGCACTTTATGGTTGAGCCGGTAAAGTCATCTCAATGGATGGTTATGAATTTATGGACTTGCTTGAAATAGAAGCAAAGCTTGGAGTTGTTATCCATGTCATTGACATGACAGCTTGTTGATGGTTTGAGTTTCCGCATATTTTTTTGGTACAGACCCATTAAACCGTCTTAGTGTTGCTCGTTGTTACTCAAGCAGCAGAGATTATATTTTGTTAATTTTTAAATTATTTATATTTGATGTTTGTAAGTTTTTATTTTGCTGTCAAACATGTTCTCTAACTTGTACTATTTTAACTATTATCATATCTTTTTGTTATGTTTTATTTTAGTTCAAACACATATAAATCTTTTTATACGTATGACCATTTTCTTTACACTGTAATTGAAATGGGTCGATTGTGTATATAATGTTATCTTATTTGGATGTGAAGATATTTCAATATGTTTGATGTGTTGATATAATTTGATTTATTTATTGTTTCATATTTTTGTAATTATAGCATATCTTATTTCTTATGTGTAATTATTAAAAAATTAGTATTACGCTCACGTGTTCAAGTGAGCAAACAATAAAAACCATGTTAAATTTTAATGAACATTCAATTTTTTTGTTCTTTTCAAATTAAAATAATATTAGTTTTTACTAATTACTAGATCCTTTTTCCGCGCTACGCGCGGATAATATATTTAAATTTGTTACATTTATCATTTTTATTTGTATGTGAATTTTTGTATATTAAATTATATATAACTAATTTTTAAATTTTTTTTTATATTTTTAGTTTGAAGTAAGTATTTCTATTATATGTAACACAATTAACTAATAAAATATGAAGAATCAAGTCCGAACGAAAAGAAAAAAGTACTTCAATAACCTACTTAAAATATAAAACCCTCTTTTCAAAAAAACGTACTTAATAACATTTTTTTATGTGTAATAGTTGAAAACTGAAAATTGAATATCGATCTAGAATATTATTTTAATATATCTAATGGTAAAATATTAATTGTAATAAATAAATTTTGAATTTTGTAATATTACATGAATTAGAAGTCTTTAAAATCTAAAATCTATTTTATAATATATTTTTTATTCATTTATTATGACGTTACAAAATTTTGCTTTAGTTTTATTTGTATATTAATTTTTTAATAATTTAGTTTCTTTTTAGTAATTTTAAAATTATCAAGAATATAATATATTTAAATATATCCAAATATGATGTCTCATTTTAATGTGTATTTGCATTGAACATATTTAATTTGTAGTCTGTATATAAGCCACACTATACAAACAAAAGCACAAAATAAATTTCATAGACGTTGTTGTTGCTTTACTTCTATGTGTAGATGTGATGCCGAATTTTTGTAGTTAGCGTTTTGCCGTGGTTACTAATTTTCTAAGATTCGTATTGTAATGTGGTTGAGATGTAGTGATGAACTGTTCTAATATTTAGCGGTTGGTGTTATGTATATGTTGTGTGTGTAGAGTCAAGAGTGTATTTAACATTGTCGGAGGTTTTTCTAAAAGAAAAATAATGATTATATTCCTAACTTAAGATTTTTTTGTTTTTTGTTGTAATTTTTAATTGGTGATAACATATTTATAAAGTGCATAGCGTTTGTTGAAGTTTAACTGGCTAAAAATGTAGCGAAAAAGGTATTTTTGTGTAAAACAAAATTGTACTGGATCATAGTTAGACATAATGACTTTAACTCAACATCAACAGTTTTAATTTATTATTAAAATATATAATCTTCTATGTCGGACACGTGATATATCAAAGCGTTCATAAATTAAAAAACACATCTAATTTTATAATTTGATGAGTTTTTAATTTTTTTAAAAAAACTTGGAGAATGTTTCAAATAATATAACTTTGTAAATTCTCTGTAGATAATCAAAAACATTTCTCAAGATTCTTTATCGACTTCGCGTTTATAACAGCCATTGTTACCAGAGGATCTTATTTGAGATTGACTCAGGCTCTTGGGTTTATGGAGGACAATGTGATGTCCTGAAAAACCTTGAGCCTCTTCTTGTCCAACACTTTCGTCTCTGTCCCCAAAAACAGCCATGATCACCACTTCTTCGAACTCCTTGCTGTCTGGTAATCCAGATTCTATCGCTTTCTTCTCTTTCGTGTTTGTCTCTCCCTCATCACAACCACCAAAACTCAACATTCCCATGGTTTGACTCGACGATCTTGTCCTCTTCAGCTTCTCTTTATTGTTGATCAACTTCGAAGAGAAGAACGGTTTTGCATCAACCCTTAATGGGTTGTTTAGTACTACATTCACATTCACATTGGTTTTCACGTTCTCGTCACCGTACCCACCATTGCTCAAATCCGGCTTTGCCTTAGGCTTCACGCTCTGTTCTCTACTGAGGCTGCCATATATAGGAAGAACAAAACATGGTGTCAAAAAGCCTTCTCTACTCAACCCTATCATCCCCTCCTCTTCTCATCATCTCGGAGCCAAGATCGTTATAAGCATAAGCTTTTAAATGTGAATCCACTCCTCTAGGACCGTTATTCAAGTGGCTATCTCGTAATTGAAAATGATGCTTACAAATATCTCGTAAGCTTTAAGTACTTGTACCTTGAAGACATCAGTGCCACACAGAAAACCACCGTCTAATAAGACAGAAACTTGTCCATATATGGTTCTCTCGAACGTGGATAAATATGAAAACTTTACAACCTAAACCAGCATGAGCTCTATCGCTAAACTACTTTATGACACTTGGATATTTTAATTAGGAAGCTTAAAGCTTGAAACTTAATATTGATATGGAACAAATCATGAAATCATGTTCATATACTGGTCATATAATTCACTTTTTGCAACAAACTAAGACACACACATAAACAGAGGTCCTACTGTGTAGAAACACAATTATACAAAGATACTACTGCCGAGCTGATAAATAGCTTCAATGAACGTCTCATGAAGTTCTTGTATCCCCACCTGTTCATCAAAACCCAAACCATTCACCCGCAAGACAAATCTATGATATAGTAACTCCATGATGGAATCCCACAAAAAATTTTTATCGCCACCTGTCATGTATGATCCCCTTCTCTCTTCTGTCGTTTACACCATCTGTGATTCTTCTCTCTAATGTGGTCTTATTTCATATATAAACATTCTTCTTGTGGCTCTTGCCTCTGTGTAGTTCCAACTGGTACATTTCTGTTGCATCATATTTGTTTTAGCAATCCATTTGGTCCATGGTGTCCTCTTTTCGATTCACAGAAAAATAAAAGCTCAGCTTAGTAACATACCTTGTATAATCAACATGAAAGAGATCATGAGTGTTTCGAGTGAGTGATTGTTGATCAGCCTTCTTTCCTCTTTATCTTCTCTGGCCATTTTCCTTGAAGCTGAAGCAGATTCAGTTTGGTCCCCTGTTTGTGTCTCAAGACTAAATTCGATTTCTAAAGATGTGCAGTTGCATTGCTTTGGAAATGGCTCTGAGGAAGAGGTCTTGTTCTCTTGTAGCTTCTGTTGTTTCTCAAACATAATCTATAGTTGTCGGCCCTGTTTCTCAATCTGTATCTGCAGCGACCGTTGGACCTGAGGCATATAATTTAAACAGCATCACACATTAGTCATGATATGTTAGGACTTAGGACGCACTACTACTCTTTCTTGTTTGAAGTAAGGTAAAGAAGGGTAGTTTATTTTTATTGATAACACAGGTGAAGGAGATCATATTACCTCGAGCTGATCATGGAGACGTTTCTGAACTTCCATTTGAAACCTTAGAGCTTGTGTGATCTCAACGCTCATGCAAACGAAACATTAACAAAAATTAACTTAGCTAGAAACACACATATAAGTATTTAACCTTATTACAAACAAAACTCTAAACAAATAAAGTCCCTACGTTTTCATGTCAAGAGGTTTGATATCTTCCATAGATGTCAACTTCTTTTCTTGAGGTTCTTCTGTAGCTTCTGAAGTCTCCGGTTTGTACCTCGCCGTTCTGTATTTCTGTAGAAAGAAAGACCATATAAAATGAGAAATGAGCTATATACCACAAAGATAAAACAGAATGAGATGCAAAAAAAGAAACGTGGAACAAACCTTCAAATGGCTTTTTAAGTGATAGATGGTCAAGCCAGGGTTATTCAAGAGATTCAAAACAGCCTTAGGCGTGGCTCCTAATGGTGGATATTAAGAAAGTTAAGAGAAGAATAAACAGCCCTGAGATATTCTTTTTCAAGAACTAATAGAAGAAGAAAGCTTACACACGTTCACTACCACAAAGCTGATTAACAGCTTCAACGAACGCCTCATGAAGTTCTGGTGTCCAACGCATGCGTTGCTTAGATGCAGATGATAAGTTTCTTGCACTGAGCTGCTCCTCCAACGAAACCATTTGATGCGGGGGGTGGTTAGCTATTACCTCTTCTTTCCTTGGTACGACCAAACATGGTGTCGGTATCTGTTGAAAAGGCATGATTAAATGACAAAATGAGTAAACAGAAGTTCGTATAATAACGCTACATAGAAACTGAACCTGTGGACTTGGATCTCCAAGAAGTTCAGACCAGTTAGGCTCCGAACCATTGTCAATAAGCTGATCTGCCCAACTTTGCCATTCGCTTTTCTGATGGAGTTCCACGGATGAGACCACCCTCTCTGCTTGTTGATTCAGAACAGGAACTTGATAAGAAAAATCAAAGAACTCGTCTAGAGGGTCTGCCAACTTGGAAAATCTTCCAAATAAAAAGCTTTATTTTTGGGTCAGTATTCAGCTTCCATATTCATTTTTCCCAGTCGATAGGAGTCGCTTGAAGGACTTGTGCTGTAGTCTCTCAGTGCTCACAAGCTGCCCAATATCCAGATTTTGTTGAGTAAACCCCATCCTTCGTTAATAAAATAAAGAAGTTTCATGATGAACTACCAAATTTCATTTGGAAACATCTGGTAAGATGTCATATAAAGAAAGAGAGGATAACAAAAACAACAAAGAAGACGTAATACACTGGATTTAGTGTTTACCTGTGAGCACCTTCTAATGTGGACTATGATTTACTGCAGTTTCCACCCTCAGTGATAAAGGCTGGCTTCAAGTCGCCATGTTCATCTTCCCCATTTTTGGCTGTGAAGTTATGATGTCGTTCGAATCAGTAATATATCGACTGTAGCATAAGGCCACTGATCCCATGGAGACTATTATGTAAGACCATTGGAAAATACAGAGTTAGGTATTTAAATGCAAGCTGCTAAAACAGATGCAAAAAAGTGAATTACAAAGTATCATCCTAATCTTCTGCACCAGCGACACTTTTTCGTTCAATGAACTGTTATTCAACCTATTCATAGAAACAAAAACAATGTGAGACAGATAATCATCAAACACTAGTTTAAAAAGCATTTAAAATAGAAAATGAATTCTCAAAGCCACAATTAGCTGCAGGGAAGATAAATAAGACAAAATAAATAGCTAAATTATGTTTATTCATAAGTCGGATACATACTCTGATGAAGTACATATAGATCATTGGATACCAGGTTCTACATTCTTGGGTCATAAGTATACTGTTTTTAGAACCATAAGAAAAAGACCGAGGCAGGTCAACTTACAGTTTCAGGCAGATTATTAATCAGCACTGAAGTCATCACCGTTGCTCGAGCAAATATTCTGAAAAAAAATCAGCAAAAACAGTTGATTAGATATCCAAAGCATCATCAAACAAAATGTCTAAATGTTCAAAGAGTCGTCATAAACAGTAGACTTTCCAACGCTTTCGAATCCTTCAGTGTCGGGGTAATATAATGGAAGTTTTTACACCGTCAAGCTCTATCTCTAGTGGTGTTCCCCATACCCAAATCCATGTTCACAACAGTTAAAGTGGATTCCAACCAAAAGGTTAAACCTTTCAATAGCAAGAAGACTATATTTGAAATTGGAGGATGATATTGTCCTGGCAAAAATGGGATTAGTGGTGACATACCTTTTGTTTTGGTATCACGCATGTGTCCAACACCAAAACCTAATGAATATGAAAATATTTATTTATGACTAAAGCTTGGAAAGGAAAGGGCAAAAAAAAAAAACCTTGCATCTCTCTCGTTCCAGTACTCAGCGGCTGAGTACTCAAACGATCTTAAACCGTTTATATCGATTCCGTCGTGGTTATCGTTCGGATCTCCGAACTCGTTGCTTTGGATCGTGTCGAACTCGACAGTGAAGACGTGGTTCGTTTCGTTACCGTTGTTTGAGTTGTTGAAGAGACCGATGTATTGACTTGATTGGGAGTGCGGAAGTGAGGCTATGGGATGGAGAGACGACGAAGACGATTCCATGGCCGCTTAGAGTGGGGATCTGGGAGTATATGGCGAAGACGAAGGTGGTGGAGACGGAAGAGACGGTGGCGTTTGGTATGTCTTTGAACTGGATTGGTTTTGTGTAGAAGGCGTGACCGTTTTTTTTGCCACCATGTTTGATCGCCGGAAGATGAAACGGAGAGAGAGAGAGATTCACGCGAGAGATAAAGCATGATATGGGCTGAGACTTAATTTGTTTCGAACAAAACAAATACAAAAATAAAAGAGCCCAAGAATACCCAATTTCTTGATCTGATGTGGTGAAATGCTGGTTTGCTATTGGCTGATTATTTTTTCTTACGTGGACACATTCCCCTTAGCTTATATTCACCTTTTAGTATTGTATTGATGTTTATTCTTATTAGATATCATATATATTATATATAAACATAGATGAATGCACTGATACTTATATATATATATATATTTCTTTTCTTTTTTTGGTCAAATATATACATATATATATTTATTTAAAATGTGATACATACATCTATACTTACGTAAACATTAGTTTGGTTAGTTTGGTTGTAAAGCAGGTATATACATTGTTTGATGAAATTGATTGACCCCGAAGAAAGAAAGATTCAACTTTATGCAATTTAAATTTAAGCGTCAATATATATACATGTACATAATATGCAAGGCAATCCCACCTTAGGACCAGAACGAAAATATGGAAACGTTTCTTGTGCATTGGCTGCCATGGTAGCAACATATTCTGAAGGAGTTATACAAAGAATTTGTTTCCTAAAACCATTTGTTTCACCATCATCTTTCAGAAAATGCACAATTATGGTGACTAAATTTATGAGAGATGTGTCTTAAAGCTAAAAAACCAAGAAAATTTGTAAGATATCTATTCACAAACATACCATCACTTGCAGCTCAGAAATTAGGTCCGTCGCTACGATACAGGACATCAACCAATTTGCATATCTATTTTTTTTTTGAATAATATGCAAAATTTATTCAAGAAAAATGCTTTTGTACACCATGTGTAACTTGTTTTTTGTTAAACTAAAATCTTGTATCTAAAAAGAGAACCTTACACCCAACATAGAATATGAAATTTATTCTTGTGAAGCAAACTATAGCTGCAAAAGAGCTCCATGCTTTTGACTCCCCCATTGCTAAGATAGACAGGCAATTGTTCTTGTTGAAAAAAAAAAGAAAGAAAAGACATGCAATTGTTCTTGACTTGACGTTCTATACACTGGCAATTTGTGTATCTATATATAAGAAGGTTTATAAAATTATATACTAAGTATATATGGTGAGTCTTCCCTTTAGTTTTTTTCTTACATCAAATTAGGATCTGGATGGCCATGTGACGCATGTCCAAAGTCTTCTAGAGGAACTCCATTGAAAATTGAATCCTACAAAACTTGCCAACATCAATCATCTGAAATCTCCAGAAGTTCAAAAACTGAATGTAATTTACATCTTAGTGACCAAGACATACTGGTTTGGCTCCAAGATAATCGACAAAATTTTGTCTCGCATAAGAACCAGTAACAGCATGCATGGCAACAAACATGAACCTAAAAGCAAGGGGAAAAACATCAATAGAAGGCTTAGTTTTGGTTCTTAGCACGTTGACGAACTCTGCAACCAGGCTAAAGGTGCACATAATAGGAACAACGCACACAAAAGTACATAAAAAGCTTCGGGATGAAGAATATCATACCCAAAACGTGCTCTTGAAAGAAGACCTCCATTAAGGCCAAAATCGAACACATTCTGCAGACCATAAGCATATTTGTTAAGTGTAATTGACTTGAGAGAAACAGAGTAAGAAAAAAAACAATAAACGAAGGCTAAAAAGCAGAGTAATAAAATCTTTCTACATTGAAACCTTTTGCTTACATCAAAATTGTTCTCCAAAAGAAACATAGTGATAAAAAAACAATAAAACTAAGGCTGAAAAAGCAGAGTTATAAATATTTCTCCATTAAAAGCCTTTCACTTACACCAAAAGTCTCCTCCCAATACTATATTTCTCTTTCTTGACCTCCACTTTCTCTCTCACTTCCTTCATCTCTGTCTAAAATGGAAAGAGCCATGGTTCCGACATGCAAGACATACCTTGTTTACCGTCCATTGGAGATGCCTCTCGAGCCGATGGAGTTCCTTACTTACTCCCGGAGTCTCCAAAGCTTTAACACTTTTGAATCCTCAGATTTTACTCTCCGAAAGAGAAGAAGAACCCATCTCCGGCAAAGGTACATAGTCAGGAAGAGAATGATGAGGAGATACCCTTTGGTTTCGAGCACCTCTAATCCTCAGATTTTCCTGTCCAAAACAGAAGAAGAACCCATCTCTTGCCAGCCTTCAGCGAGTAATATAGATGAGTTAGCCATTCAAGCGAAATAGAACTTTCTCTTAACAGCGGTTATTTCACCAATAATATTTGAGGATTAATATAATATCTTATCCAGCTATACTGATGAACAAATTATAGGAGGAATACCTAGACGTTGGGTATTGGTGTTGGCTAGACCAAGCATCTCACTGTGATTACGGCACCTGAAACATTCTTTAGGTATTGGAGAAGATGGTTCAGTTAACTCTCAAGAGCGGTAGCGTCACTGAATCGAATCAGCAGAGAGGAGTCCAAGAGCCTGAAGTTTTGATTACACCGAGTTACATCAAAACTGGTGACATAATACATTGAACCGGCCGGAGATAAGGCCTGTAAGTTGCTAGCCAGCTCACGCTCACGGATGCTTGCATAATGGTCACCTGAAACACATTTAGAAAGAAACCATTCTTTGCAAACGGTTCAAAAATAATCATTCAGAAGATGTTTATATAACAGGTTGATAATGTTGAATTTGATAACATGGACATGAGTTTAAGATCAGGAAAACATTATGAACATGATTTCAAGATAATATTAACATGCGGTTAAGATGACTATAAACATGAGTCAAATCACAAAATCACAAACGGTTTCTAAATAAATCTCACTGAAGTAGGTCAATTGAAATCTGTATAAAAACAGTTTCATAATGTTTAGTATAAGAACACTATGAACATGGGTTTAATAACATAAGAAGCCTATGAACATAAGCTTAAGAACATTTCTAACATCGCTTCAAAAAAAACTTTGAACATGAGTTTTGTGAACATAAAGCAATCTGAACATGAATTTAAGAACATAATTACCTTTGAATCCAGTAAAAGCATATCAAGAGACATCAGTTCCCCTCCACTCGGACATTTCTGGCTTTCCAGAATCTGAGCAACGGCACTTGGACGGTGGAGGAGCCTCGGCCAGCCTTGAGATCAGAAAGTAAGATTGATGAGTTAGCCATTTAACAGGGAATATATAGATTACTGTTTTCACAGATTGAGAAGATGATGTTCAAGCAAAGAAAGCTAACCTTTTTATAGGTGTAGTTCAGAGGTATAACTCACAATTAAATTCAGATCGTGGTTCACATCGCCTATGGAGTTATTAAGGTGATAAATGCGATGGTGAATAACTCGGAACGGATTATTAGAGGAGAAGTCTATAAGACGTGATTGGAGGCAAACAAAGAGATTCCGCAACTCGATTTCAGTAATCCAATTACTTGAGACGCCATTGATGCTGACAGATAACACATAATTTTCTTTTCAGATACCAGGCGCTGAAGAAGAAGACGCTAGTTACGGCTTGGCGTGGTAAGCGATGAGGACTAAAGAGCCTCTTGTTTTGGGCTTTAATTCTTAACATAAACCGAAAGCCCACAAATCTCTATTGCTTTCCATAAATGAAACGACGCGTTTTGTGTGGCCGGGACACGTGTCGACATTACGGAGCTCGACTTTCTGACCTGGATCCTAGGTGGCATCACAGGAGAGAGGCCAACAATTTTATATATATATATAGAAGATTCATAAGAGAGAGAGATAGGTAAGGGGCGATAAGGTCTTTTTACCACTCCTTGCCTTCACCTTCTCTGATTTGGATTTTGTCAATCTCATCGATTCGATTCTTCTCCCAATCAAATCTCTCTCCAAATTCTCATCAGGAAACTTCAAATCTTTCTCCATCATTCTTCTCTCTTTGGGGGGAAAAAAAAAGAAGAAAATTTGAGAAAAAGAGAAACCTTTTCCATGGCAGCTATGAGCGAGAAGGAAGCTATGGTTGATCCTTTTCTGGTCGAAGCTCTTCAGAACCCTCGTCATCGTCTCACAAGTAACTCAATTCTCCTTTACAATAGCTTAAAGCTCTTGTCTTTAGGGTTCGTAATCAACTCTTGGAGAATTTAGGGTTTGGATATTGCTTCTACCTCAATTTAGCTTTAAAATTGTTTTTGTGTATATGCTTAGTTCTGCGTATGGAGTTGGACATACAAAAGTTCTTTCAAAGCCCAGAGCAGCAGCAATACGAGTTCCCTCCTTACCCAACCTCTTACCTCCGCCTCGCTGCTCACCGCGTCGCTCACCACTACGGCCTCTTCACCACTGCTTTGGACGGTGCTGCTTTAGACGGGTCCGGGAACAGGATACTCGTCACCAAGACCGGTGAGAGCAGATACCCTTTTGTTTGTCTGTCTGAGATTCCCGTGAAGCAGCCTGAGGTCAACGGGAGGAGGCCTCAGGGCTTTAAGCTCGCCATCAAGGCGAGGCCTAACGGAGGAAGCGGTGGGGCGGGTGGTGGGTCGGGTGTGGAGAGGAATCTGTTGAGGAGCGTTGAGGAGAGGAAAGAGGAGTATGAGAAGGCCAGGGCTCGGATCTTTAATAGTCCTAATAGTTCAGACTCTGAAGACTCTTCAACTCGAGCTCCTCCTCCTCCTCCTGTTCAGACAAAACATAACAACAGTAGACTCCCAGCTAGAAACGAGGCTGAGAATCTTGTTGATGTGGAGAGGAATAGTGTTGGAAGGACTTCACGGGTCGCCATTATTAGAGATAGAGAGAAAGATCGTTATGATCCTGATTATGATCGGAACAGGTATACAAACATCTCCTCTAAATGATAACAACGTTTTTTTTTATAGGCCACTTCATCAAAATTAACACTGTAATGTTTTTGTAGGTACGTGAGGGTTACTCCACCTGTTGTACAAAACTTCAACCCCATGCCGCCGATTCATCTTCCTTTCCATGACGGAGTCTTCCCACAGATGCCAAGAACTCAAGCCAACCTAAGCTATGGACATCCCTTGAACCCTGCTATGAGTTCTAGTAACGCACCTGCTTATACAGAGTGGCCTAGTGTCACAATGAGTTATGCACAGACATTGCATGCTTCAGACCCAAATCATTTCAGGTTAGCTTTTCACTCTTAAAGAACTTTTCTTCATCGTCTCTGTTGAACGCTTTGTATCTCATGTTGAGCTTATGTTGTTTTCTTGCAGGCACCAGAATCCCTGACCTTTGGTCCTGATCAAACCATGTCTGTATGCTTTTATATTAGGATGTAGTCTTAGTTTTTTTCTTCTGCTCTTGTTGAAAACATTGGCCGCACAAGACATTTTTACTCTGTTGTTACAAATTATATTAACATTATCAAGCTTTTGCATCAAAATCCCATCTGAAAGCTTTCATTTCTAAGTGGCAGTTTGCTCTGTTTCATCTATTCAAATTAAATCTACCAAAGGGAATCTTAGAGCTAAAATTTTATTCAACTATTTACAGATTTATTAATAATTAAAAATGTGTTTGTTATTATGCCATTTAACTTTTTCTACCAAAAATAAAGTAATAATTATGAAGACTTTTACAGGGGGCATTGACTTTTATAGAAGCAGATCAGAACATGGCAGCTAATGAATCCTCTGCATCATTGCTTTTAATTGATCCTCTTCTATCCAATGAATAACCTATAGTTTCCTTTTTTCATCTCTAATTATATAATACATAGTTAATAGAGAAATCTTGATTGGGTTTGGTCCCCATAACCGATTCTATGTACAGAAATAAAAAGTAACTAAAATAAAGAGGGTATGATTAGGATATGAGAGCACCGGATCTTGGTATGCCTGGCACTGTCTAGTCTTTGCTTTTTGGCTGCTTCATGTTCTATGTACAATGTACTATGATTCAATCAATGGTTTGGTCAATCAATATATATATTTTATATATTAGATACATTTTTTGGTTTGCTATGCAAACATACAATATGAATTTGGTAAGTATCATATTCTTGAATTTCACAAGTAGAAAGAGAATGCAATTTCTTTTATGAAATATTCGGTTCAAAGCTACAAACAACTTTTAGGAGACAAATCTAAACCCATAAGCAAAAACACACAAACAAAAGAAAGAAACAGAGTAAAGTACTTTTAATCAAGTGAATCTTTTCATCCAAACTCAAATCTTATACATGAAAGATACTTTGAAACAGAAAATAGTCAAATACATAACCATGAAATATCCAGTCACATAGCCTTGTTGTGCTGACCGGATCTACATTGCACAAACAGAGACAAACAAAGGTTGAAGTATAATTTTGTGGAATGTTCCAATCTTATAATTGTTTTTTTAATTCAATCTTGTCGAGTTGGAAACAGTGTCAAGACCGTCTTGGCTCCTGATTCCAAATCCTCTGCGTAATTAGCCACTCGACTTTGTAGATGCAATGAAGATGGTCTGATGAGAACAGGTTGATGCTGACTCTGCCTAGCCAAGAACAACGATTGTTCCATCACTTTCCCGTTGTTGTTCGCCTGAGAGGTGAAATTCACGGCGGGTGTTTGCCGGTGGAGGAACTGCTGATGCGTAAGAGTAGCCGCCATTGGGACAAAAGACGGTATGAAATGGTCGGAGCTTTGTCTCCCTGTCGGGTGGAGGAAATGTGCAGGAACAGGTGAGCTCGCGAAGAGGCGATCAGACTCACCGACGTTTCCTCCGCCGGACTGCATCCTCTTGAGGTAAAGTCGGTACTTTTGGAGATGACTAGCGACGTTCTCTCTGGTTAGCCCCTCGACGCTCATAAGCTGCATGATGGTTTTGGGAACAGCGTTCTTGATCCCGATATGCGCCACGGCGTCTACGAAACGCTTGTGCAGCTGCGGCGTCCATACTAAACGCGGCCGTTTCAGTGTCCGGGCTGGTTCATCTCCGGCGGAGGAGTTGGCTTGTATCGGCGTGGTTTGAGGCAGAGGGTGGCCGGAACTGCCGTTTTTGCGGTGGTAAGTGCTTCGGAGGTCGAAGGCGATGGCGAGATGGGGAGTGATGAGAGACTGAGATAACGGTATGAGCTCCTCCGGCGACGGAAGCTCTTCTTCTTCATCTCTCATACTTATAACACTCAAAATAGAAAGTCTCTGGCTATAAATGGCAAGTTATTCAAATGAGATCATCACTTTCTAGCCCATAAGGTGAAGATGAAGTTTAAACATCAAGAGGTGACGCAATCTCTGAGAAGGGATGATGAACAAGGAGAGCGAGTTCTTGATTTTGAGGCAAAGACTTGAAGAGAGACATCAGAAGATTCTTTTATATTTTTGTTTCTCAGTTGAGAGTTAAGATCATTAGATTCGACCGACGCTTACTTTGGCGCGTGTCTTCCACTTTTTTACCATTTTTAGTGTCATTCTATTAACTTTTTGCAGAACTGTTTTGATTCTTTGCTTATACTATATGAAGAACATGTTGAAAGTGTTATTTCATTCAGGTTTGGATTTTTCTCTTATAAGGTGCATGCTACTGCATTTAACCTTCAAACCTACTGCATTGCTATATCTCAGTTTTGTACATGGAAAACATAATTTAGGATGGAACAAATAGCCTGAAAATTATCATAAATTCTTGAATTTCCAGAACCATTTGATTAGTATCCTTAATTGTTTTGTTTGTTAATGTGTTTTTCACGCATCTATATTATCCCCAATGAAAAGAGATTCATTAGCTAAGAGTTTATATCTTTATGGTATATGCTATTATGTTCTTAGGAGGCTGGACAACTATAAAAAAAATTTGTGCACTGGACAACTATAGCTTAATTAAAGGTTTTATGCCTAACTTTATTTTGGATCTACATGGCACTTGAACCCTTAATTATTGGTTGTTATGGGTTTGTTTAACTTAGTGGAAGCTGTGTTTATGTATGTTAATGTCAAACATATTATAATCAAGCTAGTTTGGAGGACATGACAAACTACGTCTGTTTAAGATACATAGCATTACATCACTTAAAACGTTTATAATTGGCTATTTAGTTATACAGATAATGCAAGCAAATAACAATGATTATGAAAAAATCATAATAGTTTTCATAACATGAAAGCATAAATAAACTATATGTTCCTCTCAAAATATTTCACATATGCATATGTTCAATATGATGAAAGCTTCACGGGAAATATTCATAACAAAAGTTTTTCCAAGCTTTTGACTTGTTAACCTAGTTCTTTTACCTAGCCGACCATATTTTCAAAGATAAATAAAAACGTCTATGGAAGATAAATATCACAATTCTAAATAAATGAATGGGTAGCTAAAGAGTTTGAGAAGGTTGGAGCGCGTTATACAATCAGTTTTTAATATAAGAAAATCATGTTATAAATGATGAATTCAGAATTGATTTTGGGTCCATGAGGTTCAGATTATTTTGTATTTATTTATTGAAATCTATAAGATAATACTCATAGCAGAAAGACTCCTGAAGATAAACACAATACCTTCCAATCTACTTTGTCGATCAAGTGCTGAAATTGTACACATCCACATCAAAAACATGTGTATGATGATGATATTTATAGACTAACCATTTTTTTCTTAAGACCCAAAATCGAACCAAGCTCCAAGTTGTTTTCAATTAAAGAATTTTTTTTTGTGTAAACATGTGACAAAGAAAACAAATTATGTGGAGAGAAATTTGCTAAACCAAAAGTCCAAGTCTATTTGTTAAATGTAGCAAATAACATGAATATCCAAAGAGAAAAAAAAATCAAGATTGGAAGAGATTGCCATAAAACAAAACTCAAGATTGGAAGTTGATCTCTGTAACTGTAGTTGGTCTTTTGTCTTTAAGTTGATTTTTTTCCAATCTTGATGCGATAACGTTTTTTGGTAATCTAACATTTTGTGTATTAATTTTTATATTTTACAAAGAAATTTGCAATTTGTTTTTGGTATAAACAACCAACGTTGGAAGTTATAAATAAACACACAAAATTACATCGCATTAAGTCATCATTCAAAATGCATGTCGATAAAGATTTATTTAGACAAAAGTGTGAAATCCATATTATGGCCTAGTAAATTAAAATTTTATTTTTAATATATTTTGGTTATTTTCTTATAATTCTTCTTCACATTGGTTTCACAAGATGATAATTCTTATTTGACCAACTATCATGAAGTCTTATTTGAACGGTAGGCATATTTAATATAAGGTTGGTAACAACCCTATTAAATTTGCAGTCTTCAAAACACGCTTTATTCAAGGTCCTCAACTCAACTAACCAATGTTCCTTCCAATACTTCACCTAGATCGCAGATTTATTTTGATATTGCTCATTAGCTCAAGATTTTAAAATCTCTATTTTTCTTTTCCTTTGTTTCTAAGCTTTTGATAACTTCTACAAAACTAGATTAAGCTTTTGCTTAATTATATGTCTACCTCCTAAGAACTGTAGGAAAACAAAGTCAGAGCTTGTATGTTTGCTTGATTTAACAGAAACCCTTTATAAAAAACAAAGATCTATTTTCTTCTTCTTGGTTTTAGACAATAATAAGACTTGATCACTAGACCAAATATTTATTATACGAGAAATTTTCTTTAGTGTACTTAAATCCTGTATTAAGTGTTATTCTCCTTATATTTAAAACATCAATATATTGTTCCCATAAATTCAAAGGTTGAGAAATAAATCATATAGTTGAAGAACACCTGACATTAAGTAACGGCTACCTAAATAGTTTGGCGGGTGTGAAGTAGAAGAAGAAGACATACTAACGGTCAGTTCCAGGCTGGCATAGTATTTACAAAAGTACCCTCCATTTTCTTTCTTTTGTAGATACGCTCCTTTAATTTTCTTTTTAATAATAAAGCCATCTCTCTCTTCTCTCTCGTATAAAATTACAATAATTGAACTCTCTCTCTTCTCCGCTCTTCTCGATTTCAACTACTCGTAGAAGAGAAAGGGATCGCCTTTCTTCACTCTCTGCGTCCTATCTCGATTTCGTGCGAAGGTAATTTGATTTCCGATGAACATTTCATCGTCTTTCTTCTCTTCTCTGTTCGACGTGAGAAGTGATTCTTTGCTTTGTATATGTTCTCTCTCTCTCTTCGGATCTCTTCGATTTTCGTATACATCTTACCCCGAATTGAGTTTTTATTGGAAACCCTTGATACGATTAAGCTAGATCCCAATTTTCATTTGTAGGGTTTTCCTCAAGCGATGTCTTTCTTCATTGGTTTCGCACTTATTTAGGTCGGATTCACTTCCCCTCTTCTTATAGAGATCAAAGTTTAAACCTTTTTTGTTTACCTCATCGATTTGTTCAATGGCCTAAGTTTCAATGGGTTCTTTGTTGTTGAGATGAATCTATGACTTGATGAAATGTTAATACTGAATGTTAGTTTGTTGAGGAAGCTAAGCATTAACCCCTTTTTTGTGTGTTGTGGTTTTGCCTCAGGTTGATCGCATTTGAGTCTTGAAGACCTGAAAAGGAATTGATCAGTCAGTTAGTTACTTCTTAGTATTCTCCATGGTAACTCTCACTCTCTGTATAGTTCTTACTTTGAAACTTATGAAATGCCTTTGAAGATTACCTGTTTCTGATCTGTCTTTCTTTATTTTGATGGGTGTTTTGGAATGCTCAGGGAAGTAATGAGAATCTACCACCCAATGTTATCAGGCAGCTCGCCAAGGAACTCAAGAGCCTTGACGAATCTCCTCCGGAAGGCATCAAGGTTGTTGTCAATGACGAGGATTTCTCACAGATATGTGCTGACATTGAAGGACCAGGTGCACTACCATATATCCCCTTTCAATTCCACCGTGAACGATTACAATGTTGAATGTATTTTAAAAGTAAAATGTTGCTTACAGTTGGGACTCCTTATGAGAATGGGCTTTTCCGTATGAAGTTGGCACTGTCTCATGATTTTCCACATTCCCCGCCTAAAGGTATGCATCTCACTTAAGTTGAAGGACCACTAAAATGTTAAGTTTTTTAATGATCTCTTGGGTCTGCTTGCCATTGTAGGCTACTTCATGACAAAGATATTCCATCCCAATATTGCTTCTAATGGAGAGATCTGCGTTAACACGCTTAAGAAAGATTGGAATCCTAGTCTTGGATTAAGACATGTCCTCTCTGTAAGTCTCCTTTACCACTTATGTTTTCATTGCTTAAAGTGCTTAATACTTGAGACTCAGTTTTTTTTTTCGTGTGTGTTTGTACATGTTAACAGGTAGTGAGGTGCTTACTGATCGAGCCGTTTCCAGAATCTGCACTAAACGAACAGGCTGGAAAGATGCTACTTGAGAACTATGAAGAGTATGCTAGGCATGCTCGGTGAGTCCATCTACTTTGGTTTTTCATATGTTGTTTGGACAAAGAAATGAATGAATGCCGTTTTGAGTTGAAATTGACTGGACTTGTTTGTATGCAGGCTTTACACGGGTATCCATGCTAAACCAAAACCTAAGTTCAAGACGGGAGCTATCTCAGAGTCGACGACGGCTCTAAACGTTGGCCAGACTAACAACAACGAGACGCCTGGTGCTGCTTCTGCAATACCCTCCTCAGTGGCAGACATCAACAGAGTAACAACAACAACGAGTGGCCAAGACCAACAAGAAGTGGCTAACAATTCTTTAGCAGCAGCAGGTTCTGCGAGTGTGGTCACTACGACCCAGAAAAGGGAAGCCGGTTTGGCCAAGGTGCAGGCAGACAAGAAGAAGGTAGACGCTAGAAAGAAGAGCTTGAGGAGACTGTGATGATGCATGCTACTTCTCAAACTAAAGAGTTTGATAACTTTTATAACTTAATTATTTTTGTTTTTTTTTGTATTGGAATTATCTGTTGATTTGCTTTCGTACAATAATGTCTCTTTGTTACATGTTGTTTTTACTGTTTAATCAGATTTGTAAAATTGTTTTGGAATACTGAATGTAATCAGACAAAGAAACCATAGATTGCATGTTAAGATTTATGAGAGAAAAGAAACACTTAAAGAAGAAAAGATAAAGAAGTGAAAAACTTCAAACTAATATTTGTATTCAGCTAGCTAATTAAGATCAATGCATTTTTTTCACAAAAAAGTCTTATTTTATTTTTATATGTTTGTGTGTTATTGGTTTGTTTATGTATATTCATCTCCCTTTGATAAATGAAATTTTTGTTATACATGTAATTTTGGTTATAAATAACTGAAATTTGGTCTTTTATGATAAAAAAGTATTCACATGCATAGCATGGAGTCAACACTAGTACTCTATAAATAAGAATTGTTTCATTGGATACAACAAAAGCACACTTTTTACTATAATTTTTACTAGTTTTAATAAATTTTAGTTAGATATTTTACAATAGTTTAAAAAATGTTTATAGCTTTTAAATAAAATGAATTTTGATAATAATTTTGAAATCTGAAAGTTCTATTAAAATTAATCACATCAAGAAAATAACAATATGAAATAAAATTAGTGGGACGTTCACTTTTATTAAACAAAATCATTGGAAATTGTTAATATAATAGAAAAAAGAGAAAATATGTAGGGTGTTAAAATGTAACAAAAATAGATTGGTTTGTGTTATTGGTAGTTGTTTTTCATATAAATCTAAATCTTTGGGAAAATAATTATAATTTTCTTTTCTTTACTACAGTCTTGGGTTGTAACCGGAAGTAACTTGCCCATAGCAGGTCTTGATAGGTCTGTTAAAGGCCAAGAGCATCATATGGGTTGGAGGGATCCTGACGTCATAATATCTCTTTTCACGGATATGGTTCTCTGTGAAGATGTGACTGAAGCTCCTATTAAGGTTTTCGCTTGTACCCATGATCAGGTATCTTTACACTGTCTTTTGTATGTGCGGATTACTTTCTTTTGTATGTGTGGATAACTTTCTGTTGTTTGTGTTGTTTAATGAAGCTTGATAAGCAACATCTCGAGGAACTGAAAATGGAATTGACGTGAAGTGCAGTTAATGTTAGCACATTTGTGATTGAGTTATTGGTTAGTAGTAGTATTACTACTTCATACGTCATCATCATTTTCTAGCTTCGTCCAAAACTTGTGCAATTACTTAGGTAACATATAGTATGTTTCTCTCCCCTGATTTACAATAAACAGAGGACACACAAGCCTCTCCAAAGTTCTCGTCATCCTCGTTGTGTCCATGAGAATTTCAGCTTTAGTGATAAGACATATTACCCTTCTCATCTGTTGCTGCTCCCTTTTACGTGTCATTGGAACCGTTTTCATATGAGAGTTGAATGAACAAGTTAACATAGGATGAAAGCAGCAAACATCCAAAGAAAATCAATGCATGAAACTAGAATCACATGGAAATATAATAGAACTTCAGATGCAGAGGATATACTACAACTTCAACTTCAGTTCATTTTGATTTGACTGTAAAGCATCACTTAACTAAGGTTATAAATGTCTAAACCCATGCAACTAAAAAAATAAAACTTGGTGTTCTTTTCCCTACGTATTCTCGTGAGTTGCGGCTTCAATTTTCCTCCCTCGGTCCATTAAATCTTTAAAGGGAAAAAAGTGCCTGATTGTATGCCTCGTACGATTGTCAATACTTCCTTTGCTGCTGCCTTACAATCTTGCTCGACTCTACGACTACCAGTCATACCTAAAGCCTGAAACCATTAGAAGAAGCCAAAATTAAAAATTAAAAAAAAATTAAGAGAGATCAATCAAAATACACAGAAAGAAGAAAAACTCTTTTAATGTGCATTGCATTTTTAACTTGTTCCAACGTACGCCTTAGGCCATTACCCACAACGAGCGATGTATCAATAATTCTTGCGTGGTACATCTTCAAACCTAATAATCCTTTCGTTTCATTTTATTTGTCGTTTTAGGTTTATGCATAGTTTAAGAAAACACTTAATTTTGTATATTTTCAAAATAAAAACATTATTACCTATACATCTAACCATATTTCAACCAATAGAAAAATAAACAGGAGAATCTTGTCAATGAATTTAGCATTAAAATCAGAAAACGACACTTATTTAGAAACAAAAAATTTGATCTACAACGACAATTAAAATGAAACGGAAGGAATAGAAATCAATGATTTTAACTAATTAAAAAAAAAAGAGAACGGGAATCATCAATTGAACAATTTTTTTTTGTAAAGTACATTCTAGATGCTTGTTCAAATGGTGACCTACCAAAACATGATGTAGAGAAATTATTCTCCGCAATGTTATCTGTAAACACAAGAGAGAGAAAAAGAAAAAGAAAACCACAGTTCAATAAGTTCATGTAAACATACACTCAAATAAAACAGTCGTGTACCTGCACATATGCCATATGTAGAGTTACATGTCCTTCAACATCTGCCGCAGTGAGTCCGGTAGCTTCGGTATTGTAGTCAGCAACTGGTTGATCCATGGCCATAAATGTCTCAACAAGTACTACCTTATTAATCAGAAGAGTTGAAAGGGATGAATAGTGAATACACATTTGCAAGAATGCACAGGTTTTGGACGAAGCTAGGAAATGATGATGATGTATGAAGTAATAGTACTACTACTAACCAATAACTAAAAGACCAATTTATCATTCTACGACTAGCTAGCATTAGGAAAATGTAACACCATTTGCAATCAGGTGTTCAACGGTTATATGTCTCTTACAATCTGGCAGCAGTTACACATGGAACTTCATCAATGTGGGCAATATCAGCCTCATTTTGAGCAATTTTATCTGGCTTCTGCATCAGGGACTGATTCTTCAATCACAAAGGTGCTAACATTAACTGCACTTTCCGTCAATTCCATTTTCAGTTCCTCATGGTGTTGCTTATCAAGCTTCATTAAACAACACAGACAGCAAAAAGTTATCCACACATACAAACGAAAATTAACATGCTCGAGTTACTACTACTCACATATATCTAGGTAGAAGTAAAAATAACCTTCTTCTTGGCTCTAGCAGTTTCAGCCGAAGGCAACAGATGAACAACGTTTCTGAAGCCTTTTAATGGTTTCCGCATGATCAGGAACATCACCTTCTGCTTCATTATCCACAAACAGTGACGGTCGACTTCTGCTTGTACACAAAGCAGAAATCTTAAACATCTGATTTTTTTTAACAAAAACGGTTGCATTATCAAACCAGAGACATATGTCATTAAAACAAATTTAGAAATCTTAAATTTCTTTGATAAGAATACCATTATCAAACCAGGGACATATCTCACTGAAACAAAATCTTTGATAAGAATACAACTATCAAACCAGAGACAAATCTTATTGTTAATTGGTCTCTAAATCTCGAAATACAAATTTGGTTATGATTGAACAATAGTCCTACTCCACTAAGCACTTAAATTGTCAGATCTCTGTTAATAAAACAAAACCTTTACAAGCAAACTAGTGGGTCTTTGACCACCTCAGACATGTCAGAGATTCAAACAAACGAGTATGTTTTGTCCCTACCGGTTAAGTTTTGCTTTTCCAAACCATAGATTCAGTGACTCAGAAGGAATAAGTCAAACAAAGATGAAGATGACTAATTTAGAACTTTTTTTATGAACAAGTAAGACTCTGGCAACCCACCAGGAAACAACATTCCTTAGTTAAAATGTTTTGAGTAGCAGTTGTCACGAACATACAAATCTTTCAACTTTGACAGCAGCATTCTAGCAAACAGTCAGCCAGGAAAAGAAAGCAGGATGGGTTGAGGTAGAGTTCACTACAAACAAATATCAAAACTACTTAAAAGGTTCCATAAGTACTAATTAATTCTACTGTATAAATGCAGCCCTGTTTTAATAGAAGTGTAACAAATATTAGGTGGTCAATTATAATGTAGCCCTGAACCACAACTCGACATGTAAACCGGTTTTGATCTTTAATCGGATTCTAAATTTGGTAGTTAATTTGGTTACTGAGACACAAGAGTGAAGGCTCTAGCGCCAATTTGTTACAGAGGTTCATTGCTAATAAACAGTAGCAGGAAAGACCAATTTAATTAAATTAATATAATAGAAAAGTTAGACAACAACATATCTTTTAGACAATTTTTGCCAATCCAACCGAATGTTTAATATTTTGGTGTTCTAAGTCTACAGTTTTGATTCTTATACATGACAATGACACATACATCAAACCTCCAGTCGTTTGTAATTTTTGTTACACAAGTTTCATCAGAATGTTCTTGACAATATAGACAAAAATGATACAACATCAGGAGGTCTCTTCATTGCAATTACTTGCAGCAAGTCTAGTTGAGATGAGAAGAAAGATCAAGAGAAACATCATCTCTAGTAGCCAGAGATTTGTCATAGTCATCACTAAGGTCAATATTATCTAAGTTTCTTGCACGCATAGGAAGCTTCTTTGGACTATCCCGATTAGTGAGCTTGCCTCCCATTTCTGAATCATATCTGACTGATGAACTATACTCTGATTGATACTCAGATGCTATTGTCATGTCATCTTCTTCTGGTACCATTGCTCTGAGATCTAGTTGAGAAGGCGGTATCTTGGCGAAGAACACTTCTTTAACGTTCTTTAGTAACCCTCTCTTGTAAGGATTTTCTTTCTTGTCATAACGGTACCGGAAATTCTCATAAGTTGTCTGCAAAAAAAAGTAGATACAACACAAGAAAGATGTCAAAGGTAAGTAAGATAACAAGATATTTAAAGTATGTTCCCTACCTGATTTGTTGACATTAGATAGAAGTGGAAAATGGTTAGGCCACCAACGAACCAGACAGCAACGAATGTATAGACTATAAGAATGACAGAGACTATATCATGAGACATTGTCCTCCATAGTTTCCCAGGCTGTCTGATTAGATTGATCCAAGAGAACACAAAGACATATAGGCATAACAATGTTGAAGTTGAGATGAAGCATATGAAGAAAGGGTAGTTTCTCTGCAAAAGTTTCACACAAGATAAATGTTGTAGAAAAAAAAAATTGTTTCACATGTTTTTTTTTCTTAATTTTTTTTTTAAGTTTAAGAAAATTAATTGAATTTATTAAATTGTTATTGGTTGAAATTTATTAAAATTGATAGTTGTAAAAAATAATGCATTTATGATAGATGTTTTAAAAAAAAATTGTTTCACAAGATTTTTATGTTTTCTATGCAGAAATTAAAAATTTATTGAGTTTATTAAATTGCTATTGGATGAAAGTTATTGGAAATTGATAATTGTAAAAAATAATGTATTTATAATAAGAATATAACGTCTGAAAACAATAGAAAATTTAGTTTAAAAGAACCGAGGTAGTATATATGATCAAGAAGTGTAGGGAACTTACACGGGCAATGCATTGTCCGACCCATGGACAATGATGATCAAAGCGTTGGACACAGTTATTACATATGGAGCAGTGAGATGCGCGTGGTGGACGGTATAGCAAGCAAGTATCACAGAACTTGACTTTGATAGTGTAGCCGTTAACGAAAACGTCTTTCGTTTTAGGAACCTTGAGATGAGGAGTTTTGTTGTTGACCCATTCCATAGATTGTGTCAATGAACTCTCTGAGCCATCTTCAAGATTCATTGATGTTTTGTTCCTGGGGATGATTCCTGGATCCCTAGCTGATGTCAACAATAGAAACATAAAGTCCTACAGAAAAGGATGCAAAGATAATCAGCATTAAGGAAGGAAGATGATTGAACAAGTTGAAGAGAAAGGAGGTTAAACCAAGAGGGTGAGGATAAATCCTGAAGTCAGAACGGTGTAGTTGAAGGAAGGGTCGCCTCTTCGGATCCAGAAGAGCATCCTTATGCAGAATGTAAGGGCAGGAGCTCCAATCAAGAAGGAGGTTAGAAAGAGAGATGATACATCAGGACCAAAGATTAGCCTCCCACCACAGAAAAATCGCTGATGCAACAAGAGCAGAATCAAATATCATTATTTATATAATCTTGGCATTGTAAAAGACCAACATCTAATAGGTTGGAGGTAAAATAAGAACATTTGAAATAAAGGGAAGAAAGAATATGTAAATTATTACGTTGTTACCCTTCCAGGCTTTGTACAATCTGATCTCAGGAATGCGTTTTGAAGTAGAAGCCGTCATGAGATCACCAGAGGGAAGACAATGAACCTGACTACTCTTCTTCTTGCTCATTATCTCCCTCTGCATTTTCTGTTTACCCCTTCTCTCACAAACCCACACATGAAGCCTATTTTCAAAAAGAAATTTTTTCTAAGAGATTCTAAAATTTGAACTGCGTTTTCATAAATTTTCTATTTTTTATTTGGTATCAACCAAATTAAAGGGAAAAAATCATGGGTTTTGGGGATTTCTCTATCTTGTTATTTAATTATCTCTCTTTTTTTTTCTTGTTCTTTCCTTAATAATCCTTTGCAAACCAATCCTCTGCAGTTTTTGTCTGTCTCTCTCTCTCTAACAAGTTTTGTAGTCCTCTAATAGTTTCCAAGATAATCGGTAATTTTTCAAATGAAAATAAATTTAGGATGAAACAATAATAGAAAAAAAAGAGGAAGTGCTGGAAAGATAAAACTTTGTTTTGTTGGCTGTCTAGAAGCTAGGGGTGGGCGTTCGGGTACCCGTTCGGGTTCGGATCGGGTATTTCGGATTTTCGGGTATTTCGGTATAGAGGTGTAGAACCCGTTCGGGTATTTCTGTACTTCAGGTCGGATTCGGGTATTTTAAGTTCGGTTTCGGTTATTTCGGATCGGGTTCGGATATTTAGATTTTGAAGAAAAAAAAATGAAAATTTTCATTTCTCAAATTTCTTGTATTTAAATATATAACTTTTCACTTAACTATTTTTTATTTTTAATAGATTGCATAGTTAATATATTTGGACATAACATTTTCAAACTAAAAAGACATTAATTTGGTTATTGTTTTTAAATTTTGGATGTAACTTTTTGTTAATTGCTGAAATAAGAAGTTTGACATGCATTTTAAGCGAATAGCAAATCATCTTCTACGTAATTGTATGTATATCATATGAATTTAAAGTATGTGTAGTATCAATATAAATATTTTATATAAAATGAAAGATGTAAACTATAAATATAAGATTAATTATCATATGTTCGGTTATTTTCGGATATCCATTCGGGTTCGGATATTACCTGTTCGGGTTCGGATATCCAATCTCTCCTAATTCAATACCCGTTCGGATATTTTGCTATTTTGGTTCGGATTTCGGTTCGGATTTTTCGGATCGGGTTCGGGTGCCACTTCGGATTTCGGGTAAAATGCCCACCCCTACTAGAAGCAAAAGCTCATCAAATGAGAACACTGACAGATTCTTTTTTCTTCTGAATACTCATAAAATTACTATTATTATAAATAACAATCATGAAACTTGGGTGTCAACAAACTGCGAGGAGTTATTATGGTTTTACTTTAGAACTAAAAGTAGAATAGCGAAATCTAGAATATAGAAAAGTAGTTAAGCTTGACAAATCAAGCAAGTCGAGAAAGAAACCATAACAATAATGTATATATGTATAGTATTATTGTCTTAGTATAAAGTCGATAAAGAAACTAGTTTAGAAGCAGTAAACAAAAAGTAATGACAGAGCCGTCTCATACGACTTGGTAATCCTGTGCAATCAGCTGCGTCCTCTGCACAAACTTTGGAGTCACACCACCACTACCGCCTCTCAGAGGAATCATCCCCGTCACCTGCACCACCGTTATGATTAACACAGTTCTCATTTGTATGTAATAATCCAACATTAATGAGCTCTTTTTGATGTCTTAATTCTCAGATGGAATTTGGATTTGTTTTTAAAGTCTCATACCTTTAAGCCACTGTATGTACTGGTGGCTGCAAACTGAACAGATATGGGGAAGAACACCGATGAATCAAATGGTGGCACAACAAACTCCATCGACCCACTACACATGTTTTTTTCATTGTTCATACTTATATCTAGATAAATAAAAGATCTACTAATATAACAGATGTTTTAATCATGCACTTACCTGCGGTTGGAGTTGTCGATAAGAAGTATAGACCATTCCAGAACAGAGTTTCTTGAGTCGTACCTGATATCATTCACAAAGGTGTGGTTGGTTAGGTTCTTATGACTTAGATAAGACAATTATAAGTTGCATCTCAAAACCAGAATGACCAGAGAGAGAAACATTAAAGTATGATCAATTCTCAAACCTCCAGTCTCCATCACATTGTTTAACGATTGGTGCATCTCTCAGAGCAGGAAGAGGTACGGAGATGATAACATTAGTTAGATCAAACGTGGATGAGGCTTCGTATTCGATGCTCACATATGTCTCGTTTCCAGAGACTGAAGGCCAGCAGTTGACTGCACCAGCACAAACGTTTTCCATGATAATTGGGTCAAACATTTAAAATGTAAACCTCTCAAAGCTAATCTCCAAAAGCATTACTTGTTAGTGGCACCATCGACTCGTCTGCTCTTTGCATTCTCCACCTCAGAAGACCAACACCACCTCCACCTTGACCAGTGGGAAATGGCTGATCAGGTCTCTTCAGCCCAAGAATACTCTCGCTATTAAAGAGTTCTCTGTTGATGTTGGGATGAGTATTGAAACGAATTTCAGGGTTTCCACCAGTTTCAATCTGAAAACAAAGTAAAGATAGAAAGTCTCATAACAAAAAAAAAACTCGAGAACACTGTAAAAGGCCTGGCAGACACATTGGAAATAGATTTAGAAATAAATGGAAGTTGGATTACCTGAACTTGGACAAACCCATCTTCTTGGTTAAGAATTTGAAGCGAGAGGGTTCCCTGCACATCAAAGCTACTGATTCCACCATCGCGTCTCAATGCGACACTGAGCTTCTCCTCGACAGTTAATGTGAAAGGATCAGTAGGAAGTGCGACAGCTGCTCTAGTTTGCCCAGTAGGCTTAACATCTTCAATGATGTCTTCACCTTCGGCTTTAAGGGACTCCATTAACTGGTTCTTTCCCGACTTGCCAAGTTTCATGCCAGAACTCTTAGGAGGAGCAGTGACGGAAGACCGTGATCTATCTGTGAGATTAAGAACGATTAAAAAGATGATTATTTGAAGTATATCAGGAAAACTCAGGATCAGTGAAGCACCACACTAACCTTTCGCCTTGGTAGTGAGCGGATCAAAATCTGAAACCATGCCAAATCCAGTACCACTACCATAACCACCGCCACCACCTTGAGATATGTTCAAGTCATTGAAACTACTGTCAAGTCTTCCAGATCCCATTGAACCCCTAGACGAAAACCCTCCCTTGTCACCTCTAGTCTTTTCAATCTGGGAATTCCATATGAAATATTAATAAGAGTTACAAATATAACACAAGAAACAGGGTGCTCTCCTGTCATGTACGTACCTTGCTTTTGTCAATCTCGTTAGCCTTACGCTTCATCACGTCTTTAGTGTCATCGATCTTGCTCTGCATTACCAGTTTATGCAACTTCTCCTCGTGACTTTCCATTTCACAGTACTGCTTCACCTGGGCAACCGTCACATCTTCCTTGTGCCCAAGTGATATGACTTCATCGAAAGCATGTATCAGGTCAAAGTTAGCCCTGCCAATCCCTTCTTCATCTAAAGACATGCAATACTCAGGTACCTATAAACAGCCAAATAATCAAAAGGCATGCCCACACTTGAGTGAAGATAAGGTGCTAGCAGAAGGAGGCACACTCAGTAATACACATGCAGACTCAAGGAAATAAACTACTCGAATGAAACGTATAAAAGAAGAAAGAAAGCATACAAGTTTGGAGAGCAGCCTGAGGGTGTCGAGATCTTGAAGAATGTTACTCTGCTTAGTAGTAACAAGAAGCAGGAAGAGAGCTTCAATAGGCTGATACACATATCGCACATTCTCTGTCTCAAAATAAGTATGCTGCTTCTCCAAGCCAACCAGTTTAGGAAAAGCTGCAAGCAGGCCTTCAATCACAATACGGGACATGTCCACATATTGTCTAGAAACAAGCACTGTAAAAAAAAACAACCAAAAAATAATGAAAAAAAAAACGATAATTGTGGAATGAGAATTTGTAATACAAGAATCATTCACCTTTTCCAGATTTGGTCACAATGGAGGCATTAGTCACGACCTAGATAAACCAAAAGGTTACAAACTAGAAAACTAAAAAAAACAATAAAAAATTCACAACAACAAAATGTATAATCAAATAGAAACTCTATACCATTTTTTATTTGATTTTCAGGCTGCAACAATCTCAGCAGCTATAAGAACGGTAGTGTGAATCTGGAATACAAACACGAGATCAAACGAGATTTGATATTCAGAATCATAAATCGAGTAACAGTGATGATATCTAACGAAACGAAACACTATGATAGACTCGACTAACGAATCAAAACGAAAAAAACTAAAGAATCCTGCAGAGCCAACGGATCGGATCTAAGAGTATCAGAGGCACATTATCGAGAAACGTAACTGTAGAATCAAAATCAGAGACGAAGAGCTAGAGAAGAAGACGTTACCAAGAGACTCTGATCAAACGCGATTCGCAGGAGCTCGCTAAGTAATTAGAAAAAAAGATGATAGGAGTTAGTTTCGATTAAATATATAGTGTGTTAAGAACTGTTCTGGGCCGATTCAGTTTATTATTGGGCCTTTAAGCCCATCTTATACTAATTTTTCACAGCTGGTTTAGTCTGCTTGACCGATGTTCGGTTTAGTCCGGTTGACATTGATTGAAGCAATTAATCAACCTTTGAAAAGTCAATTTCATCATTCCTAGGGTTTTAATTCGATACGAGGTCAGCTAATATCCGGCGACTGATAACTCAAGCTCCGACAGGTCACTATCTCTGTCTCTTTTTCACTTACAAGCATGCTCAGTTGATCTGTTTTTGACCCAGTTCTTAGGATTTGTCAGTACCCGATTAGTGAAACTTAATCAGTGCTTAAGTTATTAGTTCTTGGTATGATCAGTGATGCTTTCTGAAGCAATGAGATTGTTATGTTCCTATAAGGAGATCTAGAAGAGAACTGGCTCAAGGGTTTTCGTTGTTTAGTAATAAAGTTATCTACTTTATGGTTCCCAGAGACTCCACTTGATAGAAAAAGTCCTAGGCTTGATTCAAGGCAGCGAAATCAAACTGATTATGTAGATTCTAGCAGATGATTGAGTCTTCTCTTTGCTTTCAACGTGTAGGACAAGGAAGGAGTTGTTTGTGTACATGGCAGCTTTGCTAATGTCTCGTGAATGGATCGGTATTCAGCAGTTCCCATCTGCTACTCAATCTAAGCTGCTTGAGATCCTTGAGAAGTTCAAAGAAGAGGTTCCTATTCTTTATTTCTAGCTTCATACGCTTTCTACTTGTGTAATGTTATCACTGGTTAATGTTTGAAGAGATAAAATAAAAATGGTGTAGGATGTGAGCTCGCTAACAGTACTTGTAATGGGGAAAGGCGGTGTTGGGAAGTCTTCAACTGTTAATTCAGTTATAGGCGAGAGAGCTGCTGCAGTCAGTACTTTCCAGGTACCATGTTCAGTCCTCTTCTCATCTCTTTCTTCATCACTGTTAGTTAAAAGTGTTTGTTTTTCTTATTTATAGTCTGAAGGACTGAGACCGACCTTGGTCTCTCGCTCACGGTCAGGTTTTACAGTAAACATCATCGACACTCCTGGTCTTATTGAGGGAGGATACGTTAATGATCAAGCCGTCAACCTTATCAAACGGTATGTATGTATGTTGTTGACTCACTCCTCCTAATTTTATTAATCATCATTAGTAATTTTGATTGTTCTTGAACAGATTTCTCCTGAACAAGACTATAGATGTGTTACTATACGTGGACCGTTTGGATGTATACCGGGTTGATGACTTGGATAGGCAGGTGGTGATGGCTATAACAGATGCATTTGGTAAAGAGATATGGAAGAAGTCTGCTCTTGTCCTCAGTCATGCTCAGTTCTCTCCACCTGATGGATTAAACTATGATCTCTTTGTCTCCAGAAGATCTGATGCTCTTCTGAAACTGATCCGTGGTGCCGCTCAGCTGAAGAAACAGGATATGCAGGGTTCGTTGATTCCTGTCATACTTGTTGAGAACAGTGGAAGGTGTCATAAGAATGAAAGCGACGAAAAGGTGAGTTTGTTTGGTTTCTTTCTTCCATTTTTTATCTATTTTCTTGCATTCTTTTAGTTGGTCCAATATAATCTTGTGATTTGTTTCTTCCAAACCTGTGACAGATTCTTCCAGATGGAACTAGTTGGATCCCAAATCTGTTCAAGACAATCACAGAGATCTCCTTTAATGGCAACAAGTCGATTCACGTTGACAAGAAACTTGTGGAAGGGCCAAACCCAAACGAAAGAGGAAAACGACTGATTCCATTAATCTTTGCATTCCAAGTAAGCCTCTAGTTTGCTCAGAATAAACTGTTTAATTGCATACTGTTTCATGATTCATGTTTTGATGGTTTTGAATTTGCAGTACCTGTTAGTGATGAAGCCACTGGTTAGATTTATCAAGTCTGATGTATCTAGAGAGAGTAAACCGGCGTGGGAGATGCGAGACTCCGGTTCAGCAAGCCGAAGGTCTTAAAACTCCGGTTTTGGTTTTGTCTGTCTTTTGAGAAATTTCTGTAACGACACCGAAGCTTTTATTATATCTTTGAGTAATTTTGTACTTTTTTGGTATCTACCGGTTTGGTGTGATTAGATGATTTTGCCAAGTGTTATGTTTGCAGAAAAAGGAAGGTAAAATATGAAATGAATAAAACTAATTAAAGAAATCCAATTGGTTTTGTTAATCCACAAAAACGCATCTTACCTGTCTTGTAGTAAAGATATGATAATTAACATCATCTTCAAAGAATATCGCACCAACTTGGTTTTGATCGTGCAGAATATGCACCGATGCCTTAAATGTCATATTCAATTAAATCAAATCTATATAATCTGCCAAATAGTTTACCAGTGAGTTCATTTGTTTTTTATTGCAAGACCAAAACTCTATCAGACTAACGGAGAAATGCTTTCTAGAAAGAAATAAAATCAAATCAAGTTAACTGGAGAGCTCTAGGCTCTCGACATATAGAATTCATACGTAAATGCATATTGCACTAAAGAACGTTACTTTATAATTGAAGTAATCAAAGTTCGGTCAAAGGATGCTTCATAAGGTAACATTTGTATAATGTAACCTTAGTTTATACACCATCTAAGAGATTGAAAAGTTGAGATGAAAAAGGAAGATGAGGATTTGTTAATAAAAAGAAAAGAAATAAGGGGTATATAAGTATCAAGGAAAGGGAACAGTGTTCTTAATTTCAGACTTTTTCAGAATATATTCATTCAAATAGTTAAAAAAATTCTTTCTTATCTTTGCTTCTTGACCTGATAAAGACCTCTTCTTTTTAATATAAAATATAAGGAAAATAACGGATTGAACACCGAAGCATTTGCATAAAACAAAACAAATTTAATGATAAGAAATGTCCTCTTCTGCAGTAGTTTCTTTTTAATTCTTTTGTGTTCCATTGGAGACCAAACCTGAAGAAGAAATCTCCAAATAAAATCTCCTTTAATCTTTGCAAAATAAAACATGTCGGATCCACTCTATATATTTAATAAAAGTATGTCAATTTATCTCTATATATATGTGTGTGCTTGTCTATGTGTAGCTTCAGATTTTTCTTGTCTTTCTCTCATATTTTGTAGATTTTTTTTGGACTTTATTTTGATTTTTGCAGAGTATCAATCCGAGACAGTAGTTGAATCTCTGTTATCTTCAAGCAATTTCAGATCTTCAATGCCTGCTCAACAACTCCAGTCCTTAAGGTCTGTGTTCATGTTTTCTCTGTAGATAGATTTTCTTGACGTGTTCCACAATTAAAGTCTTCTTTTGTTATATAAACCCTAGAAACAGAGCTGCTCTGTTTTCATTTTCTAAATGTTTTTTTTTTGTCTTGTGATTATTTTGAAGAGTCTTTGTGGCTACATGGAACGTGGGAGGAAAGTCTCCTCACTCTGGTCTTGATCTTGATTCCTTGTTTCACGTCCACAGCGAGTTCGATATATACGTTTTAGGGTAACTTGTTTTTCTTGATTTTTTTTTTGATTATATACGTTTCTTGAGTTTGTTTCTTTTTTTCATTAGTTTTCAGGAGATTGTTCCATTGAACGCTGGAAATGTTCTTGTGCTGGGAGACAACGAGCCTGCTGCTAAATGGTTATCTATGATCAACCAGTCCTTGAACAAATCCTCATCATCATCATCCTCTGGTGGAAGATTTGTTCCAAAACCACCAGCTTTTGGCGCTGGGTCCATGTTCTTTGTGAAACCATCTTTGAAGAAGATCAGTGAGAACTTCAGAACGGGGTGCAGGAGGAAGCTGAAGATCTGTAACTGCAGTTCCTTCTCTGAAGAGATTTCGAGAAAGTATGGGAGAGAATCTTGTTTTAGATGTCCAGAGTCTCTTGTTAACCAAACTGACTTATTCTCTGATGACGACGAAGAAGAAGATGATGATGAAGAAGAGGAAGGGGGAGGAGGGAAGGTTGCTTCTATTGTAAACAGCCAGATGATGATGAAGTATGGTCTAGTTGCATCAAAGCAAATGGTGGGAATATTCTTGACTGTGTGGATGAGAAAGGAACTTATTCAACATGTGACTCACCTTAGAATCTCTTGTGTCAGCCGTGGAATCATGGGTTGCTTAGGAAACAAGGTACAGTACTTTACTACTCTCTTGTTTGGGCCGGTTCTGAGGGAAACCAGATGAAACATTCGCGTTGACCTCCAAATTTTCAAATTTTATGGAGTTACTATATATAGGTCGCATGGTCCCAAATTATTGATCTTTTTTATTAAGATTAACCTAAAAATGTTTATGACCTCTAATTTAGTCTTTTGTTACACTTCAACCAGAACAATAAAACACAAAAAACTTTGTTTCTGATCTCTTTCTGCTCCTTCATAATCATAGGGATGCATAGCTGTGAGTTTACAGCTCTACAAGACGAGCTTCTGCTTCATTTGCAGTCATCTAGCTTCCGGCGAGAGAGAAGGAGATGAACGTCGCAGAAACTCTGATGTTATTGAGATCCTGAAGAACACAAGTTTCCCTAGAATCTGTAGAACGTCTTTCACCCGTGTCCCCCATCGAATCACCAAACATGAGTAAGAACTAAGAACAATGATCATCATCTTCTATATATTTACCGGTTTTTTTTGTTTTCTTATGGTGTTCTTGTCTCAGTCGTGTCATCTGGCTTGGAGATTTGAACTACAGAATAGCTTTAAGTTACTCAGAAACAAAGTCCCTCTTGGATAAAAACGCTTGGGACACTCTTCTCAATAAAGATCAGGTTTCCTTTTACGGTTCCTTTCCACCCAAGAAACTAACTTCTAGGTTGATTACTAAACAAGAAAAGCTAAACCGGTTTTTGAAAATTTACAGCTCAAGATTGAGAGAGACGCAGGAAGAGTGTTCAAAGGATGGCACGAAGGCAAAATCTTCTTTGCACCGACTTATAAGTACTCTTATAACTCAGATGCTTACGCTGGAGACACTACCAAAGAGAAGAAGAATAAGAGAAGAACTCCCGCCTGGTATAGTCTTAACCGGATACATTATATTTTGATTTTGATTGGTTTGTGTTCGGTTAATGAATGCTGAGCGAGTTCTCTCTATTTCCTTAGGTGTGACAGGATTCTCTGGCATGGTGATGGAATCCGGCAGCTCTCGTATGTTCGCGGCGAGTCGAGATTCTCCGATCACCGGCCGGTATGCGCCGTGTTTGTCGTCAACGTTGAGGTTTGCGAGGGTAGAACCGGAACTAGGAGACAATAGTTTACATCAACTGTTGAAAGATATCTTAGTAGATACTAAAAAGGCCACACCGTTCTAAATGTTATTACAACATAGTCACTACTCACTAGCGTGTTGTGAAAAAGGTGGACAGTAGACATAGTTTCCTTGGTAATATTGACCGACCAAACCAAAAACTCCGCAACTCGTTTGTATCAGCAATGTCAACAAAACAAAACAAAAAATAAAAAATCATCTGTTTAATTTGCTTAATAAATTGCATATTATGTCTTAAAACATAATATCCACTATATATATTATAGTATGATAAAAATATTTAGTGTTTTTAGGTTAGTGCATGATTATACATCCATATTCCATAAATGATTATGTATGTATTCACATGTGTTCCGTAAGTTCCTACCGTGTTAAGAAGATTATCGCAGTTTGACCTCTTAAAATTAATTAATCTCTTTTGGGGTTGTAATTTGACTATTCACGTGTTTTAAAATATGAATCAATTCTCTGGTAACCAAGATTTGGAAATAGTATAATCAATTTCGGCCCAACTTCTAAGTGTAACAAACTAAGTGATGATTTAAGATTTCAAAAACTTTTAGACGGGTCTTTCCTTCGACCTGAAGCTCCGCATCATCTCACATGTATTCTTTTTTTTTTTTGTTGACAAAACACATGTATTCATTTTAACTTCATTCTAATTAATCATTACGTATTTGCTTTATGAATTATAGACATTACTGCTTTGTTTTAATTTGTTTGTAAGAGAATTTTGATATTTATACTCTCTCAATGATGATTTTCTTTTCCTTTTGTGCTTGTCGACTTGCATGTGATATAATACGAATCGAGATACAAGGTTTTTTAATTTTTTGAAAAAGGGCTATCGAGATACAATGTTCCAACATTATATATTGTTTTTTCCTAATAATAAACACATTGCCGTCGTCTATTTCAAAAAAAAAAAAAGAAATTTTGAGATCTTATCACAAGTATAATTGAGCATAGAATTTTTTAGTTACGTAATTGAGTCATATTTTGACATTATACGAATATATGATCAAGTAAAACAATGTATTAATATGTTGCGACTTATGTCAGCCTTTGTTTGCTAACGTTCATTGTTGTAAGGTGCAAATATTTTCTTTCTCTCTTTTTTTTGGGGTTTTTGCCAAAACTAACCCACAACTTGATTTTAATTCCAAACATATACCCAAAATTGAATCAAATGCAAAACTAACCTAAAAGCCTAGTGAAATTACAGCTCAGCCCCTTGTGACCAAACAAAAAAACAGAAGCCATTTTTACGAATATAGCCCCAGTAAATCGTCTGAGTCGTCTCAGATGTTGGAAGTCGTCTGGACGACTGAAGTGTAAGTCGTCTGGTACCAGTTTATTTTAAAAATAATTTATAAATCTTGTAAAAAATATTTTGATGCGTAAAAAATAAAAATCAAGTAATTATAAACAGTTTTAACTGATATAAATTAAGATATGATAAAATTGATTTGTTTTGAAGATATATGAGTGGAAGTAGTGAATCATGAAATACTTTAATTTAGGAGTTTGTCAAACATATGTTGTAGTATTGTATGTATTGTTAGGGTTAGATTTTGGAAAACTAAAATGTTTTTTTCAAAAATTAGTTTTCACCTATATGTGTTTATTTCTGTGTATAGTAAACACTTTTCAAGTTTGATTTGGTTTTATGAAGTGTTTAATTAGATAATTAAGTTTAGGGGTTATGTTTAGGGTGTGGACGACTTATATTTCAGTCGTCTGTTGAATAATTTACCCGGACGACGTATATTTCAGTCGTCCAGACGACTTACTTGTAAGTCGTCTGAAAAGTCTTCTATTTTAGTTTCCCGCAAAAAATATTTAATTTCCCGCTAAAAATATTAAACTCTTCTGGACGACTTACATGTAAGTCGTCTGTTTTAATTTCTTCACCAGACGACTGAAATGTAAGTCGTCCAGGAAGTCGTCTGAGTCAAAAATATTTAATCTAATTGGATTTGTTGTCTCCCTATATAAAGAAAAATTTACACATTCTCTCTCCTCCTCTCAAATGGCTGCAACAAAAATGTAGTGTTCATCATTCTAAAACTCTCCAACCTCTCTCTAATCTCTTTGACTTGAAAACACCAAACTTTATATGAATTTTTCAGTTTTGTCTCATGTATTTCTTACTAATCTATCTCTTTTGCAGGTTTTTAATCAAATGGTACTCATCTTCCACTAATTTAGAGGTAGATCTATTAATTTTAGATATGTATTTTTGTGTGTTCTATAAATGTAGATTTATCTAATCTTCCACTCATTTTCTCTATTTTTAAGTCATTTGAACGTTTTTGAATATGCAGGTTTTTCAGATCTGGATTTGATGTGCAGGTTTTTCAGATCTGGAAGACTTCTGGGACGACTTACCTGTTAGTCGTCTGAAAGTCGTCTGGAAGTCGTCTGGACTTCTTGGAAGTCTTCTGACAAAGTCGTCTGGACTTCCAGGAAGTCGTCTGGACTTCCAGGAACTCGTCTGGACTTCCAGGAAGTCGTCTGGACTTCCAGGAAGTCGTCTGGACTTCCAGGAAGTCGTCTGGACTTCCAGGAAGTCGTCTGGACTTCCAGGAAGTCGTCTGGACTTCCAGGAAGTCGTCTGGACTTCTAGGAAGTCGTCTGGATTTTTCTGAGCATTTTGGTAAGTTCTTATGTCTGATTTTTCTTCATTTGGTAACTTCTTGTTGTATAAAGTTCTTACTTTTTTCCCAAACTAAAACTCTCCAAACCCACTTTAATCTCTTTGACTTGAAAACACCAAACTTTATATAAATTTTTCAATTTTGTCTCATGTCTTTGTTACTAATCTATTTTTTTTTGCAGGTTTTTAATTATTTGGTACTCATCTTCCACTAATTTAAAGGTAGATCTATTATTTTTAGATATGTATTTTTGTGTGTTCTGTAAAGGTAGATTTATCTAATTTTCCACTCATTTTTTCTGTTTTTAAGCCATTTGAACGTTTTTGAATATGCAGGTTTTTCAGATCTGGATTTAATATGCAGGTTTTTCAGATCTGGAAGACTTCTGGGACGACTTACTTGTTAGTCGTCTGGAAGTCATCTGGAAGTCGTCTGGAAGTCGTCTGGACTTCGTAAAAGTCGTCTGGACTTCCTGTAAAGTTGTCTGGAAGTCGTCCGAACTTCCTAAAAGTCTTCTGGCAAAGTCGTCTGAACATCCTGGAAGTCGTCTGGACTTCTTAGAAGTCGTCTGGACTTCTTAAAAGTTGTCTGGTCTTGTCTACTCAAGTGGAATCCAAGCTTATCTTTGTAGATGAATGATCTATAATAGTTTTGTTTGTGGTCTGTTTTATGAATTGCATGTATACTCTTTTAGTTGTGAATTTTTTGTAAAATCAGTAATAATGTTTTCCAAGATGTATTAAATGTGCTAACAATGTGTTTACACATTTACAAATCAATGAAATAATAGACTTCAGTAGCCTTTTTCTTATCTTTGGATCTCTCATATGCAATAATAAACTCCAATGGCCTTTTTCTCATCTTAATAAACAAGAATGTTGGTAAGAGATGGAAAGAAACAATAGTAACTAGTCAAAGCATATCATATTTTTTATAAGTTTGCATTGAAAAACTTAGTCAAATTTAGTAAAACTAAGGGAGAGAACATATTTTGTAAATATGAGTTTTACATATCTTGAAGTTACTTATCACTCTTAAAAATACAAGTTATTCAAAAACTAACGTAGAAGACTTAAAAACTAGTGGAGAAGACGCAGACGACTTCAATCTAAGTTGTCTAGACGACTAAACTATATGTCGTCTGGTCAACGCAGAGGTTATTTTTGCAATTGACTTTGAAATCTGTTATTTCGGACGACTGAAAGTTAAGTCGTCTACTATTGTTTGGTTAAAAAAAAACTCCAAAAAAGCTAGACGACTTACATTTCAGTCGTCAGAGGTTAGTTTTGCATTTGACTAGATTATTTCAGAAGTTTGACTTTTTGGACGACATACATTTCAGTCGTCTAGTGAAAAGTAAAATAATAATATTTTTTTAAAAGTAGACGACTTACAGTTAAGTCGTCATAGGTTAGTTTTGCAATTGAAAAAAAAAACTTCAAGATTTAATTATATACAGACGACTTATAATTCAGTCGTCCACGAGACGACTGAAATGTAAGTCGTCTAGAATTTACGAGGTTTGACCAGAATCTCGGAAAAAAATCCTGGACGACTTACAATTAAGTCGTCTGGTGGACGACTGAATTATAAGTCGTCTGTGTATAATTAAATCTTGAAGTTTTTTTTTTCAATTGCAAAACTAACCTATGACTACTTAATTGTAAGTCGTTTACTTTAAAAAAAATATTATTATTTTAATTTTCGCCAGACGACTGAAATGTAAGTCGTCTGGGGAAGTCAAACTTCTGAAATTATCCAGTCAAATACAAAACTAACCTATGACGACTGAAATGTAAGTCGTCTAGGTTCTTTGGAATTTTTTTTGAAACCAAACAATAGTAGACGACTTAACTTTCAGTCGTCTCAGGTTACAGATTTCAAAGTCAATTGCAAAAATAACCTCTGCGTTGACCAGACGACTTCCAGGTAAGTCGTCTACAGCCAGACGACTGAAAGGTAAGTCGTCTACAGCCAGACGACTTCCCAAGTAAGTCGTCTGACGAACAGATCTGGAAAAAAACTCGATGTCATACCTTAAATTGGTGAGATAAGTTCCTTAGCATACATAAGGCTTCTCCAAGCACACAGAATCACAAACGGAAGTCACCCACCCATAATCGTTAGCTTTTATGACTCTATGAACCATAAAAATTTTAGAATCAAAATCTTGGGTTTTTTTAGCTCATTGTGGAGAGAAAATGAGAGATATGTTGTGTTTAGTTCACAAGAATGGAAAAAGAAGAAGGGTAAATCGATTTTAGGAGCATTAAGAGCTTCAAATTGGTTGTTCATGGTGGTTGTGGTATTGATGACAATGGCAATCTTGTAATTACTTGAAGATGATGAGGGTGAGAGAGTAAAGATGTCATTTTCGAAAAAAAAAAAAAAAAAAAATTGATGGCATTTTCGTAAATTATATGAACTTGTGGGGTGAATAGGGCAAAACCAATTTTCAAAAAAAAAGGAGGTTAGTTTTGTGTTTGACTTTAAGTTGTAGGTCAATTTTGCAAAAATCCCCTTTTTTTTTTGGTAAAATGATGTTTTCTTTTTCGTTTGTGCAACAGTTTGGATATGTAAATATATCATACGGTAAGAAAATTGATTAAATCAACAATATAAACAATGCAAAAGTTTTTTCAAACAGCCTAAAACTCTGACTTTAAAAAATTAACTCGCTGTAAAGTTGCTATTAACGTAGGTGCAACTCTAGACTTGTAAAATAAGCCACCATATCAATATCATATATTAATATCCATATATTTTGGTCATTGTAAGACTCGAGAATTTGTTGCGCTCCATTGGATCTTACGGTAACTTATTCAGAAGAGCATCTATACAAATTCTAAAAATTCCATGATCAAGATTAAAAATGATATAATATATACGTGCCTATATAATTTTATAAAACTATATGTATAATTTTCCCTCGATCTAATTTTTCCTAAACAACGCAACACATGCGCATTACATTATTAATTAGTTTCTCTCTCTACCATCCAATATTTATAAATGTATATGTATTCTACCATGCATAAATAGGACAAGCTCTTTTTTTTTTTTTTGAACTGAAATAGGACAAGCTCTTAACTAGTAAACATCAAGAAAGAAGCAAGAAAAATGCAAACACAACACTTCTGTTCATCTCTCTTGTTCCTGTCTCTTCTCTGTCTGTCATGGGCTTTGATAATCTCATCGACGCAGCCTCCATCACAGCCACCGCCACAGCCTCCATCACCGCCACCATCACAGCCTCCAGCGCAGTCTCCATCACAACAAGCCAAAATCGCTTGTAAAGCCACTCCATACCCGAAACTCTGCCGCACAATCCTCTCCGCCTTCAAATCCTCGCCGTCCGATCCATACCGTTACGGAAAGTTCACGCTCAAGCAATGCCTCAAACAAGCGCGTCGCCTTTCCAAAGTTATCAACCGTTTCGCCCAGCGCGTACAGAAAGATCCCGGAGCGTCCACGGCGGAAGAGGTCAGCGCGGTGGCTGACTGCGGCGACCTGGCGGAGCTTAGCGTTGAGTACCTTGAAACGGTTTCGGATGAGCTGAAAGCAGCGGAGCTAATGACGGAGGCGCTGGTTGATCGTGTCTCGAGTCTTCTTGGCGGCGTTGTGACGAACCAGCAGACGTGTCTCGACGGTCTTGAGGACGCGAAGAGCGCGTTTGCGACGGTGATTGGATCGCCGTTGGGGAATGTGACGCAGCTCTACAGTGTATCACTGGGGCTTGTGAGTCACGCGCTTAGCCGTAACCTGAAGCGGTATAAAGGATCCAAGGGTAAAATCTTCGGTGGTGGTAAAAAAGCTGTGCGTGAACCGCTCGAGACTTTGATTAAGGTAATTTCCTTACTTTATTAGCTCTTTATTTTATTTTGTCTTCGTGGGTTTTTAAATAAACTTATTATGTGATTTTAAAACTAGATACGACAAAAACTAGCATAAACAATAGACTAACACCTATGTGTGTTTAAAAAAAAAAAAAAAAAAAACTATGTCGGAATATCAAGATACGTTGAGAAATGGTTAATATAAGTATTATTTACTTTAATATTCTTCAATATTGTTAATTATATTGAATTTGTTCTATATAACTAATAATGAATATGTATGTGAAAATACTTATTAAACTACTTTGCTAGGTTTACCATTCCTGTGGTGGACGGGGATATTTCACAATACTTACATTGTGAAAAATCACATCCTACAAGTTTAAAAGTTTTAACAGTACGAAACTATACTTTTAACAAATGGGAAAATAAAATATAAATAGGTAAGATGCAACGTATTAAAACAAATGAATTCATCATTTTTAGTTGCTTTAAATTTAGGAAAAGTACATAAACAGCCTAATTTACTTTGCTTAATGATCAAATGTGCGTCGGTCATAAACTTCTTGAGCTCTATTTTTTTATTTGGGGAGAAGGATGTGATTAAACTGATCAGATCATTAGATGTATAATTATATAAATGATCTTATTCGTTTTGGTTAACTTATAGATCTGCACATGTGGTTCAAATAGTGGTTGGAGTGTACGTACGTACTTAGTACAATCAATAATGGCATATGGCCACATATAATACAAAGTCAACGGAATTCTGTGAATATGTCGAAAGACGTTTGAGTTTTGACTTGCAAATTTAAAACTAGAAAGTACAAACATTAAACACTTGAAAGTTGAAACTTAACAAGAAAGTAGACAACAAAAGATATGCGAATAAAATCACATGGGTCCACATGCTCTTTCCGGACCAATCAGTACCCTCACATCACATGGATTCCCCCCTCCCTATGTACATCAGTTTTATCATGTTCGTTATGATTAGAGCATGTTTATTGCTAAAATCCTTTAAGGATCTCTTAAGTGGACCACAGTAAAAAAATTAAGTGGATCAGAGAGAACAGAAACAGAAACAGAAAAAGAGAAAGATAGAAACAAAAGAAGAAAAACAAGAGAAGCAACGACCTTTCTAGTGCTTAATTAAGCAACATTTTTTCTCTTCTTTTCCTTTTCTCATTTTTTTTAATTATAAAATATTCTAAGCAACCTACTTAAACTACTGCAATAAACATGTTCTTATGATCATGAACTCGATAATCAGTATTATGTTAAGTATCTAATAAGTAACTATAAACTAATCATTGTGAAGGTTTTACGCAAAACATGCGACAAGAGCAAAGATTGTAGGAATGATAGGAAATTAGGTGAGCTAGGGGAAACGAGTGGTGGCTCGATCCTCGTAAGAGAAGCAGTGATCGTCGGTCCATACGAAAACGATAACTTCACCACCATAACCGAGGCCGTCGCTGCCGCACCTAACCACACATTTCCCGAGGATGGCTACTACGTAATCTATGCAAGAGAAGGTCTTTACGAAGAATACATTGTCATTTCAAATAAGAAAAGGAACATAATGCTTATTGGAGATGGAATCAATAAAACCATCATTTCTGGAAACCACAGTTTTATTGATGGCTGGACTACTTATAATTCTTCAACCTTTGGTAAAGTATCTTCGTTTTTTCTTCTTACATTTGGAATGGTTTGACTCCTAACTATATATATGTTTCTTAGAATTTATACTAAATTAATTGTGATTTCGATCGTTGGCGTTGTAGCTGTGGTTGGAGACCGATTTGTTGCGGTAGATGTAACATTTCGGAACACAGCTGGACCGGAGAAGCACCAGGCCGTGGCTGTGAGAAATAATGCGGATGGATCGACATTTTATCGGTGTAGTTTCGAAGGCTATCAAGATACTCTCTACGTGCATTCTTTAAGACAGTTTTACCGTGAATGCGATATATTCGGTAATGATATACTTTACATTTTTAACTCCAAACTAATACAACAATATTTTTTGAATTATTTTATCTTTGCTGTTACTTACAGGTACCATAGATTTTATTTTCGGAAATGCAGCTGCAGTATTTCAAAACTGCAATATATATGCTCGCAAACCGATGGAACACCAGAAAAATGCAGTGACAGCCCATGGAAGAACCGACCCAAACCAAAAAACCGGAATATCCATAATCAATTGTACAATTGGAGCTGCCCCGGACCTAGCGGCGGATCCCAACCCGGCCATGACATTTCTTGGGCGGCCATGGAAGCCTTACTCGAGAACGGTATACATCCAATCCTACATTAGTGATGCTATCCAACCAGACGGATGGCTAGAATGGAATGGTACAACCGGGCTAGATACGATCTCATATGGTGAATATGACAACTTTGGACCGGGGGCTAATACAAGCAAGAGGGTCCAGTGGTCAGGTTATAGCCTATTGAACTTGGCACAAGCCATGAACTTCACCGTCTACAATTTCACTTTGGGAGACACTTGGTTGCCTCAGACTGACATTCCCTTCTACGGTGGGTTGCTTCGCACAGAATGAAAATGTCCTACTATGTTATATTCATAATTGATCCTGCGCCAAAAATAAATGCAATAAAAATTACTATTCATTTTTTCTGTTAGAAATTTTGTATTTGGTGTTAGTTACTTTGTAATGAACGTTTCATGTATTAGGGGGTTTATGCCTATGTCAAAACTTAAAAATATTTACTTAGTATTAATGAACAAAATAATTTTTTTATAAAACTCTTCCATTTAAAAAAATTTAAAGTTCTTCTTACTTAAAAATAGGAACTAATTGATTGTAGCCGTTGATGAAGTGCTATATTACATTAATGGTTTTCGAGAAGCAAATAAGTCGTATACCTCAAACAGTATACTAATTAATATGTATTAATCATCTCATACATATGCAAAACTTCATAAAGGAAAATTGTATGATTATATTTGTTGATGGTAAGAAACAAATTCAGAAACTTTGAAAGCCACACAACACATGAAGAAAACTGGAAGGAGAAATTGTATGTTCGTTAAAAAAAAATTAAAGAACGACAGGCATTTCAGGTAAAAAGGATCAAAAATCAGATTTGAATGGAACTTTGGTCGACGGTAACCACTTTTTGCCGTCGATGAAAGGTTTAACTGTAAACCTATTCGCTTCCTTCTTTGTTAAAAACGTCCTCAACCCTCTCCACTTAACTCGGTTCTTCGTGGAGGCTCCTGGCCCAAAATTTAAGTGTTCAGCATAGAAGATAGTGTCTGGTGCATTGTCTCCTACCCACGGTAACCACCCTTTCGGGTTGATAAATCCGTCCATGAAAGACTTCATGATCACCGTGGTAGAGAAATCTTTCCAAGGCCGGCCTAGGAACGTTTGAACATCAGTTAAGTCATCCAAAGGCAAGATGGTACAATTGTGGATAGAGATTCCAGTGTTTTGGTTCGGATCTTTCTTTCCCTGAGCGGTTATGGTGTTTTGCTGGCCTTTCATAGGACGACGAGGTAAAATGTTGCAGTTTTGGAAAACAACCGCAGCGTTACCGAATATAAAATCGACTGTTCCAAAGATGTCACACTCTCGATAAAACTGACGTTGTGCATGAGCGTACATCGTGTCTTGAAAAGCATCCATGGTGCATCTGTAGAACACAGATAAGTCTGCGCTCACCATAAGAGCTACGGCTTGGTGCTTGGCTGGACCAGCAGTGTTGCGGAAACCCATGTCCCTAGCCATGAACCCCTTTCCGAAGACAGCTATACAATAGAATATAAATAAATAAATGAATAAAAATAATATGAAATTGCACACTAATGAACAAAAACACTAGTGTTTATGGAATTACACACTATTAGCTAACAAGTCACACAAAACCTAAATTCTCATATATAAATCCAGCATTTTCCAAAAGCATCTATTGTTCTTTGTGTGTGTGTGTGTGTGTGCATGAATATTTTTAGTAAAGATATCTAAATAAATCAAATTAGAAACTTTTAAAGATCTTCATATGTATAAGTACTTACCAAATGTGGCCGTTTGGAAAGTTGGTGTTCCATCGATAAAGTTAAGTCCACCAGAGACAATAGTCTTACTCTGTCCATCACCAACCATCACAACGTTCCATTTCTTCTTCTCAACCCTAACATTCTCCACGTAAACTCCTTTCTTCACATATATTATCGTACGCTTCTCATTCTTCTCTTCCACTTCCACTAAAGCCTCACTTATCGTCCTATACTTCCCTGACCCATCTTGCGCCACCACAATGTTCGCTATCTTCCTTAAATCACTACTCTCCAAAAGTCCCCTAGCACTCATCATCGGCAAGTCAGCTTCAGCAGTCGCCAGTAAACGACGATGGTTTAGCTTAATCGAGTCAGCGATTTTCCCTAGCCACGTTATGATCGCTAGCGCATTGCTAGTCATCTCCGTGGAATTTTTCAAATGCGTCTCTCCAAACGTCGTCGTGTTAGGGTTGTTAGCTTCGACCAATGCCTCCATGCACGTTTCTTGGTACGTTTCAACGGAGCTAAGCCACGTCCTGAGATCCGCAACGCTCTTGGAGGACGACGCCGTATGGTCTTTGAGTGACGTCATCGTCTCGTTGAGTTGGTCAACGGCTAGCTCGATAAGCTCCACGCATGCTCCCATCGCTGCTGACGTGGCATTGTCCGTGTGTTTGTTGTCGGAGAATCCGTTAAGGACTTTTGTGAGCTCCGTAAGCGTGATTTGGACAGCGTAGTTGAATAGCTCCTCAGGGTTTAGTGTGCTCGCGTTTGGAGCGGATCCAACGGTCTCAAGACATTTGTCTTTGTGTAATGTAACGTCGCACACGGCTTTCACCGAGACGGAGATTGAATCTCCGTTACCGTTACCCTCCGTTGACGACGGTTTCTTGCCGTTACTATTAGCTGCGGTGCCGACGACTGCTCCTACCACGATGCAGACGAGAACGATGGAAGATATAGCGATAATGGCGATTCTCTTTCTCGTCCTCCGCCTTGCTTCGAGTTTGGCTTGCTCATGCTCGTTAATTTTTCCGTAGGAGGCCATTTTTGTTAATTGCCTCCTGTTCGGACCTTACAATATGATATTTATCAAATGTTTTGGCCTTTGAGTTCTTCATTGTCATTTGCATATAGGGATTTATAGTGTTGTTAATTTGTATATTTTATTTGGCTTGAAATTATTATGGAATTTGGTTATACGCGGTGTATACATATTTGCGTGCGAGGCACTAAGATGAATCGTTTGATACTTTCATTATTAAGCTGAGAACATTGCGAGTGCTTCTCATGTTTATTCATATTTGCTAGAATCTTTCTGGTTTTATTCTGTATTTATTTAACATTGAGATTGGTCTTGCTGTTTATATTATTAGTATATTATTATAACTGAAAGAGACCTCTGATTTAATAGTTGTTTGTAAATTTCCTTTTATTTTATATTTTACACATATTAAGTCCAGATCTTCATCAAAATTATTGTATCCCATCACTACTAGGTGGGATACCAAATCATATATATATATGTCTACTTATAATATTTTCTCTCAACATATAAATGATTTGCAAATTTTATACAGAAACTAGTGAAGAGCACATTGTAAAAGTATTGGTGGAAGTTCTCCGTACACAAACTCCAAACTTCCATTTTATAATTACTTAAAGCTCATAGACATCTCTAAAAGCGAATCCTTCTAAACCTAAATTTCCGAACGGCATTGATTTTTCAAAAATCCAATATACATAAGTTAATTCGGTCTCCAAACTATTGTTATAAAAATATCAGAACCGGTCTTGAAGAAACTCCATCAAAAATTATACCATGCATTAAGAATCAGTAGGAAATATAGGTTGAAGATCGGTCTTAAGTTAATCTATAGGCCCAAATTGTCACCAAAAGTTAAATGAATTAATTAGCATAATGTGAAACTTTGATTAAGAAAATTAGTTATCACAGCATATAACTTCATGTATGCAGATCGAGTAAAAAAAAATGTTTGTTTTATTTGATGGGTTATTAAGCTAGCGTCAGAGGTGTTCGACATGATCTTACAAAAGTCCAAACTACTTCTTGAACCAAACTACTTTATATATACTCGTATAACCTGAAAGCTAGGCAACCTGATCACATTTTCTAATACGGGAAAGTTAGCTGAGAAATGTCCATATGGCTTACAGAAGTCGGTCACATCTACACGACAGACTAGTCCCCGTTTTGAACTCGGAGGTTTTGAGGTACCTTGAAAGGAATAAACTATACATGAATTAGGTTTATTCGTATCTGAAATTAACATATATACTAATTTTTACTTCTTTCGTATGTTCCAAGAGCGGATAAACTTCTCATCCACGTTAAGATTCACTTATCAACCACCTAGCATAAGAAAATATTTGATCTCGGTTTTTAGTTATGAATATAATGCTATCTCACCTTTACATAAAATGGTATACAAATTAAGTGTAAAATAATATGCGAAAAAACATTTTTGGCATCGATGTAACTTTTCATTGATATAGACGTGTTGGTAGGGACTTTTATTAGTGGTTGCAAACATTTGTTCTGTTCACCACTTATGCAACATATTAAAATCTTTAAAATACTATCACACACTCATTTAGATTTTGGGGGGTTCTGTGTGTATTTATGGGTCTTGAAATTGCTATAAATAGACATCAAAGCATATCTGCTTGTCTAATTATAAAACTAAACAGCTACATGATGGATGTTGTATTTCTTAGTCAATCAAAGCTCTCCCCATAAATAAGTGAATTTATTAATTTATATCACAGTAGAGATAATTATAAGCTTAAAAACATTGGCAGAAAGTGAAATGAAAAGAAAGCGAATATATGACACTAAAAAGTTAAAAACAGTTTTTTTCTTTAACAGTTCAACCATTGTATTATACAAAAAAAAATTCCAAAAATATGGTTTTGTTATCTAAAATATCATTGAAATATTAATTAATTGTTTGTGTTATGTAATTAAAACATAAAAACAAAGCAAAGAAACAATCAGGATCATGAATTGCATTTTAACAAGATGTTATATAGCTTACTGTGTTTACGTTTGATTTGAAGTCTGAATACAAATCGTATTTTGTTTTTTTAGGATCATATCTGTCGACGTACATTGAGAGAGACGTCAAATTGGCCGTTCATTTTACGCAAGAGGCACTAATGGAAATTAATAAACTCACTATATATGTAACGTTAATCTAATATAATTGCATATCAAAAAGATTTGGCCAATTTTTATGATCATTTTCCGTTCCAATTATATATGCTTAGTGTACGTCTAAATGATATATAGTCCATAAACTCTTCTTGGTGGTGATCATCTGATAATAAAAGATGTACGTAAATTCTTATTTGGGTTGCTTTTCATCCTTATTTCCGTCTACCTAACTAAATCTAATATTTTTATTGATTTAAAACCAGATGCAAATTATTGTTTGAAGCCTTGAAGCGTCGCAGCAACAAGTAGTTGTGGCTAGTCCACATCACATGTTCATTATACCACATATCACTAACTAAGGGGATGAATAATGCCGAATCAAATTGATATGAATGGAATATTGAAAGTAAATGGAATCAAATGTCTATAAAGTCACCATTTTTTCATCTGCTCTTAAAAAGCAAGGAAGAATTTCTATCGAAAAGTGATCCATGATATTGTATGAGTGAAACCTAAGACGGAGAAGAATCATGTGATAATTGCAGGATTTATAAACAAAATTTGAATCTCCGAAAAACTAATGTACTGCATGTTGCAAGGATGGGATATCCACGTATTGAATGAACGGGTTCGGAAGGCTGTAACATTGCTTTACCCGTAGACTGTCGGAGTTTTTTTTTGTAACATTGCTTTAGCATTACAGTGTTATAAACAGTTTTTTGATGTTTTTTTAGCCGTTGGATTTTTAAGGAATATATATTATTTTCTTCAGATAGTCATTACTCATTAATGTAAAAATGAGCAAGTTTTAGCAGATGCAAACGGAATTGAGATCTATTCCCAACCAAGCATGCGAGTGAACGGAATCTATTATTTGACGAGATTTTGTAATTCAACGCCATATAATATGATATTGACCTTAAAAAAAATATGATATTTCATATTTTAAATAATCTATATATATATAAAAATGTTTGCCTCCCTCCTGTGCTGCCACCTAGGATCCAGGTCAGAAAGTCATCTCACCAGAGCGCGACACCTGTCCACTCTATTGCCAAACTCTGTGTTTCATTAAAAGGGGTAAGGGCTTCGACTTTTGTTTTGTGTGGGCTTTTACATTTTTCCAAGGAACGTGGCCCGTAGAGATCCACCGACGTACTTCACGTTAACTCACGGCGTTACAGAGCCGACGACTCTTTCCGGCTACGACATTCCCGGGAATTGGAGCCAACGTGGAGTTATATCTTCCCAGTATGAGTGAAGACCCGAATACCTGGTCCAATCCGGATAAATTCAACGCGGACCAGTTTATAATAGGTGAAGAAGAGGCAGATTTAACCGCCGTAGCAGGAGTGAAGATGATGCCGTTCGAATCTACCGTCGGATCTGCCCGAGGCTTAGGATGGCGATAATACACGTGGAGCTAATGATGGCGAGGATGGTTCAAGAGTTTGAGTAGAGCACAGACCCAACGGAGAGACAAGTTGATTTCACCAGAAAGTTGGTGTTCACGGTGGTGATGAAGAACTCCTTGAGAGCATAGGTCAAAGCCAGCGTTTATGATAGTCATGATGACTTGATGTTGTTTTGCTACACCTTCCATTACTTGCGAACCAAATCTGTCAAAACGTTCCTTTTTTATTGTTAAGTAATTTCCTTTTCAATTTAATTTTAATAATTAAGTAAATCGAAGAAGCTGAAACCGATGCAAACCTAGGTAAATACTACTACGTTTTGACTAAACCAAAAAATATAGCTTGAATGAACCGGTTTTGGTTTCAGGTAGTTATGAGTAATTAGCTCTAAAAAGGAAAGTTTAGGTAATTAATCATCTAATTATGTATTAGCGTATGATTAATAAAAAAAGTAAAGCAACTAGAGGGCGGGCCAAGTCACCTTTTTCATATAAAGTTTTAATAGTTTTCTTTTTGGTGAATGGTGAGTGGGTGAGGATTTGGGTTCCTAAAAATTTTGATTGTTAAATCATTCAAATCAATTCTTATAATGTCGTTTTGGGATGTTAATTGTTTTTAATGAAATATTTTTTCTGGCTTTCAAATGAGTAGTATTAATATGCCTTATGCATTGGGTGTGATAAACTAATAATCAATTTAAACTGATCATCAAATATTTAAATTGTGTATGAATACGTATAGTGTGGACAAATGATAGTTCTGCTCGAAACTATATGCAATACTATAGAATGTATGATTGTTTAGGCACAAATAATCGGTTTGTTGTTTTGAAGTTCAGTTATATAAACACTGTTTGGCATAATAAAATAGTTTTTATTATAAATTTCCGTCCGTAGGGCGGGCCGACCCTAGTTTGATATATCTTCATGGTGACTAGCAATGTTCTGAGACATGCCTTTAATTAATTACCATTTACCAACTTATAATACGTTCTCGAAAAGATTGAATATATATACAACCACAAACCCGTGTAAAAACACGCATAAATGATATTAAGACAATATATCACATTTTTCTCAACATCTCCTATTTTTATTCCATTCACACGTTAATAGTGAAACTGCACGCATAATTTATGAAACTTTTACACTCTAGAGTATTGCAAATCAATAAATCTTTTAGGATGTCGAAGTTAGTTAAGAAATAAGAATCCTTCGTAAAATAAAACATAAATAACTTTTCAAATAGCCGATACGTGTCAGTTAAATTCTTTTCAATACATATGATGTGTATATATATAATTTTTGTTATATAGATTTTTTAAAATAACAAAAAATAAGAATCTACTCGCTTTTTCATTCCAATTTAAATTAATTTTGATATAACTTCGCCTTTCACTAAATGATTTAAAAGCATTTTATGTTTGATTTTCATATTCTGTGACCAAAGTGAGCCAATGATCAGGGGTAAAATTATTGCCATGTTGATCTCTGCCTGATCAGAAGACATGTTCAGGAAGGGTTAATCCATACGTTACCCATATAACCTAATAAATTTTATATACATTGTGTATCGTACGATACCGAATTCTTATAAGTTTATGTAGTTTTAGGGGGTTAACTAATAAGCTTATATAGTTATAAACTTATAATAATGAACGGTATTAGTCCAAGTTGTGGGTCATGCCATGTGGGTAAAGACTATAGTATGGATTAGTGCCGCACTTTTATTTTGCAAAATTTTGCGCTTACCAGACTACCAGTTTCCTTATACGTCTAAACTATATATTAAAACTTTCAGTATTATTATGTATGTAGAAAATAGAGATGATTTGATTATAAACGACACAGACCACACATCATTTATGAATTACGTATATGAATAAAATCATCAAGATAAATAATTTCATTACGGACCCCACAGCTACAACTGCCAATAAATAACGACCCTTTGTGAAGGTTAAAGCCACAACACAGATTTTTCAAAAGTCTTGAAAAGAATACTTAAGAAATCAAAATATATCATCTCTCCTAAAGATAACCTCATAGTGTCGACATGGCTTGCGAAAACAATCTTGTTGTGAAGCAGATCATCGACTTATACGACCAAATTTCAAAGCTCAAGTGTTTGAAACCTTCAAAAAATGTCGACACTTTGTTCGGACAACTCGTGTCCACGTGCTTACCCACAGACACAAACATCGATGTCACAAAGATGAGTGATGAAGTCAAAGACATGAGATCTAACCTCATCAAGCTATGTGGTGAAGCCGAAGGCTATTTAGAGCAACACTTCTCCACTATCTTGGGGTCTTTACCAGAAAACCAAAACCCACTTGACCATTTAAACATCTTTCCTTACTACAACAACTACCTCAAGCTAGGCAAGCTCGAGTTCGATCTCTTGAGCCAACACTCGAGCCATGTCCCCAACAAGATCGCCTTCGTTGGCTCCGGACCGATGCCTCTCACATCCATCGTCTTGGCTAAGTTTCACCTCCCGAACACGACGTTCCACAACTTTGACATCGACGCACACGCAAACACACTCGCTTCAAGCCTCGTCTCTCGCGATCCAGACCTCTCAAAACGCATGATCTTCCACACAACGGACGTGCTAAACGCTACCGAAGGGCTAGACCAATACGACGTAGTTTTCTTGGCGGCTCTCGTTGGGATGGACAAAGAGGCAAAGGTCAAAGCCATCGAGCACTTGGAGAAGCACATGGCTCCTGGAGCTATCCTCATGCTGAGGAGTGCTCATGCTCTTAGAGCTTTCTTATATCCAATCGTTGACTCTTCTGATCTCAAAGGCTTCCAGCTCTTGACCATCTATCATCCGACCGATGATGTTGTTAACTCGGTTGTGATCGCACGCAAGCTCGGTGGTTCGACCATGACCGGAGTCAATGGTACTCGTGGATGCATGTTCATGCCTTGTAACTGCTCTAAGGTCCATGCGATTATGAACAATCGTTGCAAGAAGTTGATGATCGAGGAGTTTAGTGCCATCGAGTAATCACAGCAAGTAATTACTGAACACATCTCATCTCTTGAGACTATGTGTTAATGTTTTGTCTTATATTAATTTTTCTTTTTAATTTCATGTGATCTTGTGTGTTTTCTGACGTGTGTGGTTCGTATAATTAAGTTGGTGAATTTTGAGTTCTTTGATCTTCGTTATGAACTGTGAAGATATAGAAGAACTCTTTCTTTGTTCCTTTTTTCATCAATAAAAAATAATATAAATAATGTTTTTATTTGCTTGGTATAAATTCTTGAAAAATCCACATCCATATACTATTATGCTATCATATTGGTTTTGTTTGTGATTGATGTATATATGATTGTATGGTAATGGTGGCTCAAAAGGAAATACACCAAGACTGGAACTACACCAAACCCATGAATACTCAGTTTACAGGATTACACATTTGAAATAATGATTTGAACAACCAAACAAAAATTTAATTTGATTTGATTTGCTTCAGAAAACATGAATGGCAAAAAAAAAAAATTTGAAACTTTTTTTTCAATTGTCCATATGATTTTTTTTGGATTGGTAAAAAAATTATTATTAAAAACAACTCTATCTGATTATCCCTTATATAAAACATTACAACATTGTTTTGTAGTCACGTGTCACCATGAGAATGAAATTCAGAATTCTTAAAAAAATAAGTTGGTCCATCTTAACTTATATTATACATTTTATTAAATTAACTAAATAGTATACAATATTCTCGCACTTTCCTTAAATAAAAGCTACGTAATTACTTAATATAGTTAACATATATATGACAATTAATGATTATGAATAATAAATATTTGATAATAATTTTTGTATCTTAGTTCTTTTTTTGTTTAATTTTATGTTATTAAAAGATATTAAACAACCACATTAACCATATAATAAACAAAATTAATTTTTTTCTTATATGTTATATTTTGAATTTTTAAAACGATTATAAATTACTAAAAACGTTAAATATCTCACACTAAAATTTTGTGATCAATGGTTTAATTCTTTTTTTTTGGTAATAACAAGACACAAAAAAATTATAAATCGTATGAATATGAAGTCTCATTTACTAGACATTCATATTATATATTAATATAGTTTAAAATTAAACTATATAACATAGAAAATACTTAAATATGATAATTTTGAAATTTGTATTGGAAAAGTATTGAAACCTTAATATTTTAATTTTAAAATGTTCATTCAAAAAATCGCACAATAGAAATTTTGTGTTTATCATATGAGCAAGAATTCTCAATAATAAATATTTATATTAAAATATACTATATATCTATGTTATGTCATTTATATTTCGTTATATACCATATAAAACAAATAAAATGATTGTTTTGCTTTATTTACTAAGAAGTATCCTAAATAAACAAGATATATTATTTTGATTTATGTGTTTAATCTAATTTAATTATATACATAATACATAAATGAATAAAAATAAATAATAATAGATAAAAGTTATTTTTTATATATAACATTTATTCCGCGCAATTGCGCGGGTCTCAAACTAGTCAAAAAGTATAAACAGAATCAACTACAATATACTATGTAGAAATGACTCTTTGGCTCAATATGAATTATTTATATATCAATCTCATTATGTGAATGCAACGAATAAATAAAATGGAAATAACATTAGTCTTAGTCAAACTTTTAAGCTTTATTAGTTGTTATTTCATAATTGAGATTAACAAACAATAAAATTAAGGAGGAGGTATATTTAGGATTTTAGGGGATTTGGGATTGCAGCAACACGTTAATCCTTTACAGAAGCCTCCAGTGAACCCTAAGCTAATGCAGAGTGTATCGCAGTCTGGTACAATACCGGAATGACATACCCCTGGACATTCATCATTTAACCCTGATCTTGCTTCTGATCCTGTAAATATTTTTTTATGTTAGTAACCCAAAACCCAAGTATACATGCGTTTACTTTAATTGCATTCTTATAAACTTCTGAAATCTATAAATAAAAAATTACATGAGAAAGAATGCTTTGAGATTTTCAGAAAATTAATTTTGAATAATCTTCATATCCTTATAAATATATCTAAGCATGAATATAATTTGGTTTCAGCTATACCTATGATAAGGAACATTACTATGACAGAAACTGCAATAAAAGCATATGGAGATCTCCAAACATCCATGTTTTGTTTTCCTCAATAAATTATTTCTATGGTATCTGTAAAATCTTGAGAATGTTATTTAATTGGATCTTCTGGAGTATTTCAAGATATTTGAAGCTCCTTATATAGGTCCACTTGTGAAATTTTAGTCATATTTATTTATTACATGTCAGATTCAAACCTATAAATTTTGGTAGAAAAATAAATTAGTATATAATTGTTTTTTGACAAACAAATCCATTATATATTAATTGAGGAGCATTGCAATCTTTGACTGTAACCACGTGTCATCACTAAGATTATTCTCAAAATCCTTAGAAAAGAGGTCGGTTTATCTAAATATATATTATATTTTTTGAGGAGCATTGCAACCTTTGACTGTAACCACGTGTCATCACTAAGATTATTCTCAAAATCCTTAGAAAAGAGGTCGGTTTATCTAAATATATATTATATTTTTTATTGAATTAACTATTAAATTGATTAGAAGTGCATAAAAGAATATTTTTTATTCTTTCCTTAAATAAAAGTTATGGAATTACTTAATATGATTAACATATATACAAAAAATTAATGATTTTGAATAATAAAGATTTGATAATAGTTTTTGTATCCTTAATCATTTTTGTTTAATGTATATTATTAAAAAAAAAGTAAACAATCATATTAACCATCTACTAAAAATCTAATTTTTTATATGTATTATTATGGACTTTTTAAACGACTATAAATTACTATAACTTTTAAAAGTCTTACTATGAAAATTTTGTGAACAATAGTATATATATATATATATATATATATTATTTAAGTTAATATATATATTGAGACATGAATATTTTAATTTTGAAATTTGCATTGAATTTTTAAAAATGAGTATAAACTACAAAAAAAAATTCACATTGAAAATTTTGTGATTAAATTTTTAATTTTTTTTGTTACAGCAAATATACAAATATTAATAAAATCATATGAGTAGAAACTAGGAAAATTCAATTAAATATTCATATTAAAATATACTAAATATTTATTTTATAGAGTCTATATGAATCTGTTTGTTGCTGACAAAAACAATTTGGTGGTAAATATTTTTGACCGGATTTTGGAAATGTTTTGAAAAGATTTAGGAAATATAATATTAGAAATTAAGTCAATCTAATTGGTTATTTGAGAATCTTTAGTTAGTAAAATATGGAAGTTCATATTATTTCAAAAAGAAATTACATATAGTTAGGCTATATTTAAATGTGAATAGTTAGTAATAGTATAGGTTAAGAGAAATATATTAAGTATAGTTTAAAAAAATATTCTACCTAGAATAAAGTTGGATCCAACTTTGTGATTCTGTTTTAATAAATTGTACATATTAAGATATAGATGATATAAATAAGATAAACCAAAACCATTTTGAACAGATAAATGGTAAATATTTTTTTTTTCTGAACACACCTTCCTCTTCTATATCACATTAAAAAGTTATTATATTATTTATTAGTTTGAGTGTTTTTGTGTAATTAAAAAACAAAAAGAACAAACAGAATATACATAATATGTCATTTAAAATTTATACATGTTTTAAGCAAAAAACAAAAAAGATTTACACAAGCAATATTCATATTTAATTTGAAAGGAGTAACTATTGTAATTGTATAAATTTAAGTTTCTTCCGCTTATTATGACCTAGTATATAATTTAAATGAGAAAACAAACATCTAAAGTTCTAGTGTTTCTTATGCATCTCTTTCTAGCTTGTTTTGCTAGAAAACCGCATGAACATTTCAACACATGAAGATATTGATCAAGTTTAAACTCTAGATTGGTAGGCGAAGTGTTGTGTTCTTTTGGTGACAAACTATTATATAGTGTTTAAGTCTTCTCTTCAACGGCATAAGACGCCAACTGTGATGGATTCTTGTTGCATCTCCAACAAAAAAAACTATTTCTAGCATTGTACTAAGTTACTAATTCTTCAGATTGTTTTTAGGACAAATCACTCATAGCTTGTGCTTGATTAAAAATTAGATGAAAATGATTTTTAACCATAGCCAAGCACCGAAGCTCAGCTCCAAAACTTATTCAATGAGACGGTGAAAACAACTGAGCCAAGGGAAACGACAACCATCTTATTACACACGTGTTGACAACCAACCGGCAACTGACAGAAGCTCCAAAAAGTCATTACATCACTTCTTCAAGACGGAGTGCAAGTACACAGTACGAAACTGAAACGGAAGATAAAACCTGCTCCGTAGGTAATCCAGTCATTTTTAGATCACTGTACGGTCAAAGATCCAAAACAATTTTGATCCAACGGCTGATCTAATTAATCATCTTCTCCATCTATTACAGATTTTTCCTTTTTGTTACCAAAGGTGGAAACTTTCAGCTCGATTTGTTTCCCTCTCATTCTTCTTCTCATCTCTGTCTCTCTCATTCCGGAAAACCCTAAAAATCTGAACGGACCGATCTCGATCTCAAAGTCCGTACCTTTCAGGTTAATCTTTCTCAAAGTCATAAGCTTTTCTGGGTTCTTGCGCCTTGAACACCTCTGAATCTGTGCATGCGTGTGATTTGGCTTTGAGGGTCTCTGATCTTTAGCTCGTAGGCTTAGATTAATCTGATAAAGACATTGACTTTCCCAGATCTTTCGTTAATTCTGAATAAAAATCAGATTTTTATTTAGAAATTTTTGTTTTTGTTTTGTTTGCAGCTATGGAAGGGAGCTTCGGAAGCTACACTGACAAGACTCGAGTGTTGGACATCAAACCGTTACGCACTCTAAAACCAGTGTTCCCAAGCGGGAACCAAGCTCCTCCTTTCGTCTGCGCACCTCCTTTCGGACCCTTCCCTCCTGGCTTCACACCTTTCTATCCCTTTAGCTCCTCTCAACACACTCCAGATCTCAACCAGAACAACACCTCAGAGCCTTCGTTGGTTACTCCTCTAAGAACATTCAGGTCTCCTCCTCCTCCTCCTCCTGATACAGCAACTAATGGTGATGCTGTGGAGTTAACAGTGAAGAGAAAGATTCCAAGAAAGCGCACACCAATCGCTCAGAACCCGAATTTCTCGAGTGGGATCACAGTGGCGGAGAAAGAGAACGGCGACAGGAAGCTGGTGATGAGTGTCCTCACGCGGTTCGACGCGCTGAGGAGGAGGCTTTCACAGCTGGAAGATGCAAAAGAATCCGTCACCGGGATCATCAAACGCCCTGACTTGAAAGCAGGGTCCACTTGCATGAGCAGAGGCGTCAGGACCAACACCAAGAAGAGAACCGGTCCTGTTCCGGGTCTTGAGATAGGCGACGTGTTCTTCTTCAGATTCGAGATGTGTTTGATCGGTTTACACTCTCCATCCATGGCTGGCATTGACTATCTCGTCCTCAAAGGAGGAGGAGAAGGAGAAGAAGAGCCTATAGCAACCAGCATTGTCTCATCTGGCTATTATGATAACGACGAAGGTAATCCTGATGTGTTGGTGTACACTGGCCAAGGAGGTAACGCTGATAAAGATAAGCAATCGTCTGACCAGAAGCTAGAGAGAGGTAACCTCGCGTTGGAGAAGAGTCTGGTTAGGAATAGTCCGGTTAGGGTGATCAGAGGGTTGAAAGAAGCTTCTCAGAGCGCTAAGATTTACATATATGATGGTCTGTATGACGTCAAAGAGTCATGGGTGGAGAAAGGGAAGTCAGGACACAACACTTTTAAGTATAAGCTAGTGAGAGCTCCTGGTCAGGCTCCTGCCTTTGCTTCGTGGACTGAGATACAGAAATGGAAGAAAGGTTTGCCTTCGAGGGAAGGAATGATCCTCACCGATCTCACTTCGGGTGTCGAAAGCATCGGAGTCTCGCTTGTGAATGAAGTTGACGGTGAGAATGGTCCTGCTTACTTCACCTACTCAACGACTGTGACGTCGTTTAAGCTTACTCAGCAGCCTTCTTATGGATGTGAGTGCGGCGGGGCGTGCAAGCCGGGGAACTTAAACTGTCACTGCATAAGGAAAAACGGAGGTGACTTCCCTTACTCCGGTAACGGAGTTTTAGTTGGTAGAAAGGGTATGGTACATGAGTGCAGCCCGGCTTGCCTCTGCCCGGGCTGCAAGAACAAGGTGACTCAGATGGGAGTGAAACTGAAGCTCGAAGTGTTCAAGACTGTGAATAGAGGATGGGGGTTACGGTCGTGGGATCCTATCCGTGCTGGTTCGTTTATATGTATATACGCAGGCGAGGCTATAGACAAGTCGCAAATGCAGCCAACGGTGGCTAATGATGATTATACTTTTGATACGACGCGTGTGTACACCCCTTTTAAATGGAACTATGAGCCTGGCTTAGCGGATGAAGATGGTTCTGAGGAGATGTCTGAAGAGCCTGAGCTTCCGCTGCCTCTTGTGATCAGTGCTAAGAACGTGGGGAACGTTGCGAGGTTCATGAACCATAGTTGCTCGCCTAATGTTTTCTGGCAGCCGGTTAGTTATGAGAATAACGGCCAGCTCTTCTTACAAGTTGCCTTCTTTGCTATCTCTCATATTCCTCCCATGACTGAGTTGACTTATGACTATGGAGTTACGAGAACTAGTGGAGCTCAGAGTTTATGTGGTAAGAAGAAGTGCTTTTGCGGATCAGAGTTTTGCCGTGGTTCATTTGGTTGATGATGGGGAGATAAGTGACCTCTGATGATTTTTGGATGGGAAAGGTTAGTATCTCTTTTTTATTTGTTACTTATGTACTGAATCTATATTAGATATGTGAATAAAGCTTAAAAGATGGAACCTCTGGGCTTTGTTTACCTGGCAGTGAATGGCGGCTACTCTTGGTGGCAACTAAAGTGTTAAAGTCTCGGTTTGATCTTCTCTTCAACAGCATAAGACGCAAGCTGTGTATGATTTTTTTCTGGATTGTGGAAGATGTGTTCTCATGTTTCTCTCCTGTTGGATATGTAATCATATTAGTGTTCAGACCGTTTTTAAATTCTTGTGGAAACTTGTTTTTTTATTTTAGATTACATGAATGTCATAAAAGGGTAGTCTAGTCAGTAGATAAAACCGATTTTATCAGTCACTGCACTGGCAATAAGATTAACCAGGAAACGAAATGAATGAAATTTTCAATTTTCTTCTCTTTACAAAGGAAAACTGGTGTGTATGTTACAACAAAATGTAAAATTACAGCCGGAGATTTAAGTAAATCTTCTGTTGTTACACTACAACCCAAAACAAACTCTACTCTTGCATTAGTAATCAAACCAAGAGGGAACTTGAACATTTTATAAAATATATAATTTGTATGTACTTCCACTGAAGGGTATAAAGAATTTTGATTTTGAGAAATGTGGTCTGTCCTGATATCATCTCCTTGGAGGATCTCGAATCTGGTTCATTTCAGTTCCCATGTTTTGTTGGGATTCACTGAAACTTCTAAGCTTCTCAACCTCCCTAGCAATCCGAACATCAGAAGGTCTGTAATACTCGACTAGAAACTTGATGGCGAATCTAGGAAGCAATGCTGTCACCACAATCGCAAGCAAGCAAAACCAGAACATCCATGTCTTCGCCACTTGGAATATTGCCCTGTCACAGCCATAAAAATTAGAACATGTGGGCAAAAAAAAAAATGCAGGGAAGCTTGAGGGAAAGAAGTTCTTACCAGTAACCAGGGAGAGTGGGTATAACATCAATCACAACAACACATATACAAGCTGCAACAATAGATCCCCAAATGGCGGCGTGTGCGATCCAGTTCCATCTAATCACATCCATCGCCAAGTGAAGATTCACCACCACAACTGCAGCAATGGTCCATAAATCTCCTAGGCTCGACGTGTCGATGGTACTTCCCCAGTAAGCAAAGAGAGGAATGAAGAAGATAGCTGCACTTTGCCAGACCGTGTCAAACATCGTATACCAGAAGAGCGTGGTCGAATACCCCTCTGCTCTCTGGCCAACACCGTAGAGCTGAGGATGGCTTAGAAGAATCCTCCTCCCGAGGTTTTTGTCGAGTATACCGATAACTATCGTAGGGAAGGAAGTGTATACGACTGAGTACAAGACGCTGCTCCATTCCGTGATGGCTGTTGTCAATGTGTAGCAAGTAAACAAAACGTACCTACGTGAAAGTTGTTGAGAGTTAAGTCTTATAGTCTAAGACGGATAGAACAAAAGGCAGTAAAGACAGTTAACTCACCAAAATAAAATTAAAACGAAAACTGCGTTTCTGTAGAAATTGTATAGTATCATGTAACCCATTCTTTGGTAGTTCCAGTGTCCATGGACGAGGAGTAATGGGACTAAGAATCTGAACTGTCCCATTGCGAAATCAGACGCCATCACAGCTTGCCGACCTTCTTGGCCGCTGATCCCTACCCCAACATCAGCCATTTGAATCATGGAGACATCATTGGCACCTGTCAAAACCCCAAAAACAAATGAGAAAGGTGAGAAAACAAAACAAAGAATCTAGTTACTCTGCTTAGATAGGATCAAGCAAACTGGTCTCATTACCATCACCAATGGCAAGAGTCATGTCAGATGTCCTGTTCTTCACAAGTGCAACGATTCCAGCTTTCTGAAAAGGAGCAACACGGCAGCAGAGTACTGCAGAGGATTTACATGCCACTTGGAAGAGCTGCATTGTAAAATAAAAATTACATCACCATGAAAGACAGACATAAGTAGAGTAAGCAAGAGATCTTCACTTACCACATCTTCAAGATCATTGTCGAGTACATATATGAGACTGGTACCGTCAATAATCAAAGCCACGCTTTCTTCGTCATCACTAGCAACACTAGCATTCGCTTCTTCTAAGCTCCTCCGACACGAATCCAACGAGTTGCTGTTTATCACAATCTGCCTCATGTTTCTAGTCAGAAGCCTCGAGGAGAAGCCAATGGAGATCGCTGTCTCTTGCTTGTCGCCTGTCAACACCCACACTTTAATCCCCGCGATCCTCAGAGACTCTATCGCCTCCGGGACGCCGCGCTGCAGTTTGTCTTCGATCGCAGTAGCTCCTACTATCCTTAGCTTAGTCTCGATGTTCCCAGCGACCTTTCTCAGCAGTCCAGCTCTACCGATCAAAGCCGTGCTCGCCGCCTCGAAGGAAGCATGCCACTGCTCGAACTCTGTATCGTTCAGCTTCCTCATCCCAACAACAAGAGTCCTCAAACCATCGGATGAGTAAGCGTGAAGCTGTTTCTTGGTCGCTTCAATGACGTCACCGTAGGATTCTTCATCCATGACGCTGAACATGGACGAGTCCGCACCTTTTACAAAGAGCTTCACCGACGTGTCGGGGCATCCAAGTATAACCGACATTCTCTTCCGGTCGCTGTCGAACTCGTGCAGTCCCAAGACGTTGAACCTTTGCATCTCTCCGCGGACGTTGATGACTATGTGGCCAGAGGTTCTCTCTATGAGCAAGAAACCGTAAGCAGCTGCTGCGTAGACTAGTGCTTGTTCATCAGGGGACTCCCCTTGATAATCAACCAGCTTTACGTTGGGATCAGATGTGTTGGTGACGATCGGGACGATTGTGTTGCAAGCTGCTAGCGAGAGGAAGAACTCGTTCGCACGTTTTGCTTCTTCTGTTGCTTTGTTGTTTCTCGTCAGCTGAAGAAGTGAAGGATCAACTCTCACCCTCATCTTTGGCTTCAAAGTAACTCCATCAACTGTATCAAAAGGTGTATGTACGTCAGCTAACAGAGAAAACATACTATTTACTAGTCCTGCGGTTTTTGTCCGAACCGAACCAGCCGAACCGAAATTTTCGGTTGTGAATTCGGTTTAGTTCGGTAGGGTTTAGGAAAATCATTTGGTTTTTGGTTTGGTTTTCGATTTTCGAACACAAAAAAATAAAACGAAAATAACCGAAAAATCGAACTGAAATTAACTGACAAGAATCCAAATTTAACCTAAAATAACCGAATTTAACCAAAAATATCCGGTTTTAAAAGAAAACTATACCAAAATTAACCGAAAATTGGTTATTTTCGGAAAATGTGAAGACCGAAATTAACCAATAACCAAACCGAAATCGCAGGGCTACTATTATTACTCTTAAGAAGACAAAAGAGTTTCTTTACCTTCAACGGAGTATCCCTCTTGCTCACTCTCAGCAGGCTCCCTGCCAGAGTAATCCACACCTCCTATACACGCACATTGAAACTCCATCTTGTTGTCAGTGAGAGTCCCCGTCTTATCAGAGAACAAATACTTAATCTGCCCCAAATCCTCATTTATATTCAACGCCCTGCACTGGAAACTCGAGTTCGAAGACTCATCATACATCAGATCATCTCTGGTCATGAAGTACGCTTGACCAATACGGACAAGCTCCATCGATATATAGAGAGAGATCGGTATCATGATCTGATACACAATAACCGCCATAAAGAACGTGAAGAAGATCTCCCAGCCCCAACCGTAGTAGTTATGATTCTTCCCTTCCGGCCTCACGGAGTAATCCTTCCTCCTGTAAAAGAGGATCGTGTCCAAGTCATCCCTGTGCGTTCTCAGCCACACAGCAGCCGTGGCAGCCGCGGTGGTACATAAAGCGATGAGAAACAAAGACAGCAGAATGATCTCTAGATTCATCCGAGTCTCCAGCCTGCTTCTCTTAGACGGCGCTCCAGAGTTGTTCAGCATAGCTTTCGTCTCACTCCCAGCGTATACAACCACACCTAAGGCCCACTCAGTGTTCTTAAGCTCACATCCTCTGAGGATAATATTAGAAGGTCCGAGAGAGAGCCTTCTCCCATCGATCTCCATGTTCGCTTGAAACCCGTATATGTTCCTATTCGGTTTCTCACACTTTATAAACCCATCGAACGTCTCCAAATCAGTAGCTTTCTGAAGAGTCTCCTGCTTAGCGTACCGCGTCTTTAAATTAGACTCTCCATCTAGATTAGTCGTTTGCACGTAAACAACACCTGTAGGATCACTCGTAGCTAATAGCACCATGTCACAAGGGAGAGTCTGGTTGGACACAACTTTAATAACCTCTCCTACACGAATGTACTTCCACTGCTTCTCTTTAAACTCGTTATCCTCGAAAACTAAAGCAAGCCTATTGTTCTCGACTCTATCTGATCTATGCCTCCTAAAATCCTCGTAAGCGTCTTTGATGGCTGAGACTAATAAGACGAACGCTAAGGGCATGATGGAGGCTCCTCTCCCGAAGACTGCAAGCTGAGGGAGCTGATTGAGGACAGCTATCACCAAAAAGTAGACGTAAGCGACTCTGTGGAACTGTTCGAATAAGTTTCTGGGGAGGAATGTGAAGACGGAGTATTTAGCTGTCTTGATTGAGTTGCCAGTGAAGTCGAAGGTCTCGTTGGTTCTGTCGGGGTCGTTGATGTAGATGAGACGAGCGTCCTCGTCTCTGATCTCCTTCTGAGACATGCTTAGCATCTCGGAGTCGGCTCCGGCTGAACCGTGGCGGATACGCTTGGAGCCTAGGTCGGCGAAAGTGACTTCTTTGTCTTTGGAGGAGAAGCTCCATCGAGATGATATGGATTCGTGATGAGGCGGTGGTTTGTCCATCGTCGATGGAGGATGAAAGGAGGGAGCTTTTATTAGGGATTAGGGATCGAATTGAAAACTCTCATTGAAAAGGATTACTACCCAGAGCTCGAATCGGAGATAAAGCCTTCTCCTTGGAGGGATGGTGCAGCGAAATGAGGCGGATCGAGATCCTCAATTGGAGATGAAAAAGGGGAGATTTTTGGAATTGATCGAGCGCGGAGGAAACCCAGAGATTATTCCCGAAATGGGCAGATCCGGATTCTGGAGGATTTCGCTTTTTGAGAGATGGAGCGTAGACGTCAATCTCAAAGCAGATAAAATAATTTAAAAAAATGAGAAGGCTGCGAGGGCAACACGAAGACGGATGAAAAGGAGAGAGATCTGGTGAGGCAAAGAAGAGGAGAAGATCGGAGGAAGGAAGGAAGGAAGAAGAAGAAGTCGCCAATGGCTGGCGACGGCGAGTATCTTTTATTCAGTTTTTTATTTTATTTTTAATTTATATCTTTCATTTTAGAAATTAATAAAACACACACACACAGATTATGGAGAGAAAGTGAGGAAAAGTCATGTCGTGTTGGTCCAGAGAAGCACTCCAATTTTTTCTTAGCCTTCTTCTACAACTTTTTTTTTATACAACTAGGGCTGGCCCGCAGGAGGGAAGTTACAATGAAAACTATTTCATATAAATATATATTAATTTTAAGAAATATTTAAAAATATTATAGATTAAAAACGATATTATAAATCAATTAATAATGAATATAACTCTGAGATCATACTGTTAGCTTTAATAAATATTTTTGGTTTTAATTAAAATGACAGAATTGTCGGCTATAATATCGTCTATGTAATGTTTCTCATAATTTGTAATAGCATAATTAACCAGACAAAAAAAAAATTAAAATGACAGAAATATTTATTATTCTATATTTTCTAGAAAATATAAAATTAGCAAAAATAATTCAGAAAATGTAATTACATATATACTCTTATTACTTTTTACTTCAATTTGACATAATAAAAATCTAAAGTTTAAATAAATAATTCTATATTTATTTCAAGAAGACTCAAGTTTTTTAAAAAAATTATACAAATATTTCATGATAATAAATTAGACTACCACCAAGCTAAATCAGTTAAAATATAATAGAATTTGATAAAACAATTAAATCTCAATTTCAAATACTACATATATAGTTTAATAATAATATAAATAGTTATTTATATTTTCTAAACAGGAAACAATGTTTTAGAAAATATTTATTGCAGATCATATTATATATGTATTTTAATATAATTAAATTTTAGTGTTTTATTGGGTATGTTTTTGTAACTTATTATAGATTTGTTGAACTTTGTTTAATAACAAAATTATTTGTTATGATTTTTTCTCGTGCTATTTTAAAATATTGTTTTAATTAGTATTCCATAAGTTAGTAAAATAATATACTTTTATAGCAGATTTTTTACTTTTTTACGTACCATTTCATATCAAATAATTTATTTGAAGAAGTTAGAAGGAAGAAGCAAAACATAACTAAAACTAAAATAATGTTTAGATCATTCTTAATTGAAAGTGATTTTAATATATGTTCACTATTTGTTTTGATTATATGTATTTATAATTATATGTTTATCTAACTAATAAAAAATAAAAATTTAATTATGTAATGATTTCACATTTTTCAATACTGGTTTTGTCTGTTATAATAATAAGTAAAATAAAATTATTCAGAATTACTGTTGAAATTCAACACAGAACCAATTAACATCATCAACATAGACACCAAGATCAGAAACATGTAAGTCAGATGAAGTTCTATTTATTTATGCGCAATACATCGATTTTAGCATTTTTGAATGCATTTTTCACTCTGAATTGTCCCACTGGACCACTCTACGTATAGAATCATATACCGCTCTTCTTCTACAACTTTGGATTATGGAACTGAACCAACCTTAGCACATAAATCTTTTTTTTTTCCAAGCATGAACAGACTGTTTGCATCATAAGAATATGAGTAAGAAAAAGAAACAAACTTTGTTCTCATGCAAGATTCAAGTCTGTCCAGACAAATTTGATTGTTTTCTTTTTTGACTATCCTGGCCAAGTTACTATGGTAGATAATGATCGTACCACACTTTTCGGTGAACGGGTCAGTTGAAACCCAACCTTTATGATTGTGGCGCAAAGTGCAATTACATATTCCACGATAAACGGAAAAAATCTAATTTAGATTCTAGAAAAACTTTAAGAACATATTCCACATATCTACTCATCAACAAAATAAACTCATTAAATACCAACAACAAAAATACTCCATTTCTACTGAGCTTACAAAAATGTGTAAGAGGAAAACTGCTATTTGTATATTTTGTATAAATTTGTCAAAGGACAATATGAGCACCCATAGAGGTGAAAGAGCGTGTTGCCCGAATATAAGATTATAGACACCATATCTTTAAATTTTCTCTCACAGCTCTCCAGTATGTAGGGTCTTCCACCTATAGATTTATAAGCTCATCTAATAGTTATAACTTATAATACCTATTTAATAAGGTATATCTGATGAGACTCGTATGTTTAAGCTTTTAAAAGCTACGCAGGCTACTTGTGTAGAAGGGTATTAATTATTGAAACAAATAAGTATGTTTTATCTATCTTATATATTGGGGTTTCTCTACATTATTAATCGTTACTTGACTTAACTATCCGTATTTTAATGTCGTGGGTGTGAACTTCATTTTTTTATGTAAAAAGTTTTGGGCCGTTAATGTCCGTAAAAAAAGAATGAATTCTTGAAATTTTAAATGTTTGGATTACATGATGTTTTGGAATCAAAGGCGATGCTTACTTGGTGGGCTCACCTCCTTTTACTATTTTCTTTTCTTTAACTCTGATTTCTTACATGAAAGATATTTTTAAAGCCCATTTAAATTACTGAATGCTTGTAGATATTTTAAGGCCCGTGTCTAAGTCGTCTTCTTCTTATCTCAAGAGCCGGTAAACAAAATATATCCGCCGTTCCTGATTTCTCTCATCTCATCCTTGACTTCTCGCTTTTTAATAACTTTCTATCTTATTATTTTATTTTCTTCTATGTTTCATTGCTGAGAAAGCGGAGAAAATTTTTCTTTGCTTTTATTACCGATATTCTGTTTTTTTTTTGTGTTTCTCTTGGTGACCAGATTCTGGTTCGTGTCATGTTTTTTTCAAGATTCTGCAAACTCGTTATCTCTTTAAATCAATTGTCTTTTCTTGATTTTTGATTTAAAGCATCGAACTTTCCCTCAAGATCTATGGCGGAATAGCATCAACGTCAGACGCCGGAAGGCCACCGTCTGTGTTCTATCATCTGCGGCTTCCTCGGCTGCCCCACCACCATGAATATTTGCTCCAACTTCCACAGCCATCTCTGCCTCGAGAAACAAACTTGCGTGAAATCCACCGTGAAATCCTCTATCTCTGCAGTCCCCCTCCCCTCACATCCGCTCAATTGATATAACGATGGGTTGAAATGCCAATCCGGGACGACTTGTTGCCCATGCGCCCATAGATTCCCGAAGGTCCATGGCTGCAGCTTTCATTTCAAATCGCCGGTCGCGAAAAAATTCACTGGTCTCGAATACTAAAAGTAAGATTTCTCTCGATATTAGAAAATAGATGAATGATGTTCAAGGGATGAATACTAACCTTTTTATAGGTGAGAATCACTGTTTAGATGATAGATAAGATTCATTGAATTAGAGATTGTGGTCATAATTGTGAGGAAGAGTTAAGTTTGGGTTAATGATGCCCAATCAATGCGACTTGTAACGTTTCGGAGGTGAAGCATCAATTTAAAACGTCATGAGTCCGACGGGAAGATTGTTGAAAAATCGTCAGGTCACACGCAATCTCAAAACCACCATTGTTGGTTGACAGAAGCCGATAGTCGTAGAACTGATGAACCCTAAAATTGTGAGGTTGAAAGAAGATAATGTCGATATGGACCTATATGGATTTGGGCCCAGAAATAAGTCACTATCAATATCTATAATTTTATATTCGGGAAACCCATTATGAAAACAGAAAAGCAATCGATTTTTAATTATGCTGAGACACGTGTCAGCACAGGAATTTTCGACTTTCTGACCTGGCGCTGATGTGGCGTAACAGGAGGGAGGCAAACATTTTTATATATATACAAGGAACTAGAGTCTTGTCCGCGCTACGCGCGGATTGCATATCACAATATCATAAGTTGGATTTTAAAAGAAATTTTGTTAAAATTTGAAATAGCTTTATATAATATTCGACCATAATCGTAGAATATTTGACTAAAAAAAGTAGATGATGATAAATTGAGGTGTCAGCTTTGTCATTTTTTATTTGATGATCTTTTCTTTTTTCTTTTTTGGATCTTCTCTTGTTGTAAGTCGATGTTTTGAAGAATTTCTTTACCTGGAAATCTTGGTTTGTTTTTCTTTTAAAAGCTTCTGATTATATTGTTGTTGAAGTAAAATATCGTTTATATTGTTGAATCGAGCAATAAATACAAAATGTCGTACATGGTAATTCAAATGTTGCTTTTGAGGTGTATTTATATTTGGGTTAATACTCTTAGGAAGACAACTTGGTTTTCTAATCATTGACACTTCGTAATTGTAAAAAATTAGTCGCATGTTTTTCACATATAGAAAGGCGTACATATGTCCCATACAGTAATGTTTTAGATGATAATGGAGATTGTGTTAACTTTTTCATATTTTTTCGGGTGTAATTGTTCGGAATCAAACTTATCACATTTACGGTAAATAAAATTTTGACATGTTAATTTTTTTATTAACCAATTCGCTTGTCAAATCGAGAACGCTATGCTAGGCAAAAAACCCAGATCCGAAGAACCGAACCGAACACGATCCGAAAAAATAGTATTAAACCTAAATCAAAATTGATTAAATATCCGAACGTGCTCAAAATTTTTGTATTTAAAGAACCGAAACCGAACCCGACCCGAACCGAAATATCTCGAGTACCAGAATGTAACCGAAATAGATTTATATACTAAAATATATTACTTATTTTTAGATTTAATATATATTAAAAACATCCAAAATATATAAAATACTTTTAAGTTATCTAAAATATTTGAAAATATACATAAATAGTCAGAAGTAAATGTCTAAAATAGCTAAAATATATTCAAAATACCAAAATGCTTGAAATATCTATTGATTTTCTATCCAAATATTCAAATTAAACTAATTTATATGTTAGTTTTAGGTATTTTAACATATATTATACAAACTTATATGTAATATATTATTCTGTTTTATAGATTTTGAGAAATTTTAAGCATATAATGAATATTAAAATTTTAAAAATAATTTAAATGGGTTATCCGAACCCGAACCAAACCCGCAAAGATCCAAACTGAACCCGAACCGAAATTTAGAAATACCCGAATGGGACTGAAATCTTTAAATTCGAAAATCCAAAACCCGATTAGATCCGAACCAAATCCGAATGGACACCCGAACGTCCACCCCTAATGTAATTAACAGTTTTTAAAAAACGTTCTATGTAAACTAAATTGTAGCCAGATCATAGCTTTTTTTTTTGAACATATAGTCAGCTCATAGTTGCGTCGGATTCCCGTAAAATGATCATGTCTAAGGGAGAGTTGAGGGTTTTTTTTTTTTTTTGGTAAAATATTAATATTATACCATTTTCAATTTTTCACATTGTTGCAAGCAACTTATTACACAAGAAAGAAATAGAAACAACAAAAACAACAACAACAACATACTTTCCATATTAACAACAAAAGAAGCTCGTCTGATTAACAACAAAAGAAGCTCGTCTGATTTCACTGAAGCCTCTGTTTGTCAATTCTCGAAGGCATCAAAATGATTACACGTACGTATGAACATACTTTCTATAGACTATAAGCCCTAAGAAGTATTAAAAATAAATAAGCATGACTCAGCCAAAGGGATCATGAGAAGCATAGAGTCAGAAACTTTAATAGTTTGAGGAACAGAGAACCCTATAACCCAGCAAAAGAGATTTTACTCAAAACAGTTGCGGGATCATGGAAAAATGTTACTAAAAGGGTAATCAGTGAAACCCAGCCATAAGACAGAAGCAGAAGAAAACGAAGCTATATAAACCTGTTCTTAAAAAAAATAAAGCTGGACACCTTAATACGTTTTACATAAATTATCCAGTCCTAAATCTTGACGATTCTTTGTTGGTGCAAAAGGAACTCCTTTCTCTTCTGCCAACCAATTTTTTCCTTCTGAATTTGAACTACAACAGCAAGAAGAACACACAACTGTGTCCTGACTTCTTAGTCTTTCAATATGCAATAGAAACAGCCAACTCGAGTGATATACAAAGAACTTGTTGTTGCACAAAAATCAGATTGCTGTTTCCGATGGAGTGACTGCATTGTGAACACTTGATGAAGACGATCAGATGCTTGTGTGGCATTATTGACAGCAGTGAGCGGATCGTTCATCGACAGTGTTTCTGGTACATCACCATAACTGATATGAGTGAACCTGAATCCTTCATCGAAAATGTATCTGAGGGTTGGATAGAAAAGAATACAGAGAAGCCTGAATTGTCCATAGGTTTACCAGCGGGAAATGCTGATTCAGGCTCCTTCATCTCAACAACAACACAATCAGACATAAAAAAAATGTCTTAGCCACGGCTGAAGCATACTCTAAGCAACATCTTACAACCTTCAAAAACTTTCGTTTAGAACATAAAAAATATGATATTTCAATATGCAATAAAATAAGGATCTTTACTCACTTTGGTTGGATCAATGATTACTGCTAAAAATAGATCTTTGTATGTGTCAGCTGCATTGTTGTGGCAGTTTTTCTGGTTGCAGCTAGAGAGTACCTGTGAACCGGAGGAAAAGAATATTAGCTTAGTTTCTATATTAAAACTCCAACTTGCAATATATATAATATGCTTTTACATTCTTTACCTTTTCGATGACAACACTACCATAAACACCAGCGTTCTTAGCGGTTAAATTCAACAGGCAGCTCAATGCTTTCTTATCAACGCCAGCACCTGACGGATAAAATTATTGCAAAAACGCTATTATAACCATGTAACTCATTCACGTGTTTTTCCTGCTGTAATTAGTAGTATAGACTAACCTTTTCTTTATCTTCTGCTAGAGTCCCTTTAATGGCATCCACTTTCGATGCAAATCTTAGCCGAATGCATCCACCTCCAATTAACAACAATACCTTCTTCCGCAGTCCCTAATATATTAAAAGGTTCTATGAATTAGTGTCACCATACAAAATATATCAATATTATTTGCTTAGAGATTATGTTACTACCTTCGTATCAATAAGAGCATAGAAAGTGTTATGCAGCTGATCTTGTTTTAAACGCTACAATAAAAATATTGTACTGTTAATACTTGATTACTCAGTTACTATCAAGGGCTCAAAGCACATTCAGTCAACTGTAAGAAAAAGATGTTTCATCGCCATTCTGTAACAGAAGAAGGGTAAAAATTAGATTAGATCAACAATGTTTTAAATTATAAAGATCTCCAAAAACAAAAAAAAAATCATAATAAAAATAATTTACGGAAAGTTTCTGTATCTCTTTGTCTAACATTAGCATAGTCGAAGAAATAAACAGACGGGTCTGGTTTATTCTGCTGTGTTCTTTTCCATATGGATGTGAATGAATTTTAGCAAATTTTGTGGAGTAGGAGGGATGCGAGAGAACCAGCTGACATATATCTATATACAGTGTTGTGAAGGTAGGGATGTTGAAGAGGTTGATTGCTTTCTATAGTTACTTTCATGAAGAAGCCCTCAATAAATCATAATGGTAGGCGTTACATTGGAGATCTTGAAGAGTATATCAGGTTTGGTTTTGGCTGGTCACAATGAGGGAGATGAAGAGAGTTAACGACGTAAGTGGAGTAGAGGTTAATATTTACTTTCTTGCCACATAATGAGTTTACGGAAGACCAATCCACAAAATTAATTGGGCTCGGATATATGTTGTAATAGTATACTTTTGGGCTGGAGAATATGCTAGATGACATGTCACATTGATTGGTCCTGAATATTTTAGCTGAAGTGGACACTTTTAGAAGCCACAAAATTAGTTCCTTTTATATAGTGGGATAGATTATTATCTTCTTCTTTTTTTTATCCAATATATTTTTGGAAAATATCACACAGTAAGAATGAAATAGATTTTACATGAATGAATCAATTACAAAAAAAGTTTACAAGCATCAAACAGAAAACAAATTATTGCATGAGGTATATGGTCTGGTGACTGGCATGAATGATCTTGTTAGCATGTTACATACAATTAGCTAGCTCGTCGAAATACTATATGGAAAACTATTAACGCATTTTACAGAATTTTTATTTGAAAAGGTGATTGCTTATTTGGATTTTTTTTTAAAGGGGCATAATTGCTTATTAGATTTGATACACTTAAATTGAGTATTTAATATTGCAAGCTAATAGTGGTTATTGTAATTAGGTATGAGACGGATCGGATATCCGAGTAATTTTAAGGTATCCGGATCTGGATCCTTATCCGGTGGATCTATAATTTTACTATCTTTATCCGGATCCAGGGTTTTCGGATATTCGGGTGTCGGATATCCTTCTAAAAATTGTAATATCCGGCGGATATCCGGATCCGGATTTGGATTCTTAAAATAAATAAAAAATAATATTAATATATAAAAATATTAAAAATAAAAAAATATATAATGTTTTAAATTATTTCTATGTATAATATTACAAAATTTACATAAAATTTATACTCCCTCTGTTCCTAAAAGTAGGATTTTCTTGATTTATTTTTTGTTCCAAAATGATAGATTTTCTAAAATTTTAAGGTACTTTTAGTAGTTAATGTTGAAAAGTTGTATACTTTTAAGAAACATTAATTGAAAATATTTGAATTGGTTGAATACTATTGGTTGATATTTATTGAAAAATGTATAGGAAAATAAATAATAAATTCAATTGTAAAAAATTAATTGTTTCCTTAGTATGCATGAATACTCTAGAAAATCCTTCTTTTGGGAACAGAGAGAGTATATACTATTATAAAAATAAAAGTATATTAAATAAATTAATTTTTATATATAGATATTACTATTTTTGAAATAGTTATTAATAAAATTTACGGATCCAGATATCCGGACTAAAAAATTAAGGTATCCGGATCCGGCTTTGATGGATCCAACATTTTACTATCCGGATTCGGCCCCCCTGGATATTCGGATTTTCGGATCGATCCGGATCGAATCTCGGATCGAATCCGGATCTCGGATAAAAGTCTCAGGCCTAATAGTAATACTTTTGATTGGATTCCAATGGATCGTTTCTACATTTTGTTTCTAGGAATTCGATATTAAGCTAAAACAAATCCGTTTGAAGTGAAAATAAGAAAATCAGACAAAGTTGTAAACATAGTTGAATTGCTTTCAGATTATAAAAGAGTTAAGCCTAAGTGAATGATCTGAAATCAACGAGCATGAACCAAACATCTATTCAAAAGAACAAATCGCAGCAACCCTGAGATTGCTCATCTGGTGAATGCGGTGGAGGTCACAAGGGTCGAGACAATGACAATTGGTGAAATCTATGCTTACATGAAGCAGGAATCCGCCAAGGTAAATTTAATGCTTCAGATAACTTACTCCGCACAACACTCCGATCCTGATATATAAATCCCACGTTTTTTTTTTGTCTGATTTCAGGAGGCGCTTTTTGACTGCTAGCAACAATTGCTGAATCATGCAAGGTTCATGCAAGAAGGACAAGAGTCAGGGGAAGTATCGCTTATCGCCAAGGCAGACACATGATGATGATAGATTTAGATAGAAGGATGGAGTTGCTTAGTTACGTAACAGCAGGTTTTGATTGTATTAATTATGTAACTTTCAAATTTACTCTCATCATATTTAAATGGCTCTTTCCTTGCATTCATCATCCCTTTATGTTAGGCTTCAGGCACTTAAATCACACAGACACAGCTAGGCTCTGCGGTCTCAGTAGCATTGGGGTTGGTATTTTCATAGTTTGTGATCGAGTACTCTCCGCAGGTCAGTCTCCCTTCACTACTCTTTGGTACGAATACGATCCATTACATTACGTAGAAAGCCGCATTGGCTCTCAGTGTCTCATCGATCCCAATAACCTTGGACTTGAAAAAGAACAACAAATTCAAGAAATAAGGAGGAACAGAAGTTGTGTCATGCTCTTTTGGTAAATATACTTTCCGGCTGTTGAATCATGGTATTTATGTGACTCGGATTTTCTTACTGATTAACTAATGCATTTTATTTTCTTTTTTAGGCTGTTAATCGTTTCATGAATATGGCGTGCGAGCAAGAGAATTCTCGCTAATTGTATGCTTATGTGCTTTGCATCGTCCAGCAACGTGGCCACTGCACAAGTCATTGATTTCCATTGTTTGGACTTGACATAACTTCAGAGAGAAAGGAAAAGAGAATTATTTCAAGAAAAAAGAGAATTATTTCAATTATGGCAATTCTCTTATGGTAGGAGATAGGAAAAGATAATTATTTGAATTATGGCAATTCTTTTAAATAGTAGGTTTTAGTTTTTATAACAAAAAGAATCATTAAGTAGGAAAATGATTAAATTTTATATATATATATATATATCTACATGAGGCTGCAAGCAACTTGGTTTTGAGTTGGAAAACACCTTAGCATGTGATGTCTCTTTTTTTTTTATCTGTAACATCTTCAAATCTATCAAATCCCATTCAAATCCCATTCAAATCCCATTCAACTCTAAAATAACATATTAATTTAATCATTATAATTTTTTATGACAAAGAATCATTAAAACTGCAAACTAACATAAAGAAAAGAGTAATGTCTTTTAGACGACGCCAAAGTTCTTAATTTGGAGAGTCATTGTTGGTTTAAATGATTTGAATATTAAATTTTTGATGATGATTTGTTTAAAAAGTTTGTTATTTAATATGGTTTGGTTTATTTTATTTATTTTTTGATTTATAATCTGTTTTCATTAACTGGTTTGGAGAATAACAATATTTTAAGTATGAATTAATTTGATTCAGTTTAAATTAATTGATATTGGAACTTAATAATTCTAAAGTTAAAACAAAGTTTAAATCGGTTTGTAAATTTTACTATTGCTTTATACCAAACCTTAAAAAAATAAGATAAAATTATTTAAATCATAATTAAGTTTAGTTAAATTTATATCCATCTTACTTATCATCCTATATATGATTTCCAAAAAAAAAAACAAATTTTGAACTCTAATTATGTTAATTTCATAGTCACAAGATAATGAATAAATACAAACCATTTTTATTTCTCTACCAATTTGATAGTTTAAAATCGACTGCAATACATATACACAATTTTACTCATATATAAGTGCAAAAACAAAATTAATTTAAACAAAAAAAGTTGATCCAAAGAAAAATAATTAAATTAAAACTTATTCGAGAATCCGGACGTAGCGCGGAAAAATTCCCTAGTAAATGATAATATTTCTCACCTATATTTGATCTTTGACTAATGGGTCAACAACTAGGCCCACTAAGACATCTTTCTGTTTAGTTTGTGTGTGTTAACGAGTTTAGAAACAGAGAGGGTTTGGTTCAACTTCAAATTAACAGAGAAAATATAGGAGCGTGTGAAAGATAAAGAAAAAGGAAAACGGGCAAATTAGCTCGTATAAATAGAAGTTTAGGAAAGAGACCAAAAAAAACTACCTTTTTTGTTGCTTAAAAAAGGAAATTTGACTTTTTCTTTTCTCTACTAGCGCCTATATAATAGAGTTTTGGTTTTGTCTCTTGGTGCAACCTACTAACTAGTTTTGCTGATGGCTTCTTCAAACCCTTCCTGGTCGTCGCTGCTTCCTTTGGAGTTGTTAGAAAATATACTTCTCAGGATACCGGTTGAATCTTTGGCACGATTCAAGTCCACATGCAAGGAATGGCGTGCTCTTCTAGACGACAAGATATTCATCTACAAACACTTGGATCTCTCCCATGAAGGTTTCATACGAGTTACTGATCACAACTCGTATCAAATCATCAATCTTGAGACCCTATCTCTTTCGAGTCTACAAGGTCCATCTAAAATTGGTTCAATGATTCACTGCGACGGATTATTGCTATGTAGTATAGGTAGACGATGTATTGAACCTATAAAAGAGAGAAAACTAGCAGTCTGGAATCCGTTTTTGGGCCAATTCAAGCGGATCAAACCCTCGAGTTCTTACACATGGTTTGATATCTACGGTTTTGGATACGACAATGTGTCTCGTGACAACTACAAGATCTTGAGGTTTAAAAGAGAAAAAGGATGTGAAGAGGTTGAGATATATGAGTTGAAGTCACAATTCTGGAGAAGTGTTGATTATTCATTGGCTTATTCTTGGTGTGCATGGAAGAGCCAAGCTATGTCTATGAATGGAAACATGTATTGGATTGCTGAAAGGGAGAATGATAACTCCAAAACTTATTTCATCCAGTCTTTTGATTTCTCCAAAGAGGTATTCAAAGAAACATGTTGTATTCCCTTTATAAATCACAATGATTGGCAGCTGCCAGGCCGATCAGGTTTGTCGCCACGCCTATCAGGTTTCGGAGGAGATAGGCTTTCTTTGTTAGCTCAACAGAGATCTGGGGAGATTCAGGTTTGGGTTACAAACAATATTGTGACTGATGAGGTTGTCTCGTGGAGCATGTATTGTAATGTGACTCCTGATTTCAGGATATTAGCCCTTCATCCAACATACTTGATCCACCATACCGATAGGGTCAAGTTATGGTTCCACCATACCGATAGGGTCAAGTTATGGTGTTCGGAAAAAGACGACCGAGATGAATGTATCTACGCCAGCGTTTACGAAATAGGAGAGGGGGAGGTCAAGAAACAAGTTGAGACAGAGCGACATGGGTGGTATGAACGCGTTGGCGTTACTAAGCTTTCTTCTGCATTTGTACCAAGTCTGGTTCCGGTTCCAAAGCAAGAGGAGACTTCTGAGGGTTGCTCCTGCTAAGATTTCATGCATGTTTTTTTAGCTTATTATGTTGTTCTAATTCTATGATCAGATTCCTTTGGTGTAACGTCCTTTCATTGAATACTAAACCTTTAAATAAAGCTGGAGTCTCTGATTTCTTTTTAACTTCAAATTAGCGACAACAACAAACATAAAAACGAGCAAAAAATGAAATACCATATACTCGAGCCATGTGTTTGATTCTTATTAATTAAATTATTTATATATGACCATATGCGGTTGGGATCATACCTAGCACACACATGTGGCGTATCTAGCTACTACTTTTGAATGATTCATCTCATCAGCATATTTATTGTCATAAGTGAAGTATCTATTTACTCTTGCATGCTCCATCTTGTGAAGTAATTATTTATATTGTGCTCCATCTTTAAACTTACTTTTTTTTTGTATTTTGGACATGTAATTGACTGTTTAGTTCGTTCCTGTCCCTGACAGAAACTGAAAGGTCTTGACGCAGACGCACAAAGTTTGAGTTTGCTAAGAGGAAACTTCAAGGGAGCTACCAAACAACATGATAAAGGTTTTCCTTTCAAGTTCTTTCAATACGTTCTTGGAAAAAAACTTTGATAAACAAAGAAAATGTGTGTGAGTCCACAACCGGGCTTTTCTTTGAACAAATTGTTTATTCCTCTGTTTTGTTTTGTCTGAATTCCACCAGTTCGTAGCCAAGATAGGATCCCAACTTAGTGTTACTTTCTGTGTTCTACTACGTTTTTGAGACTTTTCGGTACAGTCCCGGTTTACTTTAATCCCGTTTGATCGGGTCATTACTGCGTATTAGTATTATAAAATTGTATAGGAAGTGGGTAGACAAGCTTGTACGAATTGACACGCACTCTACCTAAACTTTGTTTAGTGACGTGAAATGATCTTGGACACGACAGAGACGTTGTTTCATCAAATAAACAAAGAGAATTTATTTATTGATATCTACTGTCTGCGAGTGTAAACGTAACCAAGTTTTGTTACTTTCTTGACTTGTTATATATGTGTATATATATGCAAGAGTCTATATGGCACACTAACGGAAAGAGATCCGAGCATTAAACAACGTGACCGTTCCAGTCTTGGTTCCAAGCCACTGATATTACCCTCCTGTCGCAAGTTTTAAGTTTTAATAACGATCCTATTCCACGTACTGTGGAGAATATCATCGAACACATTCCTTTATTTTTTTCAACCCAAACTGCAGAAGTAAATAATCAACGCGTTTCAACTTTAAAGCCTAGATAAACCCTAACTTCCGTGAATCTCAAGTAAAGAGATTAGGGCAATCGCTGACCAAATAAAAGTCACAAAACATTCCAGAAAAGAGAATAATGTACATGAATAATGCAAAAATAAAAGGAAGAGATTATAATTAATAGAGAAGACCTCCATTACAATGTATGAGAAGAGATTTGAAAATATGTGAAATTATGTAGGACAAACAAACCCATACGATTTCCTAAATTTTGATGACGTTATATCAAAAGAAAAGCCAAACCTACAATCGAAATGACATATCATACCCGCTCGGTAATAGTCGATCTTCTTATTTTGACCATCGAAAAGGTCAACACCTACCAATAGGATCTTGTTATGGTGCGAGAAAGATGATGTCCAAAAGAATATCGGGTGCTAGACTCTTACTGATGGGACCAAAACAGTGAAACCTCCCAAAATACTGTAAATACTTTAAAACAAAGCTGGAAATCTTATAGTATATTAATATGACAGCCAAAAGATATGGTGCAGTATATTCAGTGAAAACCTATACTCAGTCTTTCAACCAAGAAAAAAATATAACCAATCTTTGCACTATACTTAGACCCAAACTTGAATCAAAAGCAAAACTAACCTAAAAGCCTTGTGAAATTACAGCCAACCCCTTGTGACCAAACAAAAAAAGGAAGTCACTTTTACGAATATAGCCCAGTAAATCGTCTGAGTCGTCTGAGATGCTGGAAGTCTTCTAGACGACTTCCAAGTTAGTTGTCTGATGTAGTTGATCTTAAAAATAATTTATAAATTTTAAAAAAATATTTTGACAAGTGAAAAATCAAAATCATGTAATTACAAACAATTTTAAGTGATGTAAATTAAGATATAATAAAATTGAATAGTTTTCAACATAGATGAGTGAAAGTAGTCAATCATGATATTTTTTGGTTTTAGGGTTTGACAACATATGTTGTAGTATTGTATGTATTCTTAGGGTTAGATTTTGGAAAGGTTGAATGTTTTTTTGAAAATATAAACTTTTACCTATATGTATTTATTTATGTGTCTAGTAAACACTTCTTAAGTTTAATTTGATTTTATAAAGTGTTTAGTTACTTAATAAGTTTAGGGGTTATGTTTAGGGTCTAGATGACTAACTTGTAAGTCGTCTGGTGAATAATTTAAACGAGACGACTTACTTGTAAGTCGTCCAAATATTCCCGCCTAAAATTTTTGAAAAAATTATTTTCCCGCTTAATTATGATTTGATTATGATTATGATTAGTTTTGGGCTTAAGGAGGGAAATCCAACAATATAAAATACAAAGATCTTCACTGGAACGATATGCAGCAAATATAAACTCACCAGCATCTGTAGTACCCCTGAAACGCATAGATTACATCCGCACCCTCTCAGATGGCACATTAAAAATAAAGCTTTTCCATTCGTGCCCATGTGCATCTTTCAAAATATAAAGTTTAACAACATGATAATCATGAGCAACTAAGGCTACCCTTCCCTCATAAGGTATCATATAAAGCTGACTAGAACCCTCCGGTAATTTTATATTATTGAAGTTTTCAGATTTGACATCAAAGCTCATTATTATTTCTTGATCATCACCAAGAAGACAAGCTCTATAATACAGAATCCCATTGACGCATCGCCCATATCCTCCAGTTGGGCGATGGATAGGGCAACGTCCTTCGGATATTATTATCCATGATTCTTGAGCTCCCAACGTAAGAATCAGAGGCTGACCCGAGTATATTTTAGATACTACACAAAGTACTTTGTGTCTACACTCCAATGGATCGTATCCTAAATAAGACGACCAACCTCGACTTGAGCTGTGCTGAGCAGGAGGATGTGGTAAGGCTAAAAACTGTCTCAAGGTTGGGTTCCAAATCTTGAATACGGGTGTTAAAATCAATCCATGGATGCTCTCGGATCGCGAATCTTTCCAATCTAAGTTTGTTATTTCATAACTGTATAATGGAGAATAACTTGACGGTTTCGGGGTGGTAGGGAAGAATAATACATATTTTGCCGATTCTGATGATAAGGTGACCATAAGAGTCGGTGGTCGTGAAGTAGACCGAGACGTGAACGAGTTGATAAAACTTGGAAGTGAGGTCAAATAAGACCACAGCTTCGAGACACATCGATGTCTCATGATCGATTTTGGAGGAAGCCTTGAGAGTATCTCCAAGGTTACATCAGGAGGAATATTGTCTACTTGAGACCATGGTTTGGGTCTCTCTCGTCTTCTTCTCTTCTTCATCCATGTCTGATTGCTCAATAATACTTTCTTCTTGAATACCCTCATTCTTTCTTCCAGTAATGTTCCCCCTTTCGACCAGTATTGTTTATACTTAGGGTTCCATATATAATAATACAATACAGAAGGCCGCACGTTATATAATAAACAGAGCTGGAAAGAAAAAGAGACTGCAAATATATTATATATATGATAATAGGAAATCTATATATTTTAGTAATTTTACAATAAGAATACATAGAGAAATATCAATTTCTTATGTGATTAGATCTTTCAAAGATACCGTAACAATTAACTTCCATTTAACTTACTCTCTCCAAGGTTCCTAACCAAAAAGATCAGACTACAACCCTTTTTTTTTACCTAACCAAAAATATAATTTGTTAAGCAAACCTAAGCTAGGGAGTAAGAGCGCGTGATCGACTTGCAGCGATCACTATATGGATCTTACATCCAATTTTAGCAAAACTGATATCGTTAAAATACACCACAAGAATATAAAATAAGCACTCAGCAACTCGAGGGTGACGAGATTGACTCCAACTATGGTCGATGATGCTGCAACTGTAATCTCTGTGGCAAAAGAAGCGGCATTTGTTCCGTCACATAGTGATAGTATCGTGGATGAAGCTCCAACTTCCAGTAGTTATATACTCTTATCATCTGTAGTTTTCATGGGTAGAAAAGATAGATAAGAAACTTCAAAATCTTCACGCACTACTTATCTCAAGGACATTACATCAGTGATGGTGATTCCTAACCATATTTTTGAACGCCATCACCACATAATAAGCCATGCAAAATCGACAAATGTTTTTGATGATCGTAAATGCACCAAAAACATCTTCATGGACCGTTCCGAGTTGGTAATATCCCCACGCACTCGACAATCTAGAAACCACTCTCAGCCAACATTCGCTATTCCACAACTGTTTTAGAGGGTGAATAACAAAATGTCGAGGTATTTATTTACATTTTGTTAATTAGTTTTGATGATACATGATCAGTGTCAACAAAGAAATATAGAGATGGGCCCTGTTCGTTTGTACATCTGGAAGATGCATCCAGATGGTCCATCTAGATGTCTTATCCAGATGCTCCATCTGGGTGTTGTTCGTTTCTTCATTTCGTCCATGCATCTAGATGAATCATCTGAATGCAACTATGTTCGTTTCTTCATTCCATCTGCATCCAGGTGGACTTGTTAATAAAATGACTAAAATATAACTTTTTACGTTTCGGTGGAAAAATAGCATTTTTACGGTTTCGGCCAAAAATATTTTTGCGATTTTTGAAGAAATATGTGTTTTTCGCGAAAAAAGTGCATTTTTATGGTTTTGGCGGAAAAATAAGTTTTATGGGTTTGGCGGAAAAATACGTTTTTGCGGTTTGGACGGAAAAAGGTGTGTTTTGAAGTTTTGGCGGAAAAAGTGTTTTTGACGGGAAAAGTTTTTTTTAACGATTTTGGCGGGAAAAGTTATTTTTTGTGTTTTGCCGGGAAAATACATTTTTCCGGTTTTGGCGGGAAAATACATTTTTCCGGTTTTGGCGGGAAAATGAATTTTTCCAGTTTTGGCGGGAAAATACAGTTTTCCGACTTTGGCAGGAAAATGCTTTTTTCCGGTTTTGGCGGGAAAATGCGTTTTCGGTTTTGGCGGGAAAATGCGTTTTCCGGTTTTGGCGGGAAAATAAGTTTTTTCCGGTTTTGGCAAGAAAATACATTTTTCCAGTTTTGGCGGAAAAAAATGTGTTTTTTTTCCCGATTTTGGCGGGAAAATGCGTTTTTCGGTTTTGACGGTAAAATACATTTTTCTGGTTTTAGCGGAAAAATGCGTTTTTCGGTTTTGGCGGGAAAATTCCGTTTTCCGGTTTTAGCGGGAAAATGCGTTTTCCGGTTTTGGCAGAAAAATTTCGTTATTCGGTTTTGGCGGAAAAATTGTATTTTTCGGTTTTGGCGGAAAAATTGTATTTTTTGGTTTTGGCGGGAAAATTGTATTTTTCGGGTTTGGCGAGAAAATGCATTTTTTGGTTTTGGCGAGAAAATGCTTTGTTTCTAGTTTTGGCTGGAAAATGCTTTTTGCGGTTTTTGCTGGAAAATGCTTTTGGAGTTTTGGCGGGAATATGCGTTTTTTGAGTTTTGGTCGAAAAGTATGGTTTTACTAGTTTAGCTGAAAAAATATTTTAATGAAAATGTGTGTTTTATGTTTTTTTGCGGAAAAATGCGTTTTCCAGTTTTGGCGGGAAAATGTGTTTTTTCGTTTTTGCGAGAAAATGTATTTTCCGGTTTTGGAAGAAAAATGTATTTGCAAAAAAATAAGATTAACGGTTTGAAAATAATATTTTGATTTTAAAAAGTCATTTTTGTCATTTTTCATTTTGGACTGAACTAGATGCATCTGCATCCAGATGCACCATCAAGACTCACCTTCATTTGGGTGAGAATTTGAGATGAGTTTTTAAAAATTCAGCTGAATGATCCATCTGGATGTAACATTGTAATGCACTAAACGAACATCAATTTGCATCTTCACCCAGATGGATCACCTGGGTGAGCAAACGAACAGGGCCATGATCTACTGCGATATCTACTCTTCAGTCACGTATCTATTCTTCCTTGCTCCCAATGCAACTCTCTGAAACAAATCCACAAGAGAATTGTTTAAGTATTTTTTTTTTTTTTTGCAGATATCATTCACATGTAGGTCTATCTATCTATCTTTTTTTTTTTGTCACAGATCTATCTATCTATCTATTATCGATTCTTAACTGAGAATATTTTGGTATAGGCTTTGATTCCGGTTAGGAAACGGATGTAAGTCGGCTTCATAGATCCGCTAGCTGGTATTGCTCTGATGTTCGGGACAAGATACTCAGCAACCTGAAGAATGTGTAATCATGGGACTAGAGATTACACATCATGGTGGGAAGAAAAAAAGAAGAAGAGATTTTTTGGTTTCTTACCACTTCAGCTGGCTCAGCCAAAACATTGATGAAGAACTTGGCCTGCGCAATAGTGAAAGCTATTAGAGGAATCTCTTGGAAAGGAACCTATAATTTTTTTTTGTTTTAGTGTAATAAAGTCATCCAACTTGTTTTGTTGTAGCTCCGGACATGAGTAGATCAGTTGTGACCATTCCAGGCTGCAACAATAACAAGAGAAACATATTGCAGTTATGATCATCTGTTACAGCATGAATTACATATTTTATTTATATATATATATGTGCATACCGATAGATTGTGCACCACAACATTTTTGACATCTTGCATCTGCAACTCTGCCTATTGCAAGAAAAAAAAAAGAAGAGAAGTCATATACAGAGAAGGAAATAAATAAAGACAGTTAAAACAGATATATAACATTGGCATTTACTTGTAATGACTTTGTCAGGTGAACAACACTCCGTTTTGTTGCACCATATGCGGCAAACCTGTGTCAACATTAAGTCAATATATTGACATTAGGACATTACAGACCAAAAACATATTCCCTAAGAACCTCAAGAGATCTAAGAAACCTGGGTGTTGGTCTTCCATCTGAGCCAGCTCCATCGATATTGAAGATATGACCACCCCGAGATTGGGTCAACATCATATTCATTGCCTATTGATTCATAAACACATGTAAGTCAATCCCAAAACATATAATAGCCTAATAGATGCTGAATTAATCTAAGTCTATCCACATACCTCTCGGCAACATAACATCAGCCCAAGAGTGTTGGTTTTCACAACTTCACTACAAAATTATTTTTTTAAAGAGTTAATAAACAAAACAGAGAACCCAACAAAGGAAATGGATCAAAACATTCAAACAAAGACTTACATAAGATCCTCATCAGAGGCCTCAGACAAAGGTTTAAAGCTGTATGCGTTAGATCCAGCATTATTAATCTGTATCAAGAAAGTAGTAAGACAATGCACACACACACACAACATGGGCTAGTTAATCGAGAAAGAAGAAAGATGTATATTATTACCCAAATGTCAATGTATTTAAGATTATTCTGACAATAAGATACAAGATCCTTCACATCCTTCCCTTCTCTAACATCACACTTAGTTCCCTGCCCCAATGGTTTTGAGCATTAATTAATATTTCATGATATTACCATCACTAACCAAAAACATGTATTGAAAAAGGAATCAGTACCCACACATGCTCCTCCCCATATTCTTCCTTAAGACTCTTAACAACAGACTCAACTCGTTCAGCTGCAGAGAGACACAGAAACATTCATTTGAACATAACAAGAAGAACCTGGTTCTCTTACTGTCCCACAGACACTTGTTTGATTCTTCTTACCTGATCTGGAACATATGACAACGTTGTCTCCTGCTTTCAGAAACTCTCTAGCTAATGCATGTCCTATACCTGAACCATTAAGAAACTCAAACACCACGTGTCAGTCACCTGACGAGTTAACAAGGACAGAGTGAATCAATGTGAAAAAACCTTTGGTCGAGCCAGTGATCAAGACGTTATATGGAGGCGTCATCGGTTCTCTCTCTCCTGAGATGCGAGCTTCCACCACCGCAGACGGCGGAGAAACCGAGAGGTTTTGGCGCGAAACAGTTACAGTTGAGAGGCCGAAGCTTTCTGCTAGTAAACGACGACCGTTACAAGGAGAGAGAAACGGAGGTTGAGCGGCGTATGCGACGGAGGAAGAGCGAAGCCTAAGCAAAGGAGAGGAAGAGACATGGAAACCACTTGAAGCCGCCATTGCAGAGAAGAGAAGCTGAAGAACAGAGATGAATCTCAAAAAAAAAAAAACACACAGAGAGAGTTTCGTAAGCAAGCGCCTCTAGAGGAAAAATGCCACGTGGCGAAATAGAAGATGATGATAACCTCAATTATTGTTTAAATTACACTAAAAGTCCTCCAATTTCTTGGATTTTATGTTTCGAGTCTTTTACTATTTCTTTACAATAGATAACCCTATAATTTCTTACTGATTATGTAAATGTAATGTATAACATCACCAAACTTTATTATATTTCAGAATATATTACAGTTACAAATTATACAAGCACTCCTTCACACAACTCCTTATAAAACATCATTCTGGTTTGCTAGGAGGAGATGAAGAAGATGAGCAAAAGGTATAAGAAACGTAAGCTCCAAGAGCAAAGATCACAAGAGCAGCCACTCCTGTATTCACCATCAACTTCTTCTCTTCACTTGTTATCTTTTTTCCTCTCATTTTCTCCACCATCCCTTTCTCTGTTTTCTTTTCCTTCTCCACCACGTAACTTAGTTTCTCTTCTGCTGATTTCATGACCTCTCTTGCTCTTCCAGACACAGGTTTGGTCACAGAACCGGAGCCGGATTTTGTATAGTCCACTTCTGGAAGCACCCTCTCAATGATCTTCCTGTTTTCTACAGATTCATCCACAGACTTTTTCTTTAGTGAAGCTTCTTCCACACGCTTCCTCTCCTCAAGCTTCTCTTTTGCTTTGGCCTCTTCTTGAAGCTGCCTTGCTCTAGCTTCTTCCACACGCTTCCTCTCCTCTTTTGCTATGGCCTCTTCTTGAAGCTTCCTTGCTCTAACTTCTTCTTGAAACTTTCTTGCCTCAGCCATCTCTTTTGCTATAGCTTCTTCTTGAAGCTTTCTCGCCTTATCAGCCATCTCCTTTTCTTTAGCTTCTTCTTGCAGCTTCCTAAGTATTGCCTCTTTCTCTTCCAGAAGCTTCCTCTTCTTCTCATCCTCTTCTTCCTTCTCTTTCCTTGCAGCTTCTTCCAACAACCTCTTCTCCTCCAGCTGCTTCACCTTCTCAGCCACAGTTTTAGAAGTCTCCGGAAGGTTAGGCATTTTCGTAATCGTCTCCTTAGGCATGGTGATGGTGAGGGCATTGTTCTTGAAGCTCCCATGGATCTTATCCACTAGACAGTTCTGTGGAACAGTGAACACTTCGTTGAAACGACTCCATCTCCTATCACCCAAGGGACGCTCTCCGGTGACTCTTATCATCCTTGAGGTGTGCACATACGTTACCTTTATTTGCTCCTTTGTAAAACCTTTAAAAAACAATTCACATCAGAACTATAACCACCACAATTAGTACAACTAATATTATCTATCTACCAACCTGGCAGATCAATGGTGAGAATAGTGGCCTCAGGCTGATCTTTCCATTCAGATTTGGGGACAAGATCCTCATACTGAACCACCAAGCCTGTTCCTCTTGGTTGCTGTCTTGCTGCCATTACTTAAAATCTCTTTCTGAATTTGGTTGTTTTGTTTGAGCTTTTGTGAATATCCATTAGGGTTTACTGCTCTGCTTATAAATAAGATTGAATTTCTTCAGGACTTTGCCATTTTCTCTTGTGTTATGCAATGGATATTCCTAGTTTTGCGGCTATGTCTCCTGTTCAACCAAAGTCTCTTCTTTAGTCTCAGGTCATCATTCATAAGGTTTCTTCTCTTACAAAGAAAGCATAAAGGTTGCTTTCTTCACAAGTTTATGCCTTGTGTTCCCCATATGACGTCAGTTTTATATTTTTTTACCAACATTTACCATTAGTACCCCACAAAGGTTGAATATAAAGTGATTTAAAAGCAGAGATACTGTCAGTAGAACTTCAAGAACTTGAGTTTAATCATTTAAGAATGTTCCAGGTTTGCAATATAACTCTTAAAGCATAACATGACACAGATTCAGAATCTCTTCTAGCTAGGGCTACAAGAACTACACTGCGTACAAAAAAACAACTCCAAGCGTTTGCAGCTTCTCTCATCTCCTCAAACCCCAGCTCAAGCTGTAGACAAAAAAAAAGTCAGATTCTCACCAATTTATGTGGAGAAATCAAAACAGAAGTTGAACTGATAATGATACATACCTTGGGAAGAAAAACAGACAAACAAGGACTGTGATTAAGCTTGGCTTTGCGCCAGCAGCAGAACCTGAGGTTGACCTGTTAACAACCAAAAAAAAGAGTTTAAGCATCATAATCTCATGTCTAAGTATAGTGTGAAGGACTGTTACCTAGCAACAGTGCTCACAACAGACTCAGTTTCAAGACCAGTCCCAAAAGCAAAGAGCGGATCATAATGCGAATCTCCAAAGTTCATAGGCAACTGCTCCGTGTTTCTAAACCACGTAACAGGAAGCTTCCCACTGAAGCCATGGTCTCCAAAGAGAGCATCAGCGACACCTTGGCCTTCTGTTCCCGGTAGCCAAGCTGCAACCAATGCCTCTATCGAGTCAACGTAAGGCTCCATCACAAGCGGCCTCCCTGAAACGACCACAACCACACATTTGACAGTTTGACAAGTGGAGGTCACGATGGCTGGACCGGGGTCCATCATGGTTAGCTTGTCGTTGTCTCCCGCTGTCTCTGCGTATGGAGGTTCACCAACAGCGATGATTGCGTAAGAGAAGTTGTTGGATTTGAGGAACTCAGCGTCTGGATTCTCGTTGAAGATAACTTCAGTGGTTTTATCAACAGCTGATTTTACAGCGCCAAGAATCGTAGTCCCTGAATAAGAAAAAATGTACACTCTTCATATTACTTTATTGCTGAAATGTATTAGGCCTGGGATATTGAACCGAACCGAAATTTTGGTTAGTTCGGTTTGATTCGGAAGGTTTTCTAAATAGTTGGGTTTCGGTTAGGTTGTTTTGGCAAGTTGCTTCGGTTCTCTTCTTTTTTTAAAGGAAAAAGTTTAACTAAAATCCTGAACCGAACTAACTGAATTTGAACCGAAGTAATCTAATTTAACCAAAGTTATCCAAAATTTTATATAAAAACCCGAAATCTAACCAAAATCAGAAACTTCGGTAGAATTTTTGAAAACAGAACTAACTGAATACCGAACCAAACTTTATTTCAGATTAAATCGTAAGACTTATGCTAAACCGAACTAACCAAATTTTGAACCAAAGTAACCTAATTAAACCAAAATTATCCGAAATTTTTAAAAAAACCAAAATAAAAAAATTCAGTAGAATTTTCAGAAACCAAACTAACCGAATACAGAACCGAACTTTATTTCAGATTAAATCAGTAAGATATATGCTAAACCAAACTAACTGAACCGAATAACCCAAACTAACCAAACCCGCATGCCTAACTTGTATAAACTACAATAAGAGTTGCATGCACAACGTACCTCTCGTGTCCTTGTTACCGTTAAACCCTTGCCAAGTTATGGTCCAACCACCACACTGATAACCTAAATTATCAGCGTGAGTGCCAGTGACTAGGATCTTCGAAACCTTCCTGGGAAGTGGGAGCATAGGATTGGTCTTGTTCCCGTTTTTCAGCAGCACAAGTGATTTTCTCACAGCTTCCCTTGCCAAGTCTCTATGTGCCTAAATAGAAGAGAACATTCAAATACTTTGCAAACAGGTTCTATCTAGCTTAGGGAATAAATACTAACCTGGCTTCCTAGCTCATTGGAGAAGCTGTAATCAGCTAAAGGGTTCTCAAAGAGACCCATTGTGAACTTGACACGCAGGATTCTTCTGACAGCATCATCAATCCTGGTGACAGGAATCACTTTGTTCTTCACCAAGGAGGTGAGATCATTGACAAACTCAGTAAAGTTGAAAGGGACCATGACCATATCTATCCCAGCTTCAATAGCAGCTCGGACAGAAGCCGTGTAGTTCGAATGTGGAGGTGAAGAGATCTTATCAACGCCTTGCCAATCCGAAATAACAAAACCCTGCACACATAGCACAAAGGATTCAAAGAAGGAACACAAAGCCATGAGGAAAGAGAGTAAAACAGACCTTAAACTTAAGGGTACCCTTGAGATACCCTGTGATGAGCTTTGTATTAGCATGCATCTTCTCACCGTTCCAGCTAGAATAAGAAACCATAACCGTGGAAACGCCTTTGTAAATTGCATCAGCATAAGCAGGCATGTGAATGCTGAGGAGACTGTGTAGATCAGTGACTGTGTTGTTCTCGTTTATTCCTCTGGTTGTCCCACCATCTCCCACATAATGCTTGGCACAAGCTGCAACTTTGTCCCTAATAATCAAAAGTTCAAATTAATTTAAAAGAATGAAACATTTACTTATCAGCAAAAAAAAAGAAAAAGCTTTTACTTTCCACCAACGAAGGGAACTCCATGCTTATAGTTAGAAGGAGGCTCTCCTTGTAAGCCAAGTATGATGTCAGTCATGTTCTCCACAACTTTGTGATCCTCTCCGTAGCTCTCATAACACCTTCCCCATCTTGGATCTCTACAAACCTACAACAAGTGAGTCAGAACACAGCAAAGATCTGCAAAAGGTTAAGGCAGAAGGTGAGAGAAGCTTACTGCAATGCAAGGAGCAAATGTGTATGGGATTCCAGTGGCTCTGACTTCGACTGCAGTTGCTGCTCCAATCCTCTTAACCAGATCAGGATCCCTGGTGGCTCCAAGGCCAACATTGTGAGGGAAGATGGTAGCGTTGAAGACATTGTTATGGCCGTGAACAGCATCAATGCCATATATCATAGGAATGCCCAAACGGCTGACAAGAGCTCCTTTCTGATACTCATTGATCATATCAACCCAGTTCTGAGCAGTTGCTTCAGGGAGTGGAGCACTCCCACCACCACTCAAGACACTGCCAATGAAGTAGTCTCTCATGATGTTGACAGTGGCAACACTTCTGTCAATCTGAACCATCTGGCCAATCTTCTCTTCGAGAGTCATTCTACCCAGCAAATCAACAACTCGATCTGAGACCTTCTGTTTGGGATCCTTGTAGAGCACATACTCTCCCTGCCCATTACAAACCCACACACAACAACACATCCATAGAAGGATCCTTACTGGAACTTTGCTCATTTTACGCTAACAGGGGGCAGTTCTGGAAGAAAACAAAAACAACAAAGACAGAACAACAATCAAGATAAGAAAGAGCTCTCATTTAGCTTCAAATGTCCAAAGAAGAAACCTTTTTCATCAGTGAGAGAAGATAAGAAAGAAAAAAGCAAGCATTTTTAGATATAAAGAAGAAAACTTTTTTGAGATTCACTGTTGGGGGTTCAAACAAAGATGAACAAAGACATGATTTTAAGAGATTTTTTCTAATTTTCATCCCATAAAGTTTTACTCAAACAAGATTCAATCTAAGCACAAACTGGGTAAGAGCTGAAAGTACACATTGGGGGGAAAGAAAATGCAAGATCCCAACAGTGTAATGGAGGGAGAAAGAAGAGCTTACAAGTGAAGAAGAGCTCACAAGTGAAGAGCGCACACACACACAGCAACACCAAAGAATATCAGCAAAAATCTTTATTGGTGATAAAAGAAGTAGTTAATAAACGCTTTTAAAGCAGATTGAGAGTTTTTTATAAGAAAATAATGAGAGAGAGTAAAGAAGGACGTTTTGATGCAGTTGTGGTTTTTTCTTGAAACGTGGGTTGGCTCACGTTTTTCCACACAACATCTCTCTCTCTCTCTGTACCAGACTAGACGGCAAAACGACGACGAACAAAAGCGGCGTCGTTTCTTTTATTAAAGTTTCATTTCTTTTTCATTATTTAATTTTTTTTTTTTTTTTTTTTTTTTTGATCAAATCATTATTTAATTTTCTTACCGAAAAAATATCGTATGCCTTGATTGCAAATTCTACCTAGCTTCAACACACGTAAGAAAGGTCAAATGTTAAATAGTTTGTGCACAAAAAATTGTTAAATAGTTTGAGAATGTTAGTGTGATAGTGATCCTCTGTTCTTGCAATTTCTCGGAGCCTAGTTTAGCTAACACACTGGATGAAAATTGATTCAAGTCTCAAAACGTTACAAAGGTAGTTACTGGGTTGCATCATTGAGGACTGCACACAAAACCTGCCTTTTTGAATACTGATTCAACCCCCACCATCTTCTCATGACAATTGACTACATAGCTTTATTTTTCTTTGTTTAGATTTTCAGACACTTGAGCGTTCCGTTAGGACCGTCCAAAAGGCAATGAGGAGTATGGAACATGATGTAATGATATGTTTTTTTGTTTTTTTTTTTTTGTGACACGATGTAATGATATGTTTAGAACACCAAAGTTAGAAGATAAGAATGTATATGGAACTTGACATAATCTATGATCGGAAGGTTTTTTCTTCTCGCAATGCTTTTGGATGAGAGAAACTATCATCTTTCTCGTGAGAAATTACTTTCTTTCTTTCTCGTGAAGTCCACATGGGCCCACTGAAGGAGAAAAAAATGGCTTATGGGTAATACTTATTGGTTGTTCAAAAAAAAAAAAAGGTAATACTTATTGAAAAATTGAAACCCAATTAGACCCTTTTGAGTTGAGAGTGAGAGAGGCTACCGCTGCTTTTTTAGAAGTTGCCAAGATTGAAGAAAAGGTTAGAGACTTTTGGAAAGAAAGAACAAATTAATTAAAAGACAAACCGCACCGTAAAACTCGGGGAGAAAGACTAAACGCGTCTTTTAAACTGGTTTAGTCTTTTCTGTTCATCTGTCTTCTCTCCTCAAACCTTTGACTCTCTCCCTCCTATTCCCCCCCCCCCCCCCCCCCATTAAATTAACAATGTCCCTACGGTTTATGCAAGTGTAGTAGTGCTATTAAACTATCCTTCTATTTTCATTTACTCCCCCCAGATCTCTCTGTTTTTTTTTTCTGTTCTTGTCTGAAGGGAGATATCTACTATCTGTGTTTGTTTCATTGCACTCTTGATAAGCACTGGTTTGATTCGTGAACTTCGAGGTTTGATGTTTGAATGTCTCAGCATAGAAAAGGATTTGACTTTCAATGAGATTAGATTTGTTTTGACCGTTTTGTAATCAGATCTTGATTGCTATTTTTTTAGATATAAGTGTTATGGGTAATACTTGTGTTGGACCAAGCAGAAATGGGTTCCTTCACTCTGTTTCCGCCGCCATGTGGCGGCCACGAGATGATGCAGATGATTCGGTTTCTCAGACCAATGGAGATTCTGTTTCAGGAGAGCTTCGATCTCCATTGCCTAGTGAAGTCCTGAATAAACCTCCTGAACAGCTCACAATGCCAAAGCCAGGTGGCACTAACATTGAGATAGAGATTCACCCTGAAAGTAAGCTAGAAACGCAAGAGGTGACTAAGCCAGAGGAGACCAAGGAGGAGACTCCAGCTAAGCCCCCTAAGAAGCCCAAACACATGAAGAGAGTGACCAGCGCAGGCCTCAGGACCGAGTCAGTGCTCCAAAGAAAAACCGAAAACTTCAAGGAGTTCTACTCCTTGGGAAGAAAACTCGGACAAGGCCAATTCGGAACCACTTTCCTCTGCGTGGAGAAGTCCACAGGAAAGGAGTTCGCCTGCAAGTCCATCGCCAAAAGAAAGCTATTAACCGACGAGGACGTGGAAGACGTGAGAAGAGAGATTCAGATAATGCACCACTTGTCCGGTCACCAGAACGTTATATCCATCAAAGGAGCGTACGAGGACGTTGTGGCAGTGCACTTAGTGATGGAGTGCTGCGCGGGCGGCGAGCTTTTCGATAGGATTATCCAGAGGGGTCATTACACTGAGAGGAAAGCCGCTGAGCTGACGAGAACTATTGTTGGTGTTGTGGAGGCTTGTCATTCTCTTGGTGTTATGCATAGAGACCTCAAGCCTGAGAACTTTTTGTTTGTTAGTAAAGACGAAGATTCGCTGTTGAAGACTATTGATTTTGGATTGTCTATGTTCTTTAAACCAGGTTTGGATTCATTGTAATATTAGTTTCGTCCCAGGGAGACCTTTGATCCTTCCTCTTTGGCAGATGATGTGTTTACAGATGTTGTTGGTAGTCCGTACTATGTAGCTCCTGAAGTTTTGAGGAAGCAGTATGGTCCTGAAGCTGATGTGTGGAGTGCTGGAGTGATTGTTTATATTTTGTTAAGTGGAGTTCCTCCTTTCTGGGCTGGTAAGAAAGTGTTATATTTTTATAAAAACAAAACATCTCTCACTTGTCCTAATTAGGCTTTGTTTTTTGATTAATATTCAGAGTCAGAACAAGGTATATTCGAACAGGTTCTCCACGGTGATCTTGACTTCTCATCTGATCCCTGGCCAAGCATATCTGAAAGCGCAAAAGACTTGGTGAGGAAAATGCTTGTTAGGGATCCCAAGAAGAGACTAACGGCACACCAAGTACTATGTAAGTTAGTTCTATCTGAAACCTGTACAATGTATCTCTATCTCTCTAATGAAGTTTTGCTTGTGAACAGGTCACCCATGGGTACAAGTGGACGGCGTGGCTCCAGACAAGCCTCTGGATTCTGCTGTACTCAGCCGTATGAAGCAATTCTCCGCAATGAACAAGTTCAAGAAAATGGCTCTTAGAGTAAGTGGGATTCTCTTCTTCTTTGTTATGTGTGGAAGGAAAGAGACAATGCAAAAGGCTAAGTTTAGTCTCTTTTTGACGCCTTGTTGTAGGTGATTGCTGAGAGCTTGTCTGAAGAAGAAATAGCAGGCTTGAAAGAAATGTTTAATATGATAGATGCGGACAAGAGCGGTCAGATAACATTCGAAGAACTGAAGGCAGGACTGAAACGAGTAGGTGCTAATCTCAAAGAGTCTGAGATTCTCGACTTGATGCAAGCTGTAAGTTATCACCAACTCAGCCCCTTTGCTAGTTTGTTAACTATGGTTATGAACAATGTGGATGTGAATTTTTTTAGGCGGATGTGGACAACAGTGGAACGATAGACTACAAAGAGTTCATAGCGGCGACGTTGCATCTAAACAAAATAGAGAGAGAGGACCATTTGTTTGCAGCGTTTACGTACTTCGACAAAGATGGGAGCGGTTATATAACACCGGACGAGTTACAGCAAGCGTGTGAGGAGTTTGGTGTTGAGGATGTCCGTATAGAAGAAATGATGCGTGATGTTGATCAAGACAATGTAAAGCTCCTCTGAAAAATCTTGTTAAGAGTATTTTTGGTTTATGAATGATGAGAATGTTGAGGATATTGAATTGTTGTGTATTGCAGGACGGGAGAATAGACTATAACGAGTTTGTGGCGATGATGCAAAAGGGAAGCATGACAGGAGGAGGAGGTCCAGTGAAGATGGGAGGACTAGAGAAAAGCTTTAGCAATATTGCTCTTAAACTCTGAGTTTCAATCTGTTACAAAACCAAAAGACAAAAACAAGAGTTTCTTCTGATGCACAAGCCAAGATTCTCAAATCTTTTGAATGAGAAAATTGTCTTAAAGACTTGTGTTTGGAAACTTGATTGGTTTCAACTTCCATCGTGTAGTTGTTTAGGAAGTAAGAATAATTTAACCTTTAGAGAACAAGAGAAAGTAGAAAACTCTAAACCTTATATAAAAGAAAGAAACCATTTGACAAGAACAGAGAGCTGTTCAACAACGACCAATGTAAAAAAAAATAATAATAACATAAGAAAAAAAAAACCAGGAAGACTATTTGAATCTCCAACTTGTTACTAGTAAACTTCTACGCTAGTGCAGCGATTGAAAATTTCAAAGTCTCATTACTCGTTTTCTCTCAGGTATTATGAATTTTCTTAAATTTTGGGGTAAAATTTAATTATTAAAAAATAGAGATAAAGGTGAATTTAATTATTTTCTTATAGGCAAAGCTTCCCCTTCTCCTCCTCCTCTTCGATAAATCTCGTGTCTGTGTAATATCTCAAATCTATCGTTTTCACAGATTTATTGTTGAAGATGAAGAGAATATTCGGTGCAAAGAACAACAAAGAGCCTCCACCTTCCATCCAAGATGCCTCTGATCGGGTTTGCTTTCTCCTTTTCGATTCTCGCGTCTCGAAATCGTTAGAGGAATGTAGATGATTAGGAACTTGTAGCTTTTGATCTTTTAATCCTTTCCTTATTGTTTTTTTTTTCAGATCAATAAAAGAGGAGAATCAGTTGAAGATAAGGTGAAGAGGCTTGACGCTGAGCTCTGCAAGTACAAGGACCAGATCAAAAGGACACGACCTGGTCCTGCTCAGGAAGCTATCAAAGCTCGTGCTATGCGAGTTCTCAAGCAAAAGAAAATGTATGAGAGATAAGATTATCATCCTTTGTTCATGCTTCTTTCTCAATGGTTTAGTTAATAATCATGATTTTTTTTTGTGATTAGGTATGAAGGACAACGTGACATGCTTTATAATCAGACTTTCAACCTTGATCAAGTTTCTTTTGCTGCTGAAGGACTCAAAGATGCTCAACAGACTGTATCTATCTTTTTCTATCTTATACATATGAGTCTTATGATGCTTTATGTACATGAATGTGGATAAATATTATAAAACTTGCATTCATTGCAGATGACAGCGTTGAAGTCTGCTAACAAGGAGTTGAAAGGGATGATGAAAACCGTCAAGATTCAAGACATTGATGTACGTTTCTTATACGAGCTCTCTTGTGTTTGCTTCCTAGATGATATATTCTTTTATTTATATTGGATTATTTACTTAACAGAATTTACAAGATGAGATGATGGACTTGATGGATGTGAGTTCCGAAATTCAAGATTCACTCGGTAGGAGCTACAATGTTCCTGATGACATTGACGAAGATGACCTCATGGGCGGTAAGTTGTTGACACATTCTTTTCTAATATATATCCACTTTCTGCTGCTGCTACTTATTGCCATGTGTGTTTGTGAATGCCAGAGCTTGATGCTCTTGAAGCTGACATGGGAAACGAGACTGAAGCAGACGGTGTGCCTTCCTATCTCCAACCCGATACGGAGCCTGATCTTGATGAAGGGCTTGACTTGCCTCCACCACCAACGGGGAGGACACAAACAGCCGGAGCTCAACCTGGACGAGCTCAGGCTGAGGATGAATGGGGATTACCTGCGGTACCACGTGCATCACTTCGGGGATAAACCCACCGTTTTCACACACTTCTGTTTGTGTGCATTCAAAAAATTTCATCTCCAAGCAATTTCACTTGTGAAGATTTTTATAAATCCTTTTGTTATTATGCAATCATACGTTTTGTGCATAACAGTGTCTAAACCTTGGATCCAGATTCATCAGATTGAATAGCTTTTAGAACCAAATGGAGAGCCTTCCATGGTAAATAGGTTAACATTATACTACAACATTAGAATCCCAACCAGAAAGTTGGATACTTCTCTATATACAAATCCAAAAACGATCAGTCCTTTTTCTCAAACATAGAAACCGTTACTAAATCCTTTATCCTTACGCTACTTCCAGTCCAAGTGTGACGAACCTGGCCTTGGACCTATACTTGAACCAGCAGAATATGACCAGTCTGTTATGTATAATGAAGATTGACACAATATCTAATGAAGTTACCTGTATTGGGTTATCCAAGGTTTTCATTTGATGTTGTTGTTCCACAAAATGCATCACCGTATGTTTGAATCTTCCAGTCCATATTTTGGATATGTGTGGTCAGCAAAGCAAAGGGAACAACGGACGCATGGTCCATGACAAAGAGCTACATGTATCAACGTGAAGAAGATATTGGTTTACACAAGGTGAACCACACCAAACTAGATTTCCGCTATAAACACAAGTCCTTTGCGGGAAGGGCTTGCGTTAATAACCAAAATCTAGTTTGGTTCACCTCCTGTAATCTTCACGTGGATACCGGTAGCACTTTGACATGGACCTCACATAGTTACTGTGAATTTCTTCTATCATTCCTCTCGTTAACCATTAAACCAACTTATGTATCCCTCACAATCCCCATTTATTATTAACACACTTCCTAGAAATTGTGGTGATATGCTTTTATAGCATAATAATGAGGGGGGGGAGAAGGAAATGTCTTATGCTTTTATTGCATAATGAGGGGGAGAAGGAACTGTCTTAATAGTAGCAGTGGCTCTTAGTTATAAATGAAAGATTCGTGAAGTCGAAGAAAGTGATATCGAAGCATGGAGAGAAAGCGTGTGTCACACCAATAATGCATCAAGATGATTTAGGTAGAGATTAGGTAATGGGCAAGGAGTAAGAAACGATGGAATCGGTGAAATTTAGTTATTTTATTCTTAAATCTTTTATAAATTAGAAATTTAAAGGTTTTTAAAAAAAAAAATTAGAAGATTTTTTTAATTTTATTTGAAATAATTAAAAGAAACTCATGAAAGTTTACCATATTCATATATATATAAGTTGAAATGATTTTTCTCGGTCGGAATAATCTACGGTCAAAGCAAAAGCACACATATGGAGATGATTTCGCCACGTGGACGATAATCCACCACCGATCCGTTGCAGATGTCACTAGCTAGTTCCCTCGCTTCGGTTTCGTAATTCAATCTTTCAACAATCTCTGAAACGCATCAATGGGGAAAGACGATAATCCGAGTCCAGGTTCGTTCAATTATCTTCCTCATGGATCTGATTACCGATGAACAATGATCCTCTGTTTTGTTTCTGTTAGGTGAGACTGGAGCGGCGGTGACAGATCCGGCAAGGGAATGCGAGGGAAAAGGAGCTTGTGAATTCAAACAGACTCGTTGCGCTGATACAATCATGCCTCATATCCTCAACTTGTTAGCCCCCCCCCCCCATGTTTTTTTTTTTAAATCGATTTTGTTCAGATTCTGATGTTATTATTGGGTTGTCCACTTGATTATAGTGGTTGTAAGTTTTAAGGCATGACTGCGATTAATCATTGATCATACTTGTTTCTTGCATCTCAAGTCACATTGTATTTGATTACAGTGCAGATCACAAGTTTGATTTCCATATAAAACATATATCACTGTATGAACTTGAGTTTGTGTATTGAATTTGATTCTGATTGTCTTAAACGCAAGTTGTGGGATTGTTTCTTTCAGGTATGGGGCATGTGCAAAAGCCAACGACTTTGACATGTACGCGCCAAATGCTTCTTTTGAGGACCCTTTAACACATGCTCAAGGGTGTGTAATGTGCTCATCAAACTTACAAGTCCATATTCTTTACTCAGCTTTGAAATGATCAGTGTTCTCTACCCATGGCTTGCTTTTCAGGGTGAAGCAAATCAAATCAGCATTTTACTCATTAGCTAAGGTATACAAATCTCATTTATGTTGATGGAACTATCTCCATCGTCCAAAGACTCAATCCCACATCATATTTTCCTTACAGGTGTTTGGTGAGTCGAAGATAGTTGAATACCAGGTTCAAGAAAGTGATATCGCACCAGGGAAGAAAGAGGTTAGAATCATCTTGTTTTAGCCTACTCCTCGTTACTACTATAATCTGATCTTTAAGGGTAAGCTTTTCACTATCTAACCAAAACAAACAACTTATGGGGAAACAAAACAGATACTAATCGACAACAAACAACACTACAAGATCATGGGAAAGGACATAGATATGATCTCTCTCATTAAACTCTCTGTTGAGAACGGGAAGATTGTCCGACACGAAGACTGGTAATAACTAATAAACTCCACATCCCTTTTCTCTATATACTTTGTGTCATTTCATTTAAACTTGATTGTTGTGTAAATGATGTTACAAGGTGGGACAAAAAACCTCTGAGGAACAGAGACACGGTTAGCTTCCCATTAGTCGGTCGGTTTATGGAGATGGGTCGTAGAGGCATGATGCTAGCTACTCATGCCATGATGGGTTTTGGTAAAGATCCTGACTCACACTGAATAAAGAAGATTCATGGGGAACAGAAACAGTTATATTATATAGTGTCTAGGCTCCTCAAAACACTCCTTCTATCTGTTTGGTTTGGTTTGGTTTCGGTTTTGTTTTATATATGTAATATGTTAAACGTGTGTTTGGTTATATTAGTCACCAAAATTCTCCACAAGAACATTGACCATCACTGAAATGGTGAAACCTATTAACATCTCTAACAATGATTAATCTTCCTGTAGCCATCGATGCAGCCTTCATGAACTCATGACAGTCCACACAGATCCTCAGGTTCTTCATGATCCTAACACTAGAGCCCTCTGGCAAACACATTATACCAAAAACCAAAGCTAGCTTCTCGCTGTGCTGCATCAGAAGCTCCTCTTTCTTCCTCTCCTCCACGTCGTGCAGCTCATGTTCTACTCTTGGTTTATATCCAAACTTCCTCAATTCGATCACCAGACTGTCTAGCTTCAAACAGATCTCGCGGATTCTCGGATGACCGCTCTCTCCAACGCTGAAAACGTGGACCTTGTCCTTGATCTCAATCCAACTTTTCCCTCTCACTTTCTTCACTTCGCTGTCTCTGAGAAGCTTTCTTGATTTAACAATGTCCTCCCAGTGATTGTTTGCTGCGTATATGTTGGATAGCAAGACGTGATTACCCGCATTCTCTGGCTCTAAACTGAACAGTTTCTCAGCTGCAACCTCTGCCAGCTCCAGATTCTTGTAGACTCGACAAGAAGCAAGAAGAGAGCCCCATATGGAAGCAGTGGGATCAAAAGGAATAGACTTTATCAACTCATACGCTTCAGACAGTAGCCCAGCACGACCAAGAACATCAACCATACAAGAGTAATGAACCACATTCGGAGATACACCGTACTTACTTCTCATGAATCTGAAAAACCTCCTTCCTTCCTCCACCAAACCCGTATGAGCACAAACAGATAACAAGGAGCTAAAAGTAACCTCGTTCGGTCGCATCCCATCTTGCTGCATCTTCTCAAACAAGATCATCACTTCCTTTGGACGAGCGTGCTTCGCAAACCCGGAGATAATCGTGTTCCAAAGCTCAATATTCTTCTCTCCCACTTCAGAGAAGATGATGTAAGACTCTCTCAAGCCTCCGCATTTAGCATACATATCAACAACAGAGGATGCCACAAAGACATTAGAAGCATACCCGGTCTTATATATAACAGCATGCATCTGTTTCCCTTCTATTAAAGCCGCCAGATTCGAGCAAGCGCAGATTACCGAAGATAACGTGAACTGATTCTTCTCTAGGCTCATCCTCTGACCTCGACGGTAGAGAAGCAAAGCCTCTTCGTAACGTTTGTTCTGTACATAACCTGCTACCATTGAACTCCATGTTACTGAGCTTTTCTCCTGCATAAACTCGAAAACCTGCACTGAGTCCTTCATCATCCCGCACTTTGCGTAGAGATCAAGCAAAGCAGTTCCAACGTACACGTGCGTGTCGAGACACGCTTTGAGTGACAAACAGTGCAGTTGCTTGCATTCCAAGGCACCGCAGTTCACTCCACTACAAGCGGAAAGAACGCTCGAGATCGTGAACTCGCTAAACTCAACTCCTTCTTTCCGCATCTCCGAGAACATATTCAATGCTTCTAACTCCATTTTGTTCCGTGTATACAAACCAATCATGGTGTTCCAAGAAACCAAGCTTCTCTCACGCATTCCATCGAACACTTTGCGTGCAAGCTCAGCAAAGCCACATTTGGAATAAGAGTTGATAAGAACATTCGACAGAGTAATGACATCTTCATGCATCTCAAGACGGATAATCTTCCCGTGGCAAGCTTTGGCTTCAAGAACGTTTCCATTTCTAGCACAAAGCTGCAGAATTTCGATAAAGTCCGAAGCTTGAACCACGTTACGATTCCAAAACTCATTGTTATATCGTTCTAGTGAACAATCATCCTGCTCATAGGTAACCAATACAGAGAGATTTCGAGAAAGAGAACACGCATGGATTCTTCTGGGTAAGATTCTGCATTGTCTCAAGAAGTTCATCGTGAACACAAGTAGGTTCTTCCTTAGTTTGAGACCGAGGAGTACAAAGGTGTTTAATCTTTTATCCAGTATGGACCTAAGATCAGCCCCATTATTTATACGGCCTAATTTTAAATCGATAATGTTAAGCTGAGACCCTATTAGCCCACTAAGTTGAAAACTTCTAGGCATGCACATTCGAATAATCGGTTCGGATCGGGTATCTCGAATCTCTGATATTTCGGATATATAAAAATTGATACAGATCGAGTATTTATAAAACTCTGATCAGATTCGGTTTGGTATCCAAAACATAAATGAAAACATACCCAATCAGATATTTCATTATATTCGGATCGGTGCCGGTTCAGAACTCCGATTTGAGAAATATACCCAGACCTATCTAAGATGTGATACTGATTTTTGGTGAAAATAAAATTTTAATTACTCACTAAAATATAAAAGGAGTTCAATCCCTTAAATACCCTATAATATTAAAAAGTATGAAATTTGTCTAAAATTAATTTAACTGACTTTTAATTTCAATCTAAGAAATTGAATCAGTTTATGAGAAACAAATAAGTTTCTGGTATCATAAGAGAAAAGATCGTCAAAACATAAAACCATGGAATAGAAAAAGAGTGTAACTTTCAGTTTAGGACATAAATCTCGAATCAAAAGAAACAATAAACATTTCAAGAACAGCAAGTCTAAAGATTTCTCTTTTGATTCGACTGATAATAATAACAACAACCTCCTCAGAACCTTCTTGGTGGCCTGCTGAAAGTAGGTGCAGCCTGTGGCTCGACTTCAGAGATGCCACTAGTGTCAGACATGCCAAGGGAAGCAAGCATCTCCAGAGTCTCCTTGTCGACCTTGATCACATCGGTCTTGATAGCAGACTCGTCGGGGACAAAGTCCATGCGGCGCTCGCGCTCTTCCTCTTGAAGCTTGAGAGAGATGCCACGGACCGGTCCCTTCTGGATACGCTTCATCAAGTGGGTGGAGAATCCAGCGATCTTGTTGCGGAGACGCTTCGAAGGGATGATGGCGACTTCTTCGAGGATCTTCTTGTTGGTGTGGAAGTCGAGTGTCATGCGAGAGTAGTACTTCTCGATGACTTGGCGAGATGATTTCTTCACGGTCTTGGTTCGGACACGCCCCATCTTTAAGTTGTCTGAAACTTACCTGGTAAGAGAAAACTCATGTCTTAGCAAGAACACATTGAAGTAGTAATGTCTTAAATTTTCACCATTATGGTATGATACTAACAACGCATCAACACACATCAATCAACATATGAACAATGAACTTATTATCAAAATCTAAGCCATTGACGAATCTACTAGCAAAACCTAAGACTAACATTCTACACGTTTCACAGGACGAGAGCTTTTGGTTCCTATGTGTTTCTCTATTATAAGGTTAACAAGAGCGTACCTGCTAGGAAGATGAAGCTGCGGCAAAAATGAAGAAGAGACGGAAGTGAGGCTTTGCCCTTTGCTTATAAATAAGGTTCCCTCTTTAGGGTTTGGTTTTTTTATTCAGCTTACGGGCTCTATCATCAGGATCAGCCTCGTATTATTTTGGGGCTAGGTCTAATTTAATAATGCTTAGATGAGGCCCATCAGCCCAAAGGTTAAAATCCTCTTTTCTCAATTTTGTAGGCTTATGATACTGAAGTTTAGTAAAAAAAAATCAAAGTGTAATATTAGAGTTGTCTTTCCTTTAGTTCGATGACTTTGTTTCTTGAAAGAACAAAGATCTACCACGTAAACAAAAATTTAGGCTACTTTGGTCAAAAAAAACAATTCAAGGGAGTGTAATTTCTTGTATTATGCTAAGATAATCAGTGAAGCTATCAGTTAAAGTCAAAGTGTTAATAGATATTGTTATTAAGTATGGTTTATGTATCTTATTCTACTTCGATTTGTTTGGTTAAAAAAAATAATTGATGTGGTTTGCTGATCTAATACAATTGGTGAAAGAATAGACATATAAAATCTGCGAATCCATATTGTATGATTAGGAACGTTGAATAATGTCTAAGACCAAGTTGAGGACAAGATTTACACATCATGGAATGGAATGTTTTGTAACTTTAATTTTACTTTTTGGATGATAAATATGTGGAAGGTATTGCAAGTTGCAAAGAACTTCCCTGTTTAAGGAGAATCTAATCAAAAGTCGTAACTCTAATCTTTCTAGCTATTTTTCCTCTTGCGGTCTTTTTTTGGAGAGACTATATAACAACTTGCTATCAAATATAAAGATCACAATGATTCGTAAAGCGAATGTCAAAGCTTATGATAAGTTGAGAAAAATCGTAATGAAAATGTCAACAGAAAAGTGAAAGTAATTAGATTATACCTATATCTAGCTATGGACTAATGGACTCACTAGCTTCTGCACAACTTGTCTTAGATTGTGTCTTGAGTGGTTTTAAAGAGGTTGACATTTTTGTGGTCCCATTCTCTATTGAATCATGATTAAGCTATAGGCTTTTTCATCTACTCTATTGCATCTTACAAGTCTAGCTAGTCTCAATTTATACTACATACAATACCTTTTTTTGTTCAAAATACTACAATACTTTATTCTAAATCCGAACCATATTTTCTTTCTTACATCTTGGCTTTTGGCTGATCTTAGAATTTGTTGTCATCTTTTCTTTGTAGTTGTCTAGTAGTTATCTTTTATGGCTCTGGAAAGATTTCGATCTTTGCCGGCTTCTGGCTCTGGAAGGAAAGTGTTCCTTGCCGGCTTATGTGTATTCGACTGCATTTCACCCGTTTTAATATTAATCCAACAGATGACAAAAAAAAAAAAAAATCCGAACCATATTTTATACACCTTTTTCATGGCCGTCGGAGAGGAAAAAAGTGGTGTAGTTGTTATCCTCGAAGGATCAAAATAATGGTAATCCAATGTAGAATCCAACATTAAGGTTTGTGATTAGGATAAAGGCAAATTCGAAAGAGAACACTCACACTTAGATTTTAATGAACCCTTTTGGTGCTGGAATGAAACTCATGGCTTAAGTAAAGTGTTGTTTCTAGAAAGAGATTAAATATATGTTATTGCCAATAGAATCAATCTTTCTTATTGGCAGAATATTTTCTGAAAACAAATCCAAAAATATAATAAAAAAATATGAATAAAAAGTTTCCAAAAATTTGAAAATCTTGAAAAATTGGGCTATTCTTGGATGGTCCCTATCTCTAGGAATATAGTCACCAAAAAGAGAGCGAGAGAGGGAATGTAAGCAAGTGTCGTCTCCCACTTAAACACACTTATTTCAGATTCGAGTATATATATCATCCACTTAGAAATATATAAATGTAATTATGTATATTATATTAACCAAAATGCTCACGTAATTATTGAGAGTGTTCAATAAAAGAATAATTGGACTGATTTGATTATTCGATTAAGATTTACAGATTCGCTCCTGACTTACACAGTCCTCTGCAAGAAAAGATTAGAAAATACAGAACTTAAGTATTAACTAAACTTAAAATGAAAACATATTTAACAAACCAAAACTTTTTGAGCATATGCTTAGGTTTGTAGCCAATGAAGGGTATAGGAAATACTGTAGAATATGTAATATATTTCGTCCATTTAATATTGAAGTTCCTAGCTAACACGAAATAATGTTCTTTAAGCTAAAGTAACATGTATTATTACACTTGAAATGGTATCAAAAATGTTATTTGGTTCGATATGTAAGAACATTACTGATTGACATGTATACAGAGTCTTTTACATTTGAGAATATTTAACAGTACGAAAAGGTAAGTTATTGATCACTAACACACTGACCTCGTAAGTGAATAATTAAAGGCTAAGAACATAATAACTACGTATATCAACTATCAATATTGTGTATGAGAACAAAAAAAAGAAATAACAAAAAGAATGTATTATATCCTTAAGTAATTCGTAACAAGTGATCGTGGAAAAAATAAAAAAGAAAAAGGTGATATTGTTGGACTTGAAGCTTCGGATAAAGTCACGTATGTGTGTCCCGTGATAAAGATGGGGACCCTTCGCTATCAATTGTATGCCATCTCTCGTATTCATGAGAGGCTTATGTCTAGCTAACGTATCCATTTATTAAGGGAGTGTATCATATATTCATTCATATATAATACGCCATAACTATTTCATACCAGATCCTGCCTTATACGATTGATAAAGATTGATGTTTAAATGTCGCAATCTTCTTTATCGGATAGGTGTAATTTAATATAAATAAACGGATTAGTGTAGTTAGAAAAAAATACACGTTTAAATGTGTTGTTAACTACTCAAATGTTACACAATATGTTTTAACAAAAAAAACGACCCAAATGTTTAGATGTTGCATAAGAAAAATAAAATATATTTGCAGTGGACTTTAATTTTCCTCACAGAATCTCACAGACAGGAATATATACATCAGTTTCCAAAACTGTTAAATAATAATTCTGTCACATATATATTCTCAATAATCACCCTCTGCCAGAAACAATCAAGAGTCCAAATTCCCCTAAAGTTAGATTAAATAACTTTCATTAATTATTTCAAAACCCCCTCCTTTTGAAAATAGAGAGTTTAATTACATAAGCTAATTTTTAGGAAACAAACTAAATAATGTTCACTTATTCACACTTCAGTTAGTTCTTTCAAGACTTGTCCATCTTCTTTCACACCAAAAGACCCATTCGCTTCAGCGTCAGAGCTGGCATGAACACCATAAAACAAATACACAAGCACGATCAAACCGGAGAAGAACCCAAACCGGACATACGACGGTGCGTCCAACGAACCAAGCAAGAATATGTTCAAGAAAATCGACACACACGGGGTCCATGGCATGAAGGGGACACCCCATAACTCAGGTTTGTTCGCCTGAGGGACCAAATAATGGAAAATAAGCACGATGGCTATAGCCACCACCGCACTTGCACCGAGCATGAAAGCCTTGACCTTCCCTTGTGGCGCAAGTTGCCAGATGAGGGTGAAGACAAGAGAGATGGTGGAGAACAGTGTGAGAAAAGTGAGTGTCGGCCATGGCTTGGTGGGTCCTACTGGAACATAACGCTTGAAAATGAGAGCGTTTGCGACCATGTAGAAGACGAATAGGGTTCCAATGGATACTAGGTTTAGTAGGATGTTAAGGTCGGTAAAGAGGGCAAGAACCGCCGTGAAAATGCCTGATATGAAAAGAACAGAATAATTAAACAAATATTAATAACTGATCAATAGATTATTCCACCGGCGACAAAGTCTAGTTGAAAATCAAATTGAAGATAGTAGTGGGAGAAATGATTTAATGTATTTTGTCTCTTTTGCCATAGTAAGAAAGAAATTGTTAATGCTCTTGATCAATATAGCAAATTTGAGCTAGTGGGATGCTAAAATTGGTAAGGATAAGGTTGGACGCTTATGACCCTAAATCATAATGATCCACTTTGTGACAATGTGAATAGCTTTATGAGAAAAACCCAATGTTTATGCATATATCATATGGATAAAAGAAAGTGTATGGCTCACAACAATGCTCTGATCAACTTAGATTATGGCTACCAATAATTGTAAAATGTTGATTGTCATGACTAAGATGTAACCATTGAGATACTGCCAATATATTTCGAATATATGTCTTCCATGCATTTTCAAAAATATCTTCACGGTTTTTGTTTTTATAATGATATGATGATTAGTCGGCCAATGGATGAAGTTCCTTATAATTATCCAACAAAAGTGGAATATGTGTTTTTAACACTAAGGGAACACGAAAGAGACCAAAAAGACCCACCAAGCAATATATCACAATCAAGACCGTTGAGAAAGACTGAATCTTTTGGAAGCTCAGAACTTTACACAGAGCAAAAGAAACCAATGGTGAACATGACATCTAGCCATCGTACTCAGATGCTCTCTCTGTCTTAAAGTTGTAAGACCCAAACACCACAAAACCCATGACGTCCCTACGTCTAATATACCTTCTACACATGTTGTCACGATCAAGATCGATAGGTGAAAGATTTTTAAATGGTTGAGTCCAAAAGTTTTGATTTTGAAATATATTTTTGAAATGGACACGTATAGATAATGCACTCACGTGGATCGTATGATCTTTGAGAAAACGTTAAAACATCAAATCAAAGAGAGAAGAAAAAAAGATCATGACAACAACTGAAACGGTTCTAGCTTCACTTTCTAACCTAACTGCTTGCCTCTATCTCACTTTATAGACCAAAATGCACAAAATCTAATTTTACTAGTATATTGATTATTCATCATCATTGTTTTTGACAGTAATAATATAAAATGAATGCGACAGAACAAAAAAATAAAAACGTACCAAGAAAAGAGGAGGCGTTGACTGGCGTAGATGTTCTGTGATGAATCTTAGCGAACCAAACGGGGACCACTCTGGACCGTCCGATGACACACATGTACCGAGCTTGACCTAACATGGCCACCAAAAGTGATGTTAAGATCCCAAAGCTTGCTCCTATCCCCACCACTTTCGTCACCCACTCCCAGCCGTTGGATCCTCTGAACGCCGCGGAAAACGGCGCCTCCGGATCTATCTGCGTTACACATGTCCGCCGTTTTCAACCCCCAAAGTCAAACAACGTACCGTTTTTTCTTTAACATAAATAAAATAAACATTTAAATGATTACGGACCAGATCGTATGGGAGGAGCATTGACATGGAGACGGCCATGAGGCAGTAGAGAACCGTAACGATGGCCACTGAACCGGAGACACCGACCGGTATGTCCTTAACCGGGTTTTTCACTTCTTCCGCCATGGTCGAAACGGCGTCGTATCCTATATAGCTCAGGTAAACCATGGCGGCTCCGTTGAAAACACCCGCCGCTCCGAACGGGAAAAACCCCGACGGATGCTCCGGTTTCGCCGGAGAAGTCAGATTCTTCGAGTCTCCTCTCAAGAACCCCATCACGATCACGAACACTATGAACGCGATGTGAAATGCCGTCATGATCATGTTCACCTTCGAGCTCTCCCTCGTGCTGCAGCAGATGATGACGGTGATCGCGAGGACCACGACGACGGCGACGGGATCGATCTCGTTGAACCCGCCGGGGAGGGCAGAGACGACGAAGCGCCATTTGTGAGTCGAGATCCCGAAGGCGGTTCCCAAGTACGCCGTGAAGCTCCTCGAGACGGCGGCGTTCGACATCACGTAGTCCAGGACGAGATTCGCTCCGGTGAAGAAGGCCGGAAACTCGCCGAACGTGATGCGGATGTAGCTGAAGGCGCCGCCGGCGACGGGGAGGTGCACGGCGAACTCGGTGTAGCAGAAGGCGGAGAGGAGAGCGCAGAGGCCGGCGATGGCGTAGGAGACGACGATCGAGGGGCCGGCGTAGAGGCGGCTCGCGCGGCCGGTGGTGACGAAGACGCCGGCGCCGACCATTCCGCCGATTCCGAGGCCAATGAGATCGTACCACCGGAGCGTACGGCGCATGTGCTCGCCGGAGACGGCGCGGACGCGGCTCATCTCGTCGGAGGAGGTGGAGACGGAGACGGCGCGGCGGGCTAAGCGGGAAGGCGTGGAGGAGAGGGAGTTAAGGTAGACGCGGAGGCTGGAGAAGGAAGAGTGTCCGCCATTGTTGCTGCTCTGCACCTCCATTTTCACCGGTTTGAATTCGGGTCGGGTCGGGTCGGGTCAGATTGTGGAGGACTGAGAATTTTAGTGATTTAGACAAGACTTGGTTATATAATAGAGAGATTATGGAAAACTGAAAGGGAGAAGAATAAGGATAAAAGATAGTGGCGTTTTGCTGTAATTAATGATCATGTTTAAGGGTAATTTAATATTTACCATATTATTATTAAGAAGAAGATTGTTCTTATTCACAGTAATCTCATAAGCATCGTCTGAATAAGCACAATTACAAGATGCCTTATCTGTTTGGTTCGGTCACAATTAATTTTATATATTACCAATTATGCTAATGCTTTTATAGATTCATGTACAAATCCTAAACTAGTTTGGTAAGTATATAGTATGACTTTCAGAACTAGCTTTGCTTGTAAATAAATTTTTATTGAACAAATAATCTACCAAAAGTAGCATCTTAATTAATGCCATTAGATTACGTGAGAAGATAAAATTGATGTGTTTATAGACTGAAAGTTTGTAATTACGTTATTGCTAATTAATTGGCACTAACTTATGTACATACAATTAAGAACCTATATAGTTGAACAACTACACTTGTTCGAAACGTAACGACTCTGCTTCAGAGCTTCTTTGTTAGTTCCCGATGAAACCGTAACGGACGTTAAAAAGAAACAAAATCAGACGGCGTTAACTTCCGAATATACGTAAGACACGGTAACGACGACGTTACCTTTGACGGCTATGTAGGTCTTGAAGGTTCACACGTGTGGCAATGAATGTGACACGTGGGAAACAGTTTCTTAAACAAATGGATAAGCACACAGGTTTTAAAGCATATATAGCGTGACCCAAAATCGAGGAAATCAGTTTTTTTCCTTTTCGTTTTGTGTTGGTTTTAAACATCTCTTACAATCTTCTAGGAATATTCATATCAAATACCTTTTGTATATCACAATTTGGATTTTTTTTGGGCAACTGATCACAATTTGGATATCATACTATAATAGTCCTGCTATAATGTAATAGGCGATTATTTTAATGAAGTGACTTCTGTTAGGTCAGCACAAGTCAAAGATTGTCAAGACCAACTAACAAAATGTCCAAGATCATTTTTACATTTAGTTTTAGCTTCAATGAAAGCTGAATGTGACTCATCTGGCACCATCAAATACTTGATGAGGTTACTGTAAAATGATTTTGTATATGCTAGGCAAAATGCATGCCCCTTCCAAGATCCAATCACACTCATATCTGGATACATATTTCATTGCATTGACGTTTTTTGGACGCGCATTGCACTAGCTTATCCAAACAAATATGAAATATCTACTTGGAAGCCTATCCTTTTCACTATAAAGGATAATTAGAATGAGTGTTAGCCTATCACCAACGTTGACACATATTCGCATCAACCACACACATATACACATTAAATTCGACGAAAAAATAAAACACTATGATTCGCATGGAGTCCAATCACGAGTCCACATTTTTTTTGGTTAAATAAAAGAGTAAAGAGATAACGCAATAAAAACACAAGATAAGGGGGAGTGGTTTATACAGCGAGTGGGATGGTCAAATCTGATTTTAGATAAGATGCAAAACTCAGTTTGCCTCAATCCGATCACGTCTCTCACACACTGTATATCAGACCTGCCCATCTCCTATAAATTAATACAACTATATATGAATATGAATATTTTAAATAAGAAATGTTTACCTTATCATACAACAAGCAAACATTATAATTTACAGTGAAGATAACAACATTCTGTGTTTTGTAGGGTTACAGGTTTTTATTTTATTTTGTAGTGTAGCAACTAGCTGAAAGCACACAATTAACCATAAATTTTTTTGTATGTCAAATGTGTAAGAAATGTTTGATAAAATTATATATAATATGGATTTAAATTGTTATTCAGCAACTAAAGAATATATCTTCATTTGAGCATCACGCAATGTAATGTAACAATTCTCTATCTAAACAGAAAGAAGTTCAAGAACCTCCTTTTTTGCTAAATTGTAAATATCATTATGAAAATGAAAGTTCGGTTACAAATTTAATTGAAACCACAATCTGCTAAAAGCCAATTTGATCCTAGTGACCGCAAAAAAATAAAAAACCACTAGGATACATAGATATTAATTCCAAGTTTCTAACACAGAAAACTTATAATTAATAGGGAAAAGATCAAGCAAAACAACAATATAACCACCCTAATCATAACTCTTCTTACTCTACTTGATATAAACCAGATGAAGCAAGAGAATGGCCAGGGAGAGTTCGGTCAAGAACTCACCGAAGTGGCTCCGAGCAGGCATCAACAGAAGCGCCTGGCATACGCCTCCGGAGCTCCGCTGGAGGAGGACCTCGACCAACAAAACCGAGCCATCTCGACGGAGAGACAAAGGTTCACCCATAGCAATGATGTTTACACGGAAGCTCGAGTTACGGTCAAGCATGAGCGGTACAACAGGCTCCAACACTGCCCACACGACACAAAAGATACATCAAAGACTTCGAAGGAACACTAAGTCAACTTGTCGGAGCTATGAACACAAGGGCATGAAGCACAGAAGGAGGCATAACACTCCTAGAAACAGGCCACCTAAAGACAATAGAGAGCTCCGCCTAAAAGCAAGTGAGTCACCACATCGGATTGTCCTCAAACCCTAGCAGACAACATCGGTAGCAAGAAGGAGGGTACAAACACATCATCAAAGGAAGCCATGGTTGTTGTCGCTGGAGCTAAGTGAGAGGTCCCCAACGAGCTCCTCAGTCTCGTCACTTCGTCTCAGACCATGGGAACAAGACGGGGAGGCTCTAAAGTTGCGGCCGAAGAAGGAGACAGGGGAAAAACAGAGGAGGTTGCAGAACGGAGGAGAAGAGGCAGTGACGCGCTTCATTCCGGTGAGCCTCCGCGGCAGAACTGACCCAGAATCACCACTAGTCAAACCCTAGATCTACCAGGACTACGGCGCCTCCTGCAAGCATACAGACAGTCACGACCTCGCCCTCTCTCCAGAGACATTGGATACACACCCAATCATCAAATTGGTCACCGGATCTGGCCACAATCCAAGGAGAACCAGAGAAGGAGGCGCAAGGAGGAAGTGAGTAGGCTTTAGCACAGCAGGGAGAGGAATTGGATGAGCGGGGAGATTAGGGTTGGCGGACCGACGGGAAAGACCCACCGCCGGCCACCTGAGAAAATCAGAGGAGAGGTAGAGTCGAGGAAGAAAGAAGTCGGCGGAGAGAAAACGAGAGAGAAAAACGACTCTCTCACCTCTCTCTAGATCACGTGTTTCGGTGCCAGAAAAGTCCTTCGAACCCGTAAGAACCTCCTTAGACATTGGTTAACATAACAGTCTTCATCACCTTCTTCGTATTGTAATGTTTTCCTTCTTTTTACTTTTTTTTGTTTTGCCTTGGAAGCACTTTGTTTAGGACTTAACCCTTTGTAAGTTCTCTTTTCATTTACAATGATACTTAACCTTTTAGCCAAAAAAAGTTTCTCTATTTGAATCTCTCTTGTAGGCGTGAGCTAATTTAAGTTGGATCAGCCCATAAGGTAAGTACGTATTATGGATCCGCTGATAGATAGTTAAGCTTACAAGCCCAATTTAAACGCCCTTTCGGAGGCTTTAACTAACCCATTTAATAAATGTTCCTTTTTCTCCCCCTCGTTTTCGAAGATAATATCAAACTAAAATATGTGATAAACAGCCAAAAAACTTATGAAAATAGCAAGAAATTAGTGTTTTTTCTTCAAAGAGACACGTGACGGCTGCGCGAGAACAAAACTTGGATTCACCCCTGTGGTGAATTCTCTAATTCACCTCAACTCTTAGCACCAATCATTCTGCCATGTAAGATTAACGAAAAAAGGAAATAAAATCAAAAACAAAAAAAAAGGAAACAGGTGAAAAAAAAGCCGTCGCCGTTAACAATGAAGAGAACAAGTGTTTTCTTAACGCCGTCCATCCGCTCCTTCTTCCTCTCCTGCAGAGAAAAGAGAAAGCTTTGTTTGTCAAGTTGGAGTCTCCAATTTCGATTTTACCTTCTCAAATACACTTTATAAACTGCGCCAAGTCCACCTTCTCCAAGTTTATTGTCGATTGAAAATTGACTTGTGGCATCTTGTAACGTAGTGAAATCATATCTCATGTAATTTGTGCTAATGTCTTCATTTGTATGTCAAGAAAAAAAAACTCCATGTTAACAAGAAGTCATGTATGTATGAAAAAAAAGTCACAGCAGATATGAAAGAAACAGAGACAGCAAGACATAACAGAGTGAATAACAAAATGTTAATAAAGAAAAATAAACAAAACGGAGGAAACAGAGCAGAAGAATAATATCTTCTATTCTTAACTTACCTTCAAGGTTTCGTTCTTCGTTATATGTCCTCTTCATATTTTCCTCTTCCTCTAGGAAAATGACTGAGAATATGATAAATAAGACACCAACAGCAGCTAAAACAGCCGCAAAGATCAAAGCTTTTGGTACACCTATTTTTCTATCCCCTGAGAAAGAAAAAAATCAGAATGGTTTCCTCTGTTACGTAAAATGATTAAATTCGTCTTTACTGTAACAAACTTTCATCTCCTCATTTGGTATACTACAACACATGCTCAACAGTCTGATTTGAAATGCTAGAGCTCAAATTCATAACAAGTGACATACCTTGTGCGACACTTCTCGCCTCATTCCCCCGGGGTAGCAGGCATGAGCTTGGCTCATTAGTGGTGTCCACTGGATCATAGAATCTCCCTGGAGTATAAGCCACCATGCAGGTAGGAGAACACATAACTACCCATTTCATATCCAACAGCTCGTAATCTTTGCAATACCCTGTGACAAACAATACGAGCAATCATGTTCCGATATATCCACCGTGCACTGGACCATACCGTACAATGTCTGAAACGATGTCCAGCTCGTTTCTCCCACAACAAAGTTCTTCATTCTCCTACCAGTCACGGATGCTTTGCCTTTAAGCCCTTCTAGTAAACCCCTTAATGATTTCTCCCAACCGTCGCGATCTCCAGGGAAGTATTCTTGTCCCGGATGATAGAGAAGAGATGAGACAGTCGAGGTTGACGGCTTATGGGGTGTTAACCGTGAAGTCACCTGTGACGTTTGAGCAAATTTGTTTTAATGGCACCTGTTGTGACTCAACGGTGTGGCATTGGAACTTGTAATGTATTCAATATATTCTCTCGAATATATTCTTAAAATATAGAGTTGCAAGTTCATGAGAACTCACTGATGCAAGTGTCATGATCTATGATGTAGATAGGTCACCGCTACAGACTTGTAATGTATTTTTAAAATACAGATTTGCAAGTTCTTTGTTGTATTTCTTCTCCTTCATGGGACATCTGATCTGAAAATCAGTGACATAATCTCACCAGACCCAAGGTTTCCCTGTTTCATTCGCCACCTTGAAAACGCAAAGCTGTCTCAAGTGTTCCACAACCACCTCTTTCCCATCGTTTTGAACTGGAGCCATGTTTGTTACTATGCTGTTTGCATATATTATGGTTAAGAGTATGAAGTTGTTCTTATATTTGAACAAAATGATATACCAGAATTAGCAATCCCACAGATTACATTAGATTTATTTCACTACGCTACAAGATGCAACAAATCAATTTTCAATCGAGAATAAACTTGGAGAAGGTGGATTTGGGGCAGTTTATTAAGTGTATTTGAAAAGGTTAAATCGAAACTGGATTTGAAAGCATAGAATTGGAGACTCCAACTTGACAAACAAAGCTTTCTCTTTTCTCTGCAAGAGAGGAAGAAGGAGCGGATGGACGGTGTTAACAAAACACTTGTTCTCTTCCTTGTTAACGGCCAAGGCTTTTTTTTTTTCACCTGTTTCCTTTTTCTTGTTTTTGATTTTATTTCCTTTTTTCATTAACCTTACATGGCAGAATGATTGGTGCTAAGAGTTGAGGTGAATTAGAGAGTTCACCTAAGGGGGTGAATCTAAGTTTTGTTCGCTGCGCGAGAAGCCACGTCATTTAGGCAATCAGTAAGATGCCAAAAAGTGTTTTTGACAAAACAATTAGGAGAATGACACGTGACTTAATATTGCCATACTGGTGAAGAGTCGGTCCACGCACCTTCCTGGAGTGCGTAACGTATCCACTTAATTCGCGGATCCAATTAGATTAGTAAAAGTGTGTAAATCATATTAAAACAAGTAAATTACTTTGTGATTTAAATAAGTACAGTTAATATACTAAAATACTCGTCGAAGTTCCTTTGTTTCCTTTAATTAATTTGTTGAAGTTGGTTGAGACTCGATAATATAATAAATAAATACAATGAAAATATCGGATAAGATAAGACAAAACTGAATGTTGTCTTTGTTTTACTGAACAGGAGTATATTATAAGTGGTATATATAGTCTCAACATAAACGTGCAACTTATAACCAAACGAAAACTTGTTTAACTGAAGCATGGTAACTACGAATATTGATTAGAATACTTCATTAATCACTAGGTAAGAGTCTTGAGTTTTGAACTTTTAATTTTAAAATAGTTGAAAATTGTGTGTTTTGACTAACATTAATGGCCTAAATACCAAACATTGGTCAAACTTTGCGGTAAATACCTTGCACACAACTGGTCAAAATGTTGAGCAATCATGGTATTGTCTTATTTGAATGACAAGAGTTGCGTTCTCGGAAAAATAGTTAGATGGATTAATCGCCAAGAAACATGAAAAGTCAACAAGTTTTACATACTATGGCAAGTGGGGCAATGGCCCTGGGCCCAAGGGTCCAAAAAAAAATTTAATGTAATTTGACTAATTATAAAAGGTCCATTTTAGTTTGTTAAAGGATCAAATAGTTTAATAAACCTATAATAAAAGGTCCATAATCAGCTAAATCTAATTAACCTACAAAAACACAAAACAAGAAAAATTTCTTTACCCTTCCTATTTTCTAATCTTACCGTTGATGGTAAAAGAGAAGCTCTCGAATCCAGCAAAAGTGAACAACACAAATCAAACCAAAATATATATTCTATTCATTGATCAGTTAGTGAGATCCCATTTCAAAGTAGAGGTTTGTTTAATTGATTACATTTATATCTTTTACTCTCTTATAGTTTATTGTTTCATGTCATAAAAATGAGTGGGCACGATACTCGTCAAAGAATTGATCACGATCAAGGCAATGGAATGAAGAAATGTTTTATAGAAAGAGTCCATATTTCAAATTTCGCCCAAGGCTATAAAATAGTTTAAGACGGTCCTTGAAAGGTAACACAACAAATTACAGTAGAGGAAGTAAGGCGTTAGTATGATTTAAGTTTTAAATTAAACGGACGGTGTAGCAAAGCAGCACATTGGACCCCCAAGAAAAAGAAGAAGAGTGACAGGTATATAGCAAAGAGACGTAGACAGTGGATTCCTTCGCGAATGTGAACTCAAAAGAAACTTTTATAGACTGCTTTTCGTAATTTTAGGCGGTTAGTTTTTCAAATAGCCACCTGTCGAGATATTATTGGAAAATAAAGTGGCATATGCTTATAAAAGAATTATAAAAAGTCAGAATAAGAAAGAACTGTAACAAACTGGAGCATAAAAATACAGTCATCAGGGGTCAGGTGTGTAACCCTAAAATTAAAATAAATAAGAAAAAAAAAATAGAGAAGAGAGAGAGACAAAAGACATCCCAATTGCAGAGAAACCGTGTTGAAGTTGGTCTCTGAGCTGCTTCTTCGCCCCTCTTTATATTTTCCAGCAAATTATTTTCCTTTTAATAAAAACTTTTCTAAGAAAAAAACCGTATAAATTATCTGAGAGTCTTCAACAGTTTCTCCAACATCCAACAAATTCCAGATTTTTTTTTTGTGATTTACCACTAATAAGTCTTTGGATATGGCGTCGAGTCAGTGGACGAGGTCAGAGGATAAGATGTTTGAGCAAGCTTTGGTGCTTTTCCCCGAAGGATCTCCCAATCGGTGGGAGAGAATCGCCGATCAGCTCAACAAATCGGCTGGTGAAGTTAGGGAGCATTACGAGGCGTTGGTGCACGACGTCTTGGAGATCGATTCCGGCCGAGTCGATGTCCCTGATTACATGGATGACTCTGCGGCGGGTTGGGACTCAGCTGGTCAGATCTCGTTTGGTTCTAAACACGGCGAGGGGGAAAGGAAACGAGGAACTCCTTGGTCGGAAAACGAACACAAGTATGTGTCCTAACATCATAATTTACCAAAATTATTTTAAATTAGGGTTTTGGTTGGTTAGGGAACTTGGGATTTAACAGTTTTCAAATTTATTTTTGCTAAATTTAGGTGATTAATTACATTGTTTTAATATTATGAATCTTTTGTTACAGATTGTTTCTGATTGGATTAAAGAGATATGGTAAAGGAGACTGGAGGAGCATATCGAGGAACGTGGTGGTCACTAGGACACCTACGCAAGTCGCCAGCCATGCTCAGAAATATTTCCTTAGACAGAACTCGGTGAAGAAGGAGAGGAAGAGGTCGAGCATACACGACATAACTACGGTGGATACTAATTTAGCCATGCCTGGTTCCAACATGGACTGGACTGGCCAGCAGGAGAGCTCTCAGCATCAGCAGCAGCAGAGCATGTCGGAGTTTGGTCAGGAGCTGACTCCTGGTGGTCATTACGAGGAGTTCGGTTATCGGATGTGATAAAAAGGGAGGAAGTTTGTAATGGTTTTAGTTTGTTTAGTAGGGGGTTTTACACATTTTATGTGAATAGGAAAGCAATAGCATTGGGTTTATTTTCTTATACTGATGAAAGAATAAAAAAATAGTGTATAGAAGTAAGCTTTTTTTGTAACACACTTTGTTTGGTACCGTTTTGGTATTTTGAATCAAATGCATATGGTTGTTTTTCAGTTGAGGCAGTCATTTATATTTTTTTATAACAAACACACAAACAAACATACATCAGGAGGGTGACAAGTACAAAGTCTCAAACCAAGAGGACAAAGGTCAAACTGTCACAGGCTTATTCTTCATTTTTTTTGCTTGCCTTGTGACCACATGTTAACGCCGATGATGAACTCATGGCTTCTTATCCTCTGGCTTCTGCATAAGAGAGTGGAAGCAAACGATCAATGAACGGTTCTTTTATTTGATATGTTCCTGCTACATTAGGGTACTAGACATGCCCCTAGTCACACATTATTTAAAGAAAAAGAAAACGAGTGTAAGTTGATGTTATGATTAAAGTTTACCTTTCCTGCACTTCCTTTCTCATTATCTGTCTTCTGTTGCTCGAGTTTCTTCTTCCTCTCAAGTATCTCCTTCTCCATTTTCTACAACAAAAAAAAAGGTTCTGGGACTTCTTAGATGTGGGTTGTGAGAACTAGACGACACATAGCTTCATAAACTAGACGGCGTGCCAAAATATATTCATCCAACACAGAGAAACTGATACAGAGCTGCACAGCTCATCGATCTACTCTTTGACTTTGATTTTTTAAAACGAAGACAGTACAATTTATATATCAAAAGTATTGATCCAAATCTATCTAATCAGGTTAAAGATCAGATCTAGCGTCATTTCCATAAACGCTATTTTGATCGATTTACAATGATTAGATATTTCTTTATCTGGATTTTATCTCGAAACATTGAATCCAATAAGTAAGTAACAGCGCATTAAAAAAAATCAAGATACAAATAATGAGCTTAAAATGAAGAAGAACCTGGATGTAAATGGTCTCTTTGGCACGTTCCTCATCGCTAAGCACACGACCTTTGTCGTCGCTGAAGCAACGAACCGATCCAACAGAGCGAGATGCACCAACCTGACTCTCCCCTAAGGATCGAGCCAGACCTAGCCGTGCGATCGCATAACGAGCCGAAGACATCTTTGCTAATCACTGAGATTTTTCTCGAAATGTCGTTTATTTTCTTTCCGGAGAGAAGGAGAGTCTCGTAGCAGATTCCGGAAGAAACCGCTTTAACCGAACATATTTAAAGGCCCATTGGGCTGTTATTGCCTAGTTTTAAGCCCAACATCGTTTTTTATTTATTTATATGCATTAGTAAATCCGAGAACAAGTCCGATTGGCTTGTAGATTAGAAACGTCAGCAACCAAATCAATGCGTCTAAATTCGACTCACTCTCACATTATTTATAGCAATTTGAATAGTTTTCAATCAATTATTCGTAGAAACATACAAGAAAAAAATAAATTAATATGCGATGGTACTACTACTACTACAGGTGGACCAACTAAAAAAGTGACGTCACACATCAGCAGATTCAGCACTCCACCATCTTTTGTTATCGCAAAACGCCAATTATTCTCGTCGTTTTGGATTCAGTTCTCTTCTGACTTGGGAGGAGAAAGAAGAAGAAGTCTGTTTCAACAACTTCAATGGCGCTCTCGAATACTATCTTCTCTCCTACTCATTCTCGCCCGATCAGCCGGCAAGCTCGTTTCCCCGCGCAAACTCCACCTCCAGATCTACCGTCTGCTTTGTTCGGTGATCGCCGCAAGTTCGTCGAAGGTGTAATGCCTCTATTGACGATGAGGTTAGCGGTTGCGTTTTTTCTTCGCTGGAGATTTACAGTCATTGTTGCTCGTTCTGATATCTCGGATTTAGCGAACTTTTGTTAGGTTCTTTATATTAAAGCTACTCTTAAGTTCGAATGATCGAATCTACTAAAATATTTGCTCAGTATGTGATCTAGATTCGTCGTTATGAATCTTGAGCTTAAGAGAATCGAGAAACTATATGTATCGTTTGTTTAAGATGAACCAATCGCAGATTCTTGTGTGTGTGTGTGTTTTTGGTGATATCATTGGTTCGGGTGATTGATCTGAGATCTGCTATACATCTTCACGTCCTTGTTTGATTTGATGTGCAGTATAAGAAACCGTGTATATGCTTCGATTAACAGCACTGATGCATCCTCTCCGTCTTATCCGGTTAGTTTCTTGTTTCAGCCTTTTTGTTTTTTGGATTTTAATCACCATGGACTTGCATGTATAAGGTTTATGTGTTCATGTGTATAATATTTGATATATGTGATCTCATTTTCTTATGTTTAATAGGGATAACGGTCTGCGTATGAGTGTTTATGTTGTTGAGATGACATTTGCTGGATAATTTTGATCGCAGAAATCAGAAGACGATGAGGACTTTGTTCCAATGCCAATGGTTTTGATTGACCAGGATGCTGACCCTGAAGCTACCATTGTACAGCTCAGTTTCGGAGATCGTCTTGGGGCTCTCATTGACACTGTTAGTGATTGATTCTGCCCATTAAGCTTGTTTTGGTTTTTATTCCCATCTTATTAATGTGGTAAAGATCCTGCTTACACCGGCAACAGCACAAGGCTTTAGCCGTTCTTGATCTACTCGAGCTAGATTTGTAGTATTTTGATGTTTGACTATTAGCTTATCTCTGCTTATCTTCTGGTATTGTGGAAACTTGCCTTGTTTTCGGCTTATGAGAATCATTGTTGTGTTTTGGCAGATGAGGGCGCTGAAAGATTTGGGATTGGATGTAATAAAAGGAACTGTCACAACTAAAGGATCCGTTAAACAGACAAGGTTTTCTATAACAAAACTGTAAGAAAGTCCTTCTTTCCTGCTCTCTCTCTTTGCTTTAGATGTTTTCCTAATCACTTATTGGCCTCTAACTTCTTCAATAGCATGTACAGTTTTGTTAATGTCCACCTTGTTTATGATGATCAACCGTGGAAATTTATTTTCATCTTATGCTGGTGTAGAGATCTTTCATATGTGACATTTACTATAATATTTATCTGAATAGTTCTTTCAAAAATTGATAATTTCTGCAAGTATCATCTTCAGCTACCTGGATTGTCAGCTATCATAGATGCCTAAATTGATTTTCGATATATTTTTTATAACAGAGACACTGGTCGGAAAGTGGAAGATCCCGACTTGTTGGAGCAAATTCGGTTAACAATCATCAACAATCTCTTAAAATACCATCCGGTCTGCTTATGCTTTCTTTATCCCTTTACCTTAATCACATTCACATTCAAAAAGGCTTGCATTAAGCTTTGGATAATGTTATAACATTTCCCGTGTTTGTTTTGCAGGAATGTAGCGAACAACTTGCAATGGGTGAGACCTTTGGAATAAAGGCTCCAGAAAAGAAGGTAAGGTTTACTATCCTTGTTGGACTGTACTTATGTTCCCCATGTCTTCTGGCTAAATCGAGCGTTTGAAGAAGTTTGAAGTTGTTCTAAAAAAGCCAGCTTTACTGATATCTTTATTCTATTTTGGATTCATGTGGTGACAGGTTGATGTTGATATCGCGACTCACATACATGTGAAGGAAGACGGACCAAAGAGGAGGTATATATATATAAGTAGAAATGAGAGCACACAGTCACATTTTTGTGCCTTACAGAATAGTTTACATAACCGTCGCCGGTTTGTTGTTTTCTCTAGCCTGCTTTGCATAGAGACAGCAGACAGGCCAGGTCTGGTTGTAGAGATGATAAAAGTGATGGCTGATATCAACATTGACGTGGAATCCGCAGAGATAGACACAGAAGTACTGAAAATTCTTTAATACAATCTCCACATGTACCTGCAGTGTAATTCCCTTTCTACATCCTTATAACAATAACGTGTAATTGTCTCAGGGACTGGTTGCGAAAGACAAGTTTCATGTAAGCTACCAAGGGCAAGCACTAAACCGTACTTTGTCACAGGTGAGCTTTTTTTTGTTTCTGTTACTTTCTACTTGAAACATTTAAAAAAAAAAGATAGGTTAAGAATCAACTTCTCCTGCAGGAGCTGGTGAACTGTCTGCGTTATTTCCTGAGAAGGCCTGAAACTGACATCGATAGCTACTAAATGAACTCTGTTTGTTCAAAAACATAAATTGCTCTCTATCCTTCTTCACGCAGTCGTATCTGTGCTTCGAAACTTTCAAGTCATCTGTTTGGAAGATGATGTAGAAATTCCTGATACTAAAACTGAACCATTGTGGCTAAAAATAAATAAATGGGGTTCTTGACACTTGATTTTTGGGTCTTTTTGAAAATAATAAGAGACTCGAATTTTTCAAATTCGAAAAAAACTTGAAAACCTGCCTTTCCTTCCGGATATTGAAAAGGGAAATTGCCACAAATACCACATTCATAGTACCATTTTTCATGTTTACTCAAACTTTTAATGAAGGAAAAATACAATTATACTCTTAGGATTAACTAATATAGACATAGGGTTTAGAGTTGAGAGGTGGGGTAGGGTTTTTGGAATGTGAAATTTATAATTCTAATAAATATATAATTACTTAAAAAATATATGAAAAATAGTTTCAAACATAATTTTTGTTTTTAAAAAAGAAATTTGAAAATAAAATTAAAAAAGTTCAAAAAAAAATTCAAAAAATTATTTTTATAAAAAAGTTCGAATTTAAAAAAGTATAATTCGGAAACATAAAAAAAAAAAAATTTTTTTTTTTTTATTTTTTATATTTAAATAATGATTTATTATATATATATAAATAACAAGGGTCTAAGAGTCTTTTGCCACTTAATGAAGAAGGTATTTTTGAAAATGTCTCATTAGTGGTGGTAAAAATGAAAAGTGATACTATAAAATTGGTAAACATGTAATTTCTCCTATTGAAAAGTTTATGTTTCAGGGCTGGACTGGACTGGACCGAGTAAGGCTGGATCTTTGGATAATAACGGGACCTGAATGACCCCTAGGATCAGAGTAATAATAGGGTGTATCTCTGAAATAATATAGAAATTAAACATAAATTTCCAAGTGGAAAACCCAATAGTACTAAAGCATAATTTATTTCAAAATAACACATAAGACGATCTCCAATGGTGCTCTATAATTTTTTGTATTTTTTTTTCTCTATAATTTACTCTATGTATAACCACTGGAGCAAATTCAACTCTATAATAGAGTTACTCTATTTTATAGTGAAATAAAAAAAAATATATAGTGTACCATTATAACATAAAATAAAAGTTAAAAAAAAAATATTTATATTTTGGTTATTAGGATTTAGGGTTTAGTAGGAAATGGGGCCAAGATAAGGGTTTAAAGTCGAAAGTAATTTAGTAAATTTTGATTAAATAATTAATATTATTTTGAAAAAAATCTGTACGCTATTTTTATATAATTTTATTTTTTGCTATTTAAATCATTTATCTTAAAAATTGAAAACAAAATCCAAATGTTTGCAAGCTCTACAAACATAAATTAGTAATCATAACAACACGTTAACTAAAATTTATTATTATTTGAACTCACTAACTGTTTTATATTTAAAATAATATATTAATTATTTTTTATTTGAATACATCTGTTTTTTGTTTTCTAAAATGTAATACATAATCAATTATGAGAGATATTTTTTGTTAAAAAGGATTAATTTAATTAAAGAGAGATTTGACTATTTTTATTTAGAAAATAATACCGACAACTAGTACGCCTCTAGATTTTATAACAGTCGCCATCTCAAGTAGCAGCATCATAAGAGATTTTTCCAACTTCAGGTTCTTTTTCAAAAGCTTTAGACATCCAGCTTTTTTTTTGGTAAAATCTTTACTCAAACTTATTTCAGAATCTATCAACATATTTTTGAAAAATTGTAAATCTTTATGGTGTATATGCTCCTTTTTTTTTGCTAAAAGTGACTATGCTCCTTGTCAGCATTATTCGCTGATGTTAACAAATTTTGTTTAGTATATCATGTTTAATTGATAAATTGAAGGTGAAAAATGCACTCCACCACCTCATTAATTAGCTGTATTCTGTAATAGTCAATCATAAATAACTAAACAGTTTTTCGAAATTAAAATCGTTTTGGACTGATTCTACTCTTTTTTTGGTCTCCAAAGATAACATTAATAAAATTAATAGAAACTTCGCGTAAATAATTTTAATTGTTTTGGTGACTAATTCTAGTTTCTTTATGACTGATTCAATAACATAAAAAGAAATTTCAGTATCTCAACAAATTATTTTATTTTCAGAAACTTAATAGAAAACCACTAATGGGACCACTTCTCCACATGAACGTAATACATAAACTGGAATGTCAGTTGCGGAGATGTATATTTTTCTCCCAGAGGTTGATTGTTTCCAGTTTTTGAAGTAGTTTTTGGGTTTTTGTTTTTTCTAAAAACTATTTTTTAGACAATCAAGCTTTTAGAGAAATAGATTTCCTATAATCCAGAAAAATTAGTTTTTTTCTTCAAATAACTGTCTTTTATAAAGAAAAAACTAAAATCTAAGTTTTTATGGTTTCTTCCAAATCTAATGACAGTTTTTCAATTTTTTTATTATGATTAAATTTTTGCTATATTTTTGCTTTAATACAGGAAAACAAATAAAACAATAAATACTAGAAACAAATCAGATTTAATAAAAAAACATCTGTTTAATATATATAATACAAAAATAAACTAATAAGAACATTTCTAAAACTTGTCAATAAAATTAACTTAAGTATTTAAATTTACTTTTATGTAGAGTTTACATGTTTTGTTAATAATCTATTGGTATTATTTATTGATTTTTTTGATTTATTCTTTTGATAATTTAAGTTTGGTTTTTAAAATCAATCTATAAGTGAGAAAATTTCAAAATAAAAGAAAACATTGATAAAATTTAGAAAAATTAAAATACTTTTAAAAATAAAAAATAAAAAATTTAGAAATAAAAAAATCTAAAATCAAAAACCAAAATCCAACATTTTCAAGTTTGTTGTTTAAAAAAATTTCATTTATTTTTAGTACAAATAAAAAATTCATGATCCAACTTACGTAAGTTTTTTTTAACTAATCAACATAAATTAATTGCGGATAATAGCATTTTATTTTTTATTTTTTCAGAATAAACATTTTACTATTATTAATATATTTCTTTTTATTAATATTAAAAACAGAAACCAAAAACTTAAACTTAATTATATGCACCGGTGCCAAAAGTTATTTTATAGTACAGATTATAATATTCTTAAGAACACATAATATAGTTTTCATAATTTCAAAGGGTCAGCCTTGGCCCCTCTATTACTAAATGACCTCTTGGTCTGCCCCTGGGAACGTCTAGAAAAAATTATGTGAAAATCTCAAAGGAATTTGACAAACCAAATATACCAAAGGAATTGAAACTGTCCAGCATGATCTTTTAATTTAGTAACATTCTATATAATATGTTTGTAATACTGTTTATAAATGTTTCGTAAGAAAACAGAGAAAAAAAAACCAAAAAGTCAGACGAACAAAAATAATCATATAATCATATACTAATAAGTTCCTTTTACGGCAACAAAAAAAAAACAGTAAACATATTATTTAAGAGAATGTAATGACGTGAGAGTAATTGCGCTAAAACCCCTATAAATATAAGATTCTTATTGTGCCAAGATTTCATCAAATTTTGAAAGAGAGTTGATTTGAGAATAAATTGACGAAACAACTCCCGATTTCCTATCAGAATCAAAAGAAATGCCAGGTTCTTCAGCTAGTTCCTCAGGACAAGCCGCAGCTAGTTCTTCAGGACAAGCCGCAGCTAGCTCTTCAAGACTAGTACCAGGTTTTTTAAATAGCTCACTACTGTTTCTTTTCCAGTGAAACTGGGTTTTCATCATCTCGTTACTACTTAAGCACTTGTGGCGACTCTGTGTAAGAACACAGACGCATGTTTCTTCCACGTCAACGGTTTGCATGTTGTAGTTCTTATAACTTGTTTTCAACGTTAGGTTCCGTTTGCATATGGATGTGGATGCGCATATAAATGCATCGTCCATATTCAGTATCAAATATTATTAAACCGTATAATTTTGCATCTGAGTATATTTTAAGGGAAATAGCCATAAAAAAACACTAAATTTTTTTTTGTCAAAAATATAGACTCGCGTGATCAAAATGACCAAAATATTTCATTAAAGAAGAAATATACACGTATATGCTTATGATTAACTAATCCAAACCTTAAGGTTTAGAGTTAAGGGATGAAGATTTGAGATTGAAATTTAAAACTTTATAAATAAAAAATAAATATTAAAAATTTGAAAATAAAAATTTTAAAAATAATTTCACAAAGTATTTTCGAATTACAATAAGAAATTTGAAAAAAAAATTCAAAAAAAAATTTCAAAATATTTTTTTTTATAAAAAAGTTCGAATTTGAAAACATATAATCTAAAAATATTTATTTTTTTTAATTTTTTATATATATCTAGGGTACTAGAGTCTTTTTACCTATTAAATGGAATATTTTAATTATTTTCTTCCTTGTGGTCTATTTTTGTGACCAAAACTTAAAAATGGTCTATTTAGGAAAATTGCCTTTTTAATATGGATGTAACTTGTTCGCTTGTTATTTTCATAAAATTACCAGTTCATAAATGCAATTCCTTTTTAACTGGTTAATTATTTTCTTATTTCATGTGCGGTTTGTAATTTTTAGGTCAAAATTGTGAATGTTCACAGTTAGAATCAATAGGCCTGGTCGATTTGGAAAACATCATGAACCGGCGGCAAAATGCAACAACGAGAATCGACGTATTCGAGTCACCATTGCAAAAAGCATGTACTTGCAGTCAACTGGAGATCGTCAAGCTACAATTGCAAGAAATGACGTGGCCTAACCAGACGTCGGAGAGTTTAGCGGTCGATATTGCTGCTGGTAATGGCGATTTAGTGACTGTCACGAACTTGTGTAATGAAAACAATCTTGGGCTGGTTAGTGAAAAGCGTCCAGCTGGTTGTGAGCTAGCTGTACCGGTTGTGCGGGCTTCAAATGCAGGGCACAAAAAGGTCACTCGCCATCTTTTTGATCTGACACCTCTTGACGTTTTGATGCATGAAGACGGATATTGGGCTACATGTCTCCTTCTTGACGCCATTTTCTATGGATTTCTCGGTAAGTCTTTAGTATCTGGTATCTAACTGAGGCCGTTTATAGTTGCTTTTATAATATACTCAACTTATGCAAACGTTTCATTTTCGAGCTGTTAATTCAAAATTTTCGGAAACCTAAATAAATACAGCTGCATGCATGTTTAGTATTTTATGCTAGTATTTAAAAATTGTCATAAAATTTTGGTTTCATGGATTGCTAGACATTGTGTTGGAGTTATTCGAAAAAGTCCGGAAAGATGTCGATCCAGTCGTTTCAAAGAAAGTCCCGTATCTGGCAGCGACTAATACTCCAGTCAAAGGTCGTCTCCGCTTAGGTTGTTAGCTTTGAAACCTGACTTGTTTCGTAGCCACGACGATCTTGGACTTTGGAAAAGCCTCGTCTATACTTGTATGTATCCACCTTCACAATTCATCACCCTCCTTTTCTGTCTCTCTTCATTGAAAAATTATTGCTAGGACAAAATTTTGAGTTCTTAGTTTTTTTTTTTATTATTTTTATACTAAGAGACAATGTTAAGAGACAATAGTAAAAATGCAGATTATTGGTAGAAACTTTATGTTGTTTCTTAGTAAATAAATTATTTATGTTAATAAGTAATAACATATAAAAGATGTGTTTAAGAAAACATATAACATTTAAATTGAAAACATAAGAAAATTACAAAGTTGCCAAAAACCTTACAAAAAAAAACTTGAAATTATAATGCCAACCTAATCTCAGTGTTTTCTTTCTCAGATTTCAACTCCAATTTGATGTTAAGCAGGAGGATATTGAGATTTAGAAACTTCTTTGGCTGTTGTTCAAAACCAGCAAAACCATCAACTAGGAAAGAGTCTCGCATGTTACCTCCAGGAACATGCAGAGTAAACCATAACAGCATCAACAACCATAGTAGTGGAATGAAGCATAGAAATAATGTACGTGCTATCCTATTGGAATTTGGAATTTGACAAAGCCATGTAAAATCATCAATGGCCAGAGTTTGATTTGCCGGATAAACAGAAGATAACACAAGTTTGGACATAGTGAATAAGAAAATAACTTAACTCCAATGCAAAGCCAATTAAAAAAGCTTTAAAAAGATAAAAGTCGTTTACCTTTTTAATCCCAATCAAATTCAGCCTGTCGTCATTCCCAGTAGCCATAACATCATCAACAACCATAGTAGCAAAAAACTCATTCTCTCCCACCAATAAGCTTAGAGGAAAGAGTAGTAGCAGCACATTTAGCCAACAGACCTTTCTTTTCCTCCACACTCTTCCCCTCAATACTAACAGCGAGTTCTTTAACTTTCTCAATTGCCTATATGGTTAAACAGGAACTTATTATTAGGGTAACAAAGAATCCAGTAATTGCAAAATGTAAAAAAGAGAAGTAAACACAAACCAAAGTGCTCGCAGTACGATAACTCCTAATCAGATTCTGAGAGTGAACACCATCCTCAACAAACGGCTTAGCCTCCTTCAAAAACTCAGCTGCAAGAAGAACAACTGTAGTCGTCCCATCACCTACCTAAACAACCAACAGAACCATCACAGGAAAAAAAATCATTAAAACTCAATCACCATTTTAAGATCTGCATAACCGAATCACAATCCCTAATACGAACATTAAAGATCCACGATCCAGCTCAATTAGGCAAATCCTCACCTCTGAGTCTTGAGATTTGGCGATATCGACGAGGATCTTAGCTGTGGGATGAACAATGTCGAGGAGCTTCATGATGGTAGCGCCGTCGTTGGAAATGATGACGGATCCCTTATCGTCGTGGATGAGCTTGTCCATCCCTCGCGGCCCGAGCGTGGTTCGAACCACATCGCCGACCGCCGTGACGGCGTATGATTTGCGGTTGCTGTTCACGAAAAAATCCAAACAAAGTAGATTCGGGAGAGCCGCAATTTTCCCCTACTCGATTTGGACACCTAATCTGCAGCTGCCACATGGCACTTAAGGACGGAGGAAAAAACTTCTTAATTAAGAGACGTTTGTATTGATTTTCATTGTTTTTGATTTAATTTTTGATCCATAAATACTAAGATATGGGCCTAAGAAGTGCCGATAATGATGCTCTAAACTTGATTGTTCATATATAGGTATAGGTATAGACTTAAATTTTCCAACGGACTTTGAGACTCCAAAACCAAGCCTATACCAACGTACGCCATGCACACATCCAATTTTGGATTCTTTATATCCCAAATATAACAATTAATTTCAATTAATATATATAAATATATACTTACTGAAGTTTATCTGTGTTTCCTTTCATCAGGTCTATTTTGGATGTCAGTAAAAGCTCTTCCGAAATGGTTTGGTACGTAAGTTGAACTTGTTTTATTTCACCCTTTATTATCTAAGTTGCTTGATGATCTATGCCACAATGAAAGTTCACACACACACAGACGTATATATACCGATTGTTTTAATTTCTAGATGAAGTTAATTATTATACATGCATGTCGTTAGTAGTCAAGGAGATTTTCTTTTTCTTAAATATTTGGTCGGGCTCAGGCTATTTTTCTAGAAACACACACTTAGCCAGTACTACTAATTCACATGACTAATATCTATCTGCGATGAATCATGATAATCCACATGGACTTTTGAAACAAAATCATATATCAGTGAGTAGGTTGACCAATTAGGTTTTTTCATATATTAGTTTTTTTCCCTTTCTAATTAATTTCCATTGTGGAATTCATAGAACCATAGCTATACCTAAATGCTTAGCTATCAAAAGATAATAACATAAACTATGTTTTTTCTTTGAGATAGGATTCAAGCAAATATATGAACTTAAAGATAAACATCTTAAAGCTGATACTTTGCTACGATTAATGTGCAAATCTGCCAAAGAGATACGAGACCCCGTTAATGATAAGAGTTGGAGAGATATGATCTATGAAGCACTACTTGAAGCAGTGGAGAATGGGAACAAGGAATTTTTCATCGAGATAATAAAATATAACCCTCAACTTCTTTGGATCTTTGAAGCTGTCTCTGGCCGAAACCTCTTTCAGCTGGCCGTTGTATTCAGGAAGGAGAAGATCTTTAACCTCATACATGGCTTAGATAATAGAAAGGTCGCGCTACTTAGATCTCTCGACAAAGATAACAACAACATCCTCCATATAGTCGCTTATCTATCTCCTCGACCAGACCATCTATCCAAGATTTCAGGATCTGCCCTAAAGATGCAAAGAGAGATTCGATGGTATATGGAAGTAAAGAGCTTGGTATCAGAACGTGAAGTGGTGCAAAAAAACAACGAGAAGATGACACCACGGCAAGTATTCGAAGTGTCTCACGAGCCTCTAAGAAAAGAAGGAGAAGAATGGATGAAATACACAGCCACTGCTTGTAGCTTCGTGGCCGCTCTCATTGCAACCGTTACTTTCCAAGCCATATTCACTGTGCCTGGAGGTTATGATGAGACGTTGGGCAAGCCTCTTCTTCTTAAAGACTTGCATTTCACGGCGTTTATCATTTCAGACAGTCTCGCCTTCTTCACCTCTTGCACCTCTGTGCTCATATTCCTCAGCATTTTGACCGCAAGATACTCTTTTGATGACTTCATTGTATCGCTTCCTAGAAAGATGATATTTGGTCTAGCCATCTTATTCTTCTCCATCGCATCGCTGCTTGTTGGATTCATCACTGCTCTTTCCTCAACGATGCGTCAAAAGCCAACGCTTGTAGTCCCCATGAAGCCACTCGCTGCCCTCCCTGTCCTTCTCTTCTTGATGTTGCAGTATCCTCTTCTCAAGGAGATGATTTCTTCCACGTATGGCAAAAGACTCTTCCACCGCGATACAAAAAGTTGGCTAGAACTTCCTGGACAAGATCAACATGCTAATGTAACTTCCGTTTATGTAGGATCTTCACATGGTCAACACTCAGTTAACAGTCATCGAAGCCAGTAGGCAGTACTGATAGTCAAGTTTCCTTCCTTGCTCTCTCAACGGCTATTATATTCTAAATCTCATTTGTCTCTAGCCGTTAAGACTCTTATTCATTTGTGTATCTGTTGTTTTAAAAGGTTACTAATATATTGTACACGCTTTTAAGCAGAAATTAATAAAACTTTTTTTTTCTCATATTTCCAAAGAACAACCATCCTGCAGCAAGAAGATCATTATTCTTCGACTGAACAATTGTTAAACAAAGAAGGTTTGCATTATACCTTCCATAAACAAGATCATTATTCCATCTTTAGTCCTTTTCGCAACCAAACCAAACAAACACGAGAAGTATTTTACAGAAACATGTTTATTAGTCGTCATTCATCAGTTTGATGTTTCATTTTTAAAAGGGAAGTGACGAATAGTGGTATATATATAACGTATGATGAAGTGCAAAAGGAAAACAAAGGAGATGTATATTTTTCTTTCCATTATAAAAGCAATCTTTCATTAATTACTAATTAAATGTATTAACAACAAAACGTACACGTGAGTCATATTTCAAATTAATAATTTCATAAGGAATTAAGAACCTTTATTTGTCTTTCAACCAGAAAAGCAAAGCTTTCGAAATAAAATAATGAGTAGCGAAGCAAAGCATATATTCTTATGTAAAATCAAAGAATAGGACAGAAAAACACCAAAGCTTTTATGTTACTGTTATGCTTTGCATGTACGTACAGACAACGACATAAACGCATTTATATATATCCTATTACCATTTCCGTTCTTGTTTCTTATACTTCAATTTGTTTAGAGTTTGTCAAAGAAAACTTAATTATGGCAATGAGTTCTAATTACTTAGATTCAGCTGGTTTAAAGGAGACATTTAGAAGGAGCCCTTTCAAATTCGCTAACACAAAGGTTCCTCAAGGTGGCTTAGGAGATAGTTTCACTCCTATAAAAGAAGCTCCTGAAGATGAAGCTCCAAATGATCACTTAAATATCCAGACTCCATTCATCGAATCAGCTCTTTCCGCATCTCGGCTTCAAGGTAAGTTATTTGCATAGCACATGACCGGTCATGAGCATAGACTAGTGAAGCATTGGTCTACAGCCTCCAAATTTTAGATTTTTTTTTTACATATATATTTAGAGGTTTTACATATATATAAAACCTCTAAATTTGTTGGAAAAACAATTATGTAAAACCTTTACTATAAATAAGTCCCAATAATCTCATGAACGATCCTGCCATAACATGATCTCTAGATGCAAATAAATGTTTATTGTGTTTATTGATATCTTGTTGATGATGTAGGGAAGAACACAAATGTATACTATGACTACATACAACTTAGTCAAGGAATAAGCCAAGGTCGTGTAGAAGCCGTCAAGGACTTCTTGAACCAGCGTCCAGACGCAGTAGATGAATGGATAAACTTTTACGAGACGCCTTTGTTGAAAGCATGCGCGTGTGGCAAACCAGAGATTGTTAAAGAGCTTCTGCGTCGTATGACACCTGAACAAATGCTTCCCAAGATGAGCCAGAACGCTTCCTACCACACTCCTCTCACCGTCGTTGCGGTCAGTGGAAACATGGAGATTGCTGAAGTCTTGATCGCCAAGAACCCTAAGCTGCTAGAGATTCCTGGAAACAATGGGCAGATTCCTGTTGTGGTTGCGGTTGAGAACACGCAGATGGAGATGGCTAGGTATCTTTACACTAGAACTCCTGTACAAGTGTTGCTTGATGAAGATGGGTATCATGGTTCCTTGCTCTTCCTCAACGCCATCTTTTATAAAATGCTTGGTAAGCGATTTCTTGGGTTTCAAGCAACACATGTTTTAGGCATGTTTTAATGCTAATGTTCTTGATTTTTTTTTTCTTTATTCAATTAGACATTGCGTTGGATCTGTTCAGCATGTGTAGACGCTTGGCCGTCACAAAACATTTGCAAATAGAGTCAATTCCCATAATTGTCTTGGCTTCCAAGCCTGATCTTTTTCCTGGTGGCTGTTATCTCGGACCGTTGGAACGCTTCATCTACTCTTGTTCGTACCAATCTAAGACTTTTAAATAACAAAGTTCCAAAAATGCTTTTAGAAAATGATATTTACTTTTATCATTTGTTAGGGTTAGAAGTAAAGCTGCCGACTCTTCCAGAGGCTTCACGTTCAAGCAAAGATCAACATAGTACTTTTCTATATACATCATCGAAGTCTATATATTCCCTTAAAAAAAGTGCGAAAATTTGATTTTATTTCTCTTGGTTTTTTAGATACTTCAATGGGGAAACTGCACAAATTATTCACCAAATGGACGGGTAAGTATTAGGCTTCTCTACATTTTTGATGATTAAGAGGTTTTAAGTAGGCCTAAAACTTAATATCCGGTATCCGATCCAGGATCCATTCCGATCTGACGGATCCGGATCCGGTCCCACCCTCTAGTTTTAAGTCCGAAGTTTCATACATCTCCTAAGACAAAGTCAACCCCATGTTAAATTAACTATTCTTAAAACTATTTCCCCAAAGGAAATCAAATTGAACCTATGTTTCTCTTAATCTCTACTAGTTGATCTAAGAGTTTTAGGCTTTTAACCATTAGATACTTTTTTGTTTATTTTTTCCTAGATGATAATGTTGTTTGGTAGAGATTACATGAAATTTTAATTTGAGTTGAGAGATGGTTCAGGAATAGATGAAGTGTACAGAATGAAGGTGATGCATCTACAAGCCAAGAAGCTTCTACTAGGAATATCAGAGGAAACACTAGCTATGGGACTGAAGGAACGTTCTGAGACAGTGGACGAGGCTTTACTCTTTGCAGTAAGATTTGGGAATGTTGATTTCTTGGTGGAGATGATTAAGAACAACTCCGAGCTTTTATGGTCCACGAGGACTAGCTCGAGCAGTACTCTGTTTCTTTTGGCTGTCGAGTTCAGACAAGAAAAGGTGTTTAGTCTCCTCTACGGTCTGGACGACAGGAAACACCTGTTGCTCGCTGATAAGGACTGTTATGGGAATGGTGTGCTTCATCTCGCCGGCTATCCTTCCCCTCCTTCTAAGCTCTCTAACGTCGTTGGCGCGACTTTGCAGATGCAACGCGAATTACAATGGTTCAAGGTTTGCTCTGTTTCTCTATGTTTTTCTTTGTTTTCTTCTGTTTTCTCAGTTTTGCTATGTTTCTCTCTGATTGGGCATTTCGGTTTAATTACGGGTTCAGTTTGGTTTAAGAAATCTTGGACCAAAGTCAACCCAAATTAGTATGGTTCGGTTTATGTTCGGTTTGGTTTGGTTTTACTTCTGTTTGGTTTGTGTTCGGTTTAGTTTGTGTTTGGTTCGGTTTAGTTTGGTTTTTTTTTGTTTTTTTCAATTCAACCAAGTTAGCTTTTTAGTTTTGTTCTAGTTTAATTACAAAAATATTATTTATAAAAACATATACAAACCATCATTTGATACTAAATTATTATTTCCTTCATATTTAAATGTAAAACCAAACATTATGTAAAAAATGTAATTCAATAATTTTATATTATTATCTTCAAACCTAATATAAATATCATAAAATAATTTTCTGTTTTGATATTAATGTATGAGATTCATCTTTTTTTATTTTATTTTATTTTTAGTTGTGCTTATTTTATTCATTTAAAAGTAAAATATATAAAATTTTGTTTAGTTGTGTAAGCTAAATGGTTAAATATATTAAATCTTAATATTATTAGTATATTTAATTAATCTAATTAAAAAACACTTCAGTGTTTCGGTTTGGTTCGGTTTAAAACCAAACCAAACCGAACCATTTGAGTTGGTAAAATTTTGAACTAAATGGGTTAGACATATATTTGGTTTAGTTTGGATCGGTTTGAGTTTGGTTGGATCAGTTTGGTTTGGTTTGGTTGGGTTTTTTTGCCCACCCTCTTTCTCTTAGCAACAGATGTCTAAAAATCAATACTTCGATCACGCAGGAGGTTGAGAGGATCGCACCGGAGATAGAGAAGGAGAGAGTGAACACGGAAGAGCAAACACCGAGCGAGATATTCACAAAGGAGCACGAAGCATTACGCAAAGAGGCAGAGAAATGGATGAAAGACACGGCGATGTCGTGCAGCTTAGTCGCGGCTCTCATCGTCACGGTAACTTTCGCGGCGGTCTTCACCGTTCCCGGCGGCACTGACGACAATAAAAAAGGTATCCCCTTTCATCTAAAAGACCGACAATTCGTCACGTTCGTCGTCTCCGACTTGGTCTCGTGCTTCGCCTCGTGCACCTCTGTTCTCATATTCCTCGGGATACTCACGGCGAGATACTCATTCGACGATTTCTTGGTCTCGCTGCCGACGAAGATGATCGCCGGGCTCTCGATACTGTTCGTCTCCATCGCGGCGATGCTTATAGCGTTCTCCTCGGCGCTGTTTACGATGTTTGATGACGAGAAATGGATAGTTCCTCCGACGATACTTCTCGCTTGTTTCCCGGCGCTGTTGTTTGTTCTGCTTCAGTATCCTCTCCTTAAAGAGATGATCTTTTCGACTTACGGCAAAGGAATCTTCGACAGAAACATGAAATGTTGGTCTTAATGTAATGACATTGAACAAACATGTCCAAAAAAAACTCGTTGTAAATATTCTCTTTTTTTTTTTTGTAAAGTTTCAGACTTTGAAATGTGTTTGAAAGATGACATTACGATAATTTGCTGCCGTACAATTTTATCTGCCGTGGATTCAGTGGCTTTGATGTTTTCTAGTTACCCGTCCATCAAGGTCATGCATCCGTTATTTTTTTTTTGTTGAATAGTTGGTCTAGTATGATTTGATTAAATAAGAATATCTTCGGGTGACCTCACAATGGAAAAAAAAAGCTAAGAATATATTCGTTGAATTGGTCAAAGCTGCATTCGTTTAAAAAGCTCCAGAAGCATCTCTTTTCTTTTACAAAATTTTCTCCGCTGTGGTTGAAACTTTTACATATAGGAAGGAAAAAGAGAAGAAATATGTCTCAGGTACTTTTTTATTTATTTTTAAGTATGTCTCAGGTACTTGAATCTGACTTTGGTTTGAGTTATGGTTTGTTGATGCTTTGTAATCTGGTTTTATGATGTATGAATCAGTTCAGCGAGAGATCTGTAGTTAAATATATTAAAAACATTGGTGTCAGTAGTTTCCCATTTTATCAAACTGGTGATGATGGCAAGGATCATATAAGACCATGAATCATGTAAAATTGTTGTTGAAAAGGGTTGATCTGTCTTTGTCTAGGTCAATCTAGCTGATTTTTTTTTTTTTGTATGGAGGAAGTAGTTTGTTTCTGTGAGATGATTTGAGGAATTTGATTAGGACATGGTGTTTCAAAGCAATTAACGGGACAGTGTTTCAAGATTCTTTTACATCTTGACAAATCCACTTTGATAAATCTTTCCAGAATTTTAACTTCAAAATTTTTTTTTTGGTACGTTACCCGAGTAGACTGTGGTTCTAAAGGTGGCTATGCCATGTGAGGGATGCGTGGGAGCTGTGAAGAGAGTCTTAGGCAAAATGCAAGGTTAGTCTCAGATAACTTTGCATTATGTTACAAACTCTCTGGTTTCATTAATTTGCATATATCTTATTTATGGTTGTATATATTTGCTTTCTCATCTCATTGATTTTTATGTGTAAACAAAACAAACAACGAATATTGTATTGGTAGGTGTGGAGTCATTTGATGTGGATCTGAAAGAACAGAAGGTAACAGTGAAAGGCAACGTGGAGCCAGAAGCTGTTCTTCAGACAGTCTCAAAGACAGGAAAGAAAACAAGTTTCTGGGGAGCTGATGAGGCTGAAACCGCCAAGGCCTAAATATAACAAGCAATAAAAGCATCCTACATGTTATAATAACTCTGTTTTAGCAGAGATTCCCAAATAAAATAGAAATCATATGTAATACAAAGTCAATAAATCTAATCTCTAAACAACCCTTTTGCTTTTTAAAATAGACATTGTGTTTGGTCTTGTAATCCTCCTCTTCTTCTCACATCTCAGTGTCGTCTTAAACAAGTGTAGTTCCGACACCTTCCGCTTTAAAGACAAGGGTAGTTCTGTCAATTAACATCTTGCCTTTTGAAATTTTCGGCCCACTCCGTTTTAAATTCAATTGTTTTAGATATTCGTGTAAACCCAAAAAATACGCCGCCTACGTATGCAAAAAACAAATAAATATAGCCTTCCGGGACCCACCGAAGCCGAATCAATCCGAACCGTCGTTTCAATCATCCAACGGCCACGACCCAATCTACCCCTCGAAATGATAATCTCCTTCGATCATAAACCCTAGATAGCAGCCTCCTCAGTTCCCTCTCTTCCTTCTCCAAACGAGAAACTTCTCAAAACTTCCTCATCTCTCCACCATGTCTACTTGATTCTTGAATCAACGACCCATGAACAGATCTCGATCGAGTTTCTCAAACTTTCTTCGATCTCCGTAGATCTACTCGATTCGAAATCGGATTCGGGGTCCTCCGAGAAGATAGATCGACCGAGTAACAACAAGTCAGAGCCTATTTGAGTGAAACGCTGTCGTTTAGATGCCTTCAGTGGGTATGAGACGCACCACGAGGGTATTCGGGGTGGTTAAAGCCGCGGACGGAGCTCGGGTCCTCCGCTCGGGTCGCCGGATTTGGCCCAATAACGACGAGCCCAAGGCCAAGCGGGCCCATGACGCTGTGGATCCAGATTGGGACTGCAAAGGGGGCAAAGTCTTCGCTGAGAAGCAACAACACGACAAAGGAGAAGACTTTACCGTCGTGAAACGGAGGAGAGTGAGAACGGAAGCTGTCGGAGATGGGAAGTGTGTGGATACTAAGTTTGGGATTGTATATAATAGAAAAAGGAAGAGACTTTGTGACCAATCAAGTGGTGGTAGTTCAGACCTCAAGTTTTATCGCAGGCGGACAAGACGACTATGTGGTCCTGTGATTGCTCTTACAGTAGATTGGTCTTGTGGGGATTGCTGGTTGTCGACTGTTTTTGGTTTGGTGATGAGGTACTTGAGGAGGGAAGAGCTGAGTCTGCGTACGCTTGCGTCTTTCTTCTTATCTCAACCTATCAACGACGACTTTGCAGATCATGGCGTGAGGTTTCTTGAGGTAAGTAACTAAGTTAATAGCATGTTGATATAAAGTTAGGATCTTTAGTGTTTGTGTTGGTAGTGATGATATAAAGTTAGGATCTTTAATGTTTCAGGAGCCTACTTCCCTTAGCTCAAGGGGTGTATGCAAGTTCTTTGGGGGCGTGGATTGTCTTCCTCTCTTGTCAGCTGATTTTGCTGCCATTCCTCGATTTTTCATGGATATGCATTTGACTCTGTTCCTCAGAGATGCGCCACGCTCCTTTGCTTTCGTAAAGATGTCTCTTTATTTGCTAAACAATCCAGTTGTTGAAGAAACTGATTCAGAGTCTGAGTTAGTTTCATCTCCACCTTGTCATCCGAGGAGAGCCTCAAATGTTCAGTATAAAGGCAATTTAGGGTTTCACAGTATCCAGAAGAGGAGAAGATCCTTAAGAAGGAGGAGAGTGAGGAATCTTTCGCATAGCGGACACAAGTTGTACAATGGAACGTCTGTTTTCGAATTATCATGGAGAAACAGGACATCAGCAGCAGCAGTATCTACGAGAAGGCTTAGAAGTTCGGTGCTAAACAACTCAAATGAGATTAGTGTCGTTCCAAAACCGTTGACAAAAGAGGAGATTGATTCTCTACGTTGTTCTGTGAATATTTTGGTTTTGGGTTCAGACAGATGCACCAGAGAAGAAGGTTTCAGTGCCGTGTTGGAGTTCGTTTCTTCAAAGGAGTGGTTCGTTGTTATCAAGAAGGAAGGGGAAATCAGATATAAGCTCAAGGCGAGGAAGACTATGAGACCTTGCTCGTGCAACAGGTTCACACATTCTGTAGTGTGGGTAGGGGACAATGGTTGGAAGCTTGAGTTTTGCGAGAGACGAGATTGGCTCGGTTTCAAGGAGATTTATAAAGAGTGCTATGAACGGAATGTGTTGGAACAGAGTGCGAAAGTCATTCATATACCTGGAGTAACAGAAGTGTGTGGCTATGCAGAGAATATTGATGCTTTGCCTTCATTTTCTATGCCGGTTCCATATATATCTGTGAAAGAAGATGAGGTTTCAAGGGCCATGGCTCGAAGCACTGCCATCTATGACATGGATTCTGAGGATGAAGAGTGGCTGGAGAGGCAGAACGAGGCAATGCTTGGTGGAGAAGATGAGAAGTCGTCTCAACAACTTCATCAAGATACTTTTGAACTGATGATTGATGGGTTTGAAAAGTACTACTTCCATAACCCTGCCGATGATCTCTTGGATGAGAAAGCAGCTAGTGTAGCTAGTCTTTCGTATTTGGGTAGGCAAGATGTGGTTGAAGCGGTGTATGATTACTGGGCGAGGAAAAGGAAGCAGAGAAAAGCACCACTCCTCAGAATTTTCCAGGTAAGAGTCATGTTCTTGTATATACTTAGACCAGTGTTCTTTGTTTTTCCATCAGTGTTACAAAAGTTATGTTTGTTATGTAAACAGGGTCATCAAGTTAAGAAGACTCCTCTATTTTTCAAACCTGTGTTTCGGAAAAGAAGATCTTTCAAAAGACAGGGGAGTCAACTCCATGGCAAATCCAAACAGTCAAGTCTCGGTATGTTCCTTCCTTATACATTACAAGTCAGAGTTTTTAGTAGATCATATATGTTTTGTGGTGGTTAGTGTTGTGTTATATTGGTTTTGCTGAGTACTTAAAATGATGAGTCGTATATACACCTGAGATAGAGAATAGAGAGGATAGAGAGTTGTGCACTTTTATTGAGAAAGAGTTTAAGATCTGAATTTATGTGGACAGTGTCTGTAAAGGCGGCTAAACTGGAAGCTTGGGAGGGACAAAACGTTTTTCTTAGAGTGGAAAAAGCCAAAGCCTTGGCTGATACATCTATGGAGATTGCCATGGCCAAAAGAAGAAGAGCTCAGGTTCTTGCAGAGAATGCAGATTTGGCTGTTTACAAAGCCATGCTGGCTCGTAGGATTGCACAAGCCGTGAAAGTAGTAGCTGATTCAAGCGGCGAGGTGGCTGATGCATCCCTTTTCTTGAACTGATAATATTTGGTAATGACAGAAAATTAAACAAGCTTACTTGGATTGAATTAAAAGGCTTGCTTCTTTTTGAAGCATAATAGTCTCTGTAGCTTCTGCTTATGTGTATATATAGTTTCTCTACGCTAGGGATTGTAAATGGGTTTAGAATATTTTATTCCTTTCGAAGGTTTATTGATATATAACTAATATTATTAATCAATGCTGACCTTAAGTTTTCTTAGGGTCTGACTGGTGACCATTCTGGAAACAAAAGGAACGAATAGAAAATGAATGGAGAGGAATATAATTGAAGGAATGAAAGGGAATGGTTGTTCTATCCCATATTTAACAAGGAATTAATTTACTCTTTATTTCTCTACAAAAAAAGGAATGGTAGGAAATGAGAAGGAAAAATTATTCTTTATAAATGGTGATTTTTTTAAGGAATGTTAAGGAATGCATTTGTTCCTTGTCGCTCCTTAGTCACCATTCATACCCTTAGTTAAATATAGTTAACGGAAGCTTCTAAGATTATTAAAAAATTAAAATGGTTGTAAATGGGTTTAACAATCAAGTATCAACTACTATTAATCAATCTCTTGGATCATAAGTTTGTTATTTAAATATTTTTAACAGAAGCTTCTTGTAACCATTATTGGATAATTAGAAAATTTATAATATAAAGATAAAATTAAAATACGTGAAAGTAGATAACTTTAAAAAATTAAACCCTTGGTTTAACCATGGCTCTCAATGGATTCTTCATCACCACCGTGAACTCTGTTTTACCGGCGAAGTCAATCTCGCATCCGGTTGGATATGCACTCCACTCAAACTCTTGAACCATCCTCGCAAGCATAAGGTGCACGTGTACGGTCGCCATTCCAAGCCCAGGACAGATCCGACGGCCAACACCAAACGGAATCATCTTCACTCCACTGATCCCGGTTATGTCAGCATCCTCCTTACCCGAAATAAACCGGTCCGGGTCAAACTTTTTCGGATTAGACCAGATCCTCGGGTCCTCGCTTATACCGGGAATATAAACCTCGACGTTAACGCCCGCGGGAACGTCGTAACCTCCAAGTGACGTAGTTTCCATGACCGCGTGCGTCAGCGAGAAATAAGTCGGAGGATGTTTCCGGAGAAGCTCTTTAACGAACGCTTGCAAAAAGACCATTTTATCCACGTCACCCTCCTCGATCCGACGATCTCCAGCCGTCGATCTAATCTCATCGTAGAGCCGAGATTGAATCTCGGGGTTCGCGATCAGCTGCGCGATCCCCCACTCGATCGCCGTCCCCGTCGTGTCCGTTCCCCCGTTGAGAAACTCCGAGCAGAGAGTCACGATCTCTTCGTTAGACGGCGCCGTTTCGCGTCCCTCGACTTTTAGATCGAAGAGCGTGTCGAGGTAAGAGAAAGACGGCGCCGTTTTATTCCGAATCGCTCTCCGTCGCTTCTCGATGAGGCTCACGACGAGATCGACCTGTTCGCGGCGGACTTCGAGAGCTCGCCTCCTCTCTTTGGAGAAGAAGGGAGCGAGGATCGGGAGGTAATCGTCGATTCGCGGATCCACCGTCATCAGGACCGTCTTCATCATCTCGTCCATCTTCTCGATCGACTCCTCATCCATCGCGATTCCGAAACACATCTCTAACAGAATGCAAAACGCGGCGAATCTCGCGTTTCGAAGCACCCAGATTAAACCGTCGTGCTCTTTACCTTCCGATTTGATCCGTTCGATGAGTTTATCCATGGCGGATCGTCTAACGGATCCGAACTCCTTGAGGCGGGTCGAGGAGAGCATGTTCTGGACCATGTTCCTCCTCAGGGACCTCCACACCGGGCCGTATTTGGCCGCGTTGACGGTGAATTTATCGCAGCTGAAGATCGTTCGGGTCGGATTCTCGGCGGGTCGGGTGGCGAAGAGGGATCCGCGCTGGATCAGAGCTTCGTGGACTAGTGCGGCGTCGGAGAGGATGATCATCGTACGAGTACCCATCCTGACTGTGAAGATCGGGCCGTAGGTTTTCTTGAGCTCCTCTGCGTATTCGAAAAACTGTTTCCCCGAGCGCGCGAACTGGAATAGGTTACCGACTACCGGCCAACCCGGTGGACCTGGAGGGAGGTTTAACCGTTTCTTCGTCTTTGAGTTGCTTCGAGTGAGAGTGAAAACTAAACCGGAGACGATAACCACAAGGATTGTTAAACCAAGAGAAAAGGAGAAGAGAGACATTATAGCTCTTCTTGAATCACTGCATGCAGGAGTGAGTGAGTGAGAGAAGAGAAGGAGATGATATATATATATATAGGAACAGAGTAATGCATGCAAAAAATTAAATAAAATTTATTGGTGTTTGTACTGTTTGGTCAACTACATTCTTTATCTCTACTTAATAGTCAAAGTCAACACACTGTGGACTCTGGACTGTGTCTGCTCACTTAAACAAGGCATGTTGATTGGTCTTAAAACATATAAGTATAACCGATTGTTGAAACCAAAACCATGTGCTGAACGTAGTAATTAGATGAACGCTTAAAACAGGATATGATGTCCCATATACTTATTTAAGAGATGCTGGTAAAAGTAGATAATTATAATGAAATTAGAATTGTGTATTTAGTATTGTCCGGACCAAATTAGCTGTAACTGTGGAGTGATATAATGAAAATAGAATGGTGTACCCACCTGATGAACATATAAGGTTTAGTATCCGTGAAAATTAGCTGTGATTGTGAGAGTGACATAGATAATTTTTTTTGAACTCATTGCGTTCAACTGCTCATTTAATTGTATTGGCGTCTGGGAAATATAAATGTCTGCAGAAGCCATTTCTCACTTCCAATGTTGTATATACTTAAAAAAAAACTCGAATAAACGTGTTTGACTTGTTTGTAAATTTAATTTACTTGTCAGAAATTTCCAACCGTATCAAAATTGACACGCGAATACTCAAGGTTAATCGATATTCTGCGATGACATAATGTAGTAACCACAAAGAAGACTGGTCTTGATGATGACTGGTTTTGGTATTTGTAATACTCATTGATAGTAAGATTAGTTTTTTTTGGTTAGATACTGTATTTATTTATAACAGTGAAGGTTAGTATTTTTTTTCTTTTTTTTTTTAGCTAAGGTTTTTTGTATTCAAGTAATCACTTCTTCTTTGACAGACACACTAAGGTTCACTAAAGTTTGCGTTTGGGCATGTGACAGTTTCACTAGTTAGGCTTTTAATTTTTTGGCCCAAGGAAACATTGATCCACCTTCTTCTTTGGTTCTCTGTTTTTACACTGGAAACCATGTAACTTTATGTTAAAAAATGCATTGCACATTTTACAAACATAGGGGACTACAACAATACAGTAAGATTTTTGATTCACTGAGACAAAGAAAAGGTTTTAGAGTATGGGAGAAAGAAAGGAGGGAATCTGAATGGTGTTTTGAAAGTCCAAACAAGAAGAAACCGAAGTGATGAGTTTCTTCACATCTTATTTGGTATGTGCTTGCACTAAGCGTCACCCTTAACCTGAACAAAAATTACATCGACGGACATATGATCAAAAGGCTTAATTTCATAAGACAACAATGAAGGTTTTCTTTGTTTACCTGCAAGAATTGGGTGGCACTGTGGCAAGTATTATTGTAGGATTAATTACAATAATACTCGACATGATCATAAATATACAATGGGTTATCATACAAATATAAGTATGCTCAACAATATAATAGTGCTGCTAGTTAATTATCGGGTCTAATCCGACGAACATTGAAATATTATTACAGTAATCTGCTCTTTGGTCCAGCTATGCTTAACTGACTTTAAAATCAGTATAGAGAACCAAACAAACTCACGCGCTTGGAATATACGTCATTTAAAGGCCGTGAAATCCACTCTCTGCGTTCGCGCGTGGAATTGTGTTTAAACATACAAGAAGTTAATTACATCACGTGTCGGCCATCTCAACTCCGCCGGCAAAACAAACGAGGAAAGAGAGAGAGAGAATGGATAGCGAAACCCTAATTGAATCGGCGATTAGAGTTCTGAACACAGCCGACCCATACAAAAAAGCGCGGCTTGGAGATTCGATTGCAGTCAAATGGCTCCAAGGCGCTATCTCCGAACCGTACGATCCCACCGTCGATCTCCCCGTCTTGGACAGGCCAGCTCGTCTCACCAACGTACTTGTCTCCCCTTCTCCTTGTCGTGTCTATGTTTAGTTTTTTTTATGAATTTGCTTGAGACGAAAACCCAAAATCTTGTAGGTAAAACTGGTGTCTCCGAGTCTGATGCCAAAGCTGGGAAAAGCTGGTAGCTTGCAGAGCAGGCAAGCTATTGTTCACAGTCTTGTTCATATTGAAAGCTGGGCAGTTGACTTATCATGGGTAAGCTAGAAAGATGTATAAGTCTCTTTTTTTTTGTTTTAGTTAAAACTTGGGTTTGATGATTATGCATTATTGTTAATGCTTAGGATATAATTGCTCGTTTTGGCAAGCAAGAGAAGATGCCGAGAGAGTTCTTTACGGACTTTGTTCGTGTAGCTCAGGACGAAGGCCGTCACTTCACGCTGCTTGCAGCTCGGCTTGAGGAGATTGGTTCTCGTTACGGTGCATTCCCTGCCCATGACGGTCTTTGGGACTCTGCAACCGCTACTTCTCAGGATCTCTTGGCTCGCTTGGCTATAGAGCATTGCGTTCACGAGGTGAAGTTTCATTAGAGTATTGTGTCATTAGCTCCTTAGCAAGTGAAGAATAGTCTTTAGAGGTGTTTCTTTGGTACCACTTGCAGGCTAGGGGGCTAGATGTATTGCCCACGACGATATCGAGGTTTAGGAACGGAGGGGATAACGAGACAGCAGATTTACTGGAGAGAGTTGTGTACCCTGAAGAAATCACTCACTGTGCAGCTGGAGTAAAATGGTTCAAGTATCTATGTGCACGGTCCAAGAATCCTGAAGTTACCGTCAACAGCGTAGAAGCAGATGATATCAGTGAAGAGATAATCCAAAAGTTTCATTCGGTAGTAAGAGAGCATTTTAGAGGTCCGTTGAAACCGCCTTTTAATGCCGAAGCAAGAAAAGCTGCTGGTTTTGGCCCTCAATGGTATGAACCTCTTGCTGTCAAAGAGAGCAGCAATGCCTAGCAAAATCAAACATGTCTTCTTGTTTTTCGGAATACATTTTGTTTGAAGCATATTTAAATAGACAAAGCTTTTGCATTTGCTCTCTTTTTATTGTGCTGTCAAAAGTTGTGAGAATGTGGAAGTGAAATGTTCAAAGTGGTTATGGTAAAAAAAAACATCAAAAGAATGAGTTTGAACATGTTTGTTCTGTTCAAATCTCTAAAAGGAAAGAAAAAGAAAAGAAAAGTCAGTACACATGCAGTTTAGTTTTTGGACGTTACAGAGAAAGAAAACCACTTGTCATGTAAAGCCTTCTCCATCTCTTGCTCCCATCACCGCCTTCTCACCGAATAGTGTTAAATGACTTAACCATCATTGCCATCTATACGTGAATGCTAAATAGATACAAGTCAAACGAACAAAAACAAAAAAAAGAGAGAAAACAAGACGAGAGATGTTCTGAATGAATAGTTCGAGTCGGCAGAAAACATTACCGGGCCTGGTAGATTGAAGAACAGAAACGGTATCTGCTATCAGTTGGATTGAGGAACCCGAACCTAGGGTCATTTATCACCCTATTCTTTAGACCATCCCTGAAAGTACATCCCAAAAACTGCCACAAACTGTGCTGTGAGCTTTATAATACCAAGCTCTTTGTGGGTGATATCTTCAGCAGGCCCGACCCATAGCATAGGTAGAGTAAGCCACTGTTTAGGGCCCAAACAAATTTATAAATTTATTGAGTCTAAAAAATTATATATTTTTAAAATGAATTTTTAACGCTAAAACTCCACAACTAAGTTTGTTTTGGGTTAAAATCTCAAACTAAGTATTTAACGAAAAAATCTCCAAACTAATTTTATTTAATAAATTAAACTCTACCATTACTACCGGTAAATTTTTAGTTTAGGGGTTTCTACATTAAGTAAACATAGTTGACGGGTTTTACCATTAAAAATATAAAAAATCTAAAAATTAAAATTTTTATAATATTATCTACAAATTAGTAACTTAAATTTCCAAATATAATTTTTTATTTTTTTTTGTAAATATATGAGTTTGATGTGTTTTTAACATCAACATTATATATGTATAAATTAAAAATGTAAAAACCTATAAAATATAATAAAACTTATCTAAAGATTTGTTATTACATTTTTATTAGATAAGATATAATTTTTATTATATTTTCTTGTTTTTTATTTTTATTATATTTTCTTGTTTTTTACATTTTTAATTTTTTAGTAATTTTATTATAGGTAAATCTTTAGATAAGTTTTATTATATTTTCTGGGTTTTTACATTTTTAATTTATAACCCGAAATTGTATTAGTTATGAATCTTTGAGCAGTAATAGTAAAATATATACAACTGGTAGCATATTCGTAGCTGCATTCCCAGGTCGTATTTCATACAAATACAACTTATACAGTTTATGAGAGGGATGAGTCTAATATCCAAAACTTAGGTAAGCAGCCAAAATAGTAGCCAGAGGAACCGAAACGTTGTCGTCTATTTGATCGGTGATGGGTAGTGACTCAACCAACGTAGCGACCAATGAGACAATCGCGACTCTCGTAAAGGTTGTTTCCCAGTTCATGTGAAGATACCCAAGGCTTGAGTAATAGTAAAGTAATCTGCATATTATTACAAAAGAAATAACGTTTTGGTTTAGTAGGAAAAAGAGTTGTTCATCAAGAAGACACGTTATGAATGAATAATTCACTAATTGTGGGTTTGGTGCTTTTTTGACCCGATGGAGATGAAGAAGCCGAATATGAACATGGAGATGCTTCCCGCCAAGCTCTTTCTTGGGTTGTAAGGTATCTTGTATGATCCGTACTTACGTCCCATGATATCAGCTATTCCTACAAATTATACATTTTCGCAATAAGTTAATATATTTATGTGTGTATATAGTTAACAAAATTATAACTGATAGCTATTATAGATGACAAAAATCCCCTATATATTATTTGAGAAGCATTGCAACATTTTTTTGTATCCACGTATCATCACTAGAATAATTCTTAGAATCCTTAGAGAAATAAATTGGTCTATCTAAATATATAATAAGCTTTTTATTAAACCACAATAAATACATTATTACTGTGTTTCATTATTTCCTTAAATAAGATTACGTAATTGACTAATGTGGCTAAAGTATATATGACAATTAATGATTTTGAATAATAAAGATTTGATAAAAATAAGTATGTATTATAATTATATTTGTTTAATTTTAAGATATTAAAATAAATTAAACAATCATAGTAACCATATAATAAAAATTAAAAAAAATTATTATATATTATATTTTGAATTTTTTAAAAACGAGTATAAATTACTAAAACTGTTAAAAGTTTCACATTCAAATTTTGTGATCTATGATTTAAAACTTTTGTTATGACATGATACAAATAATTAAAAAATAATATAAGTTGAAAGTCTCATTTAATAAGTATCAATTATAATAGATATATAAATATATGTATCATTTTAAATTAAACTATATGCCATATAAAAATACATAAATATCTTAATTCTGAAATTTACATTGAACATTTTTTTGATAGAAAATTTGAAAAAATATTGACAACTTAATTTTTTAAAATATTATAAATTACTTAAACCATTAATCTCACAGTAAAAATTTTGTTATCACTAATTTAGACTTTTTGCTATAACAGATACAAATGATATAAAAAAATATAAGCAAAAAACATCATCTAATAAATATTAATATTAAAATATACCATATATATGTTACTATCATTTAAATTTAATTATATATTATATCAAATAGAAAAAAATATTTTTTCGATTTATAAAATTTATTTATATGTTCGCATCAATTTAATTATATAAGTAGTAGATAATGACTTTTTAATTATTCAATATATATTTATTATTTCATAGTATGTTATAAACATATAGTATATAAAATAATTTATATATATAATGTTCATCCCGCGCAAGGCACGGATCTTAACCTAGTGTATAATTATTATTGTTTATTAGTAATCATCATATTTGAATTAGTTTAAAGTTTCTAGTATTTTAGTACATTAAGTTTTGTTATAAATATGATGATTATGGATTCTTCACCCCCAAAAGAGATTAACAAAAGATAAGAAATGTTACCGTCGCCACCACACATCATTGCCAGCGAGATCATACCGGTAGGAGAATCTCTCCAGAAGAAAACCGCAGCAACGAGAAGGGCTAGAACGTAGAACAATGGACCTTTAAGCAACTCTCTGGGGGACAGGTTGGTTGGAAAAAACAAGAAGTGTGTCGGTCATAAGATTGTTGAAAATCATCAGAGTTTGGAGAACGAACAAAACAACAACTTACTCTGGTCGTCCTTCCCTAGTGACGGATTGGATTAGCGTGGAGTTAGGGGAGACAGATAATCCATTGACAACAAGCCTTAGGCCATTCACTAACGGAACAAAAGCAGCAAAGTATCGAGCCTCCGTTGATGCGCTAAACTTAATTAAACATGAAAGAAAAAAAGCAATCATGATGCTGAAGTTTTAAAGGGTTTAGAGAGGTTTCGTTTGCTGCAAAGGAATACCTGAAGATTGGCCACGAGAGTACGAAAAGCAGACCTGAGAGTATATGCACAAGCTTTCTGCTCAATCTCTGTTTAATCCAAAATAATTCAAGAATTATAGAAAAGTTATTAGAGAATCAAAGTCCATTGTTTCTTCTTATTAGGTATCACTGTTTACCAAGAAAATAAAAAAAGTCTAGTGTTGTTCCTGTTCCTAAGTATTACAACATCAGTTTTGTAACACTATAACGAAATGAAACATTAGTTTTTGTCCTCAAAATTTAAATGAATATATTGTATAAATCATTCAGCTCCGATTCTTATTAAAAAAATATTTGATCATATAGTTTTTAATCTGAAATTGTTTTAAGTCCCATAAATTTGGTCAAGAACAAGAAAATAAAGTATAACTCGAACTTCAAGAGTTTAATTAGATCATTAAAAAGCGATTAAAAGAGAGACCTGTGGAATCACGTCTCGCTTCGTGAGACTCTCGAAGAGTAAGACAAGCGCGTAGGCTCCACCAAGAACTGCCACCGTGGCTCCGACGTCATGCAATAGATAATCAGTCGAAGCCGCTGAAGAGATCAGAGGGTGGCGTGGCCGTAACTGACTCGACGAGCCGATTCCTTTCACGCCGATGAGACAGGGAGAAGTAGTCGAGAAAACCGGCGAACAGAACCTGGGAGTCAAAGCGTTGTACCAGAACCTGTTGCTTCTCCGACATAACTGATGGCTAACCGGAGATAAAGGTAAGGCTGCCGCCATTTTAAACGCCTCACCGGAGGAAGCAAAGCCGAGATGGGCGGAGGAAGAGAGGAGAAGCTTTGAGAACTCAATAATTTCGTTTTTGTATTTTAGCTAGAAAGAAAACGTTATCTACGATGTGTCGCTCTCATTGATAGATGAGAGAATCTGAAATGTAACTCGTATGAAAATCTCGTTATTTGTTACTTGATACAGTTGGGGACACTGTACTTCCTAGTGATGGTAAAAGCCAATGGGCATGTCCTATTTAGGGGTGTGTTTTTTTCCTTATCGTGCCAGTTTTTTTTTTTTTTTTTGGCTTATTGTAACTATTGTAAAATGGGTGTGTGTGTGTTTTACATGGGAAATCCATTAATAACATTTTTGTAGTTTTTATCATAAAATGACACATAAATATTATCTATTCTATTAATTTAGAATCCTATTTTTTTATTTACTTATAAATGTTGTCATTTAAGTTTTGGATTTGTTCACATTTCACTAGAAATAAATATTAATAAAATCTTTTTGAAGTTTCCTTAATTTACTTTCAATATTTCAAATGTCCCACTCCAATTTTTATGGCTAACAACATTAATTAGTTTCATCCTAAGTACTATACATTCGTAAAACTTTCACCATTTATTTTCATTTAAAACCTATCAACATTTCGTTGTATTTAATTATTTCTTATTTATTCTGGCATTTAAATTTTCCAAAGCCTAATAATATACAACAACATTGCTTCGACTTTTACTATTAATATGAATTTACGATTGGTAAATTATATTTATACAACTATACGCTTTTTATAATATAGTTAACCTTTAATATTTTCATAGCTATAATATGTGATTTTAATTAAACATATTTTACTCAAATGTGGACTAACATATTAGATCACATATAACACTAAAATGTAAATCATATATTTATAACAAAAAAACTAGATTTTTCATCCGCACATCCGTGCGGATAGATTTTCATTTTATAAATATATAACATATACCATCGCAAAATTTTCAAAGATATAATTTACATTTTAGTGTTATATATTGTGTAAATCTATAATGTTATTGGTTATGTTTCTTATTCGATATTATTAATGTATAATGATTTATTTTATATATTTTACTTTATTATTAATTATTATTATATATTAATATATTTTCGAGTTTAGTAAAAAAATTCATAGTATGAAATAAACAAATTGAGAATTTCGTTCATTTTTTCTAATTTTTACAGACTGAATACAACACATTTTAAAATTTTATGTAGTTACTATAGAACTCATATTTTCTTAGCATAATTTATATTTCTATGTTATTTATTTTAGTATATTGTGGGATTTTATAAGTAAATAGATTATAATAATACTATATTATTAATTATGAAATCAATCGCTGCATTAATTTAAAAATATTTTAAAATTTTATTAAGATTTTGTTAGATTTTTTCCAACTTATTTTGTTATAAGTAAAAATAAAATTTAAATTTACAGTTAAAATTTATTTATTAATATCTATATAATTTTTAAGATTTTTTAGAAATGTTATATATTAAATATACTCCCTCTATTTCAATATAGATGATGTTTTAGGTGATTGTTTTTGTTTCACAATAGATGATGTTTTCACATATCTAGGTAACTTTAACTTTATCAAAAACTGTGTAGCCAATTGTGTTTTTATTATTTTTTGTTTATAATTAAATAAATTAGTTTAAAATTATATTTTAATGATTTTATGTTTAGAAAAGATAATTTCGTAATATGTGTGCAAAGTACTAAAACTTCATCTATTATGAAACGGAGGGAGTATTAACGTAAATAATCAAATAGATGCAATTGATGAAATAGACCTAGTATGAAATTTTTATGGTATTTCTTTTAATAAAGAAGATATAGAATATAATTATAAAATTTGAAAAATATCATACACTTTTATTTTATTTTGTTTTATAATAAAATCTTATTTAAATTAATGTATAATAGTATATATTATTAATTATGAAATTAATCAATGGTATTTTAAAAAGATTTTGTTAGATTTTTTCTCAACATTTTGTTATAACTAAAGATAAAATTTAAATTTACAGTTAAAATTGATTTATTATTAATATCCTTATATATTTAATAGATTAATGTACATAACTAAATAAATGTAATTAATGAAATGGATCTAATAAGGTTAGTATGACTTTTTTATGATAGATAAAAATGGTACTTATTTTTTAATAGAGTAGATATATGCACAGACGTGTGGGTTCAAACTCTAGTTTCTTCTTAAAATAACATTCATTAACTGATAAAAAAAACTAAATTACCCTACATTATTAATCAAAATCCTACATTGATCCTTAAATGCTAAATCCTTAACCATAATCTAAAACTCCAGACCTAAATTTAAATTCAAATATAAATATACAATTATCGTATTTAAATAATTAAGAAAAATAATTCAAAATTTAATTTTAATATATTTAATTAATTATATAGTTATAAATAGATATATATCTTTTAATGAATGTTGTCTAGGAGATTTTCTGTGTTATTTTAGAAAATACATGTTTTAGTGCTATTTGATGGTATTTGGTTTGAATATTTTTTTAGATAATTTTTTTTACAAATCTCTGTCAAAATTTAAACAAAATTAAAAATATTGTTAATACAGCAGTGAAGATATTCTCATGACCTTTTTACCAATAATGATGTCCTTGTAACTACAAAATGCGGTTTAACTGCGGTTTGTTCAAGAGAAACGCATGCTGCGGAACAACTGCGGTTTGTGTAAAATAAGCGGTTCAAAAAATAGTATGAATGGTAACATGTATAATAAATAGTATAACGGCGGGATACATATAATATATTTTAAAAAAGCAATGATACTAATATAATATTTTAAAATATAAAATTTATTTATAAATTAGTTTATATATCTCAAATATGAAATTTACTATGCTATTACTGAAATTTTATTTAATTTATAAAATAAATTATATATTGGAGAACTTTACAAATCAGATTCACATATACCTCATCTAAAATATTGTATTCAAAACTTTAGCTAGGCATGGACACATTTATCCAGAACCAAAATGAACCAAACCGAAAAATGAAGTTTGGTTTGGATTTGGGTTTTGATCCTATCATTTATACTAGTGGATCATATATCTTTAGAACCGAAAAGCTAGAACCGAACGAAAAACTGAACCATAATTGAATCGAGATCCGAATAGGTATGTGAATTTCTATAATATAGTTTATATATTGATAAATATTAACTATATTTGTTTTTATAATAATCTAATCTATGTTGCATGGAAATTCGGTTGAAGGTATGTTTCATGTTTCGGAAACGTTTCAGAATCGGAATCTTTCGGAAACTCGCAGAAACGCATTGGAAACTCGTTTCTTAAAAATCTCAGTTTGGAAACTTAGTGGAAACTTGCGTTTCTATTGTGGAAACTCGCGTTTCTGTTTTGGAAACGCTAAAACTTTCCAATTAGTTATGATTTGTTGTTATGATTTTTATTTTTGTTAAACTATTTAATATTTAAGTACTCGGTTTTTGTTATTTTGAATTTTTATATGATTTTGATGTTTAATAATGACTTTGGATATAAGCAGATTCTCAACTTTGTTATCCAAACCGAACTGAAACCGAACCAAACTTTCTAAATACCAAACGGATCCTAAAGCTCTAGAACCGAAGAAACGAAAGAACCAACTGAAACTGAACCGAAAAGTAGTATTGATGTAATTGAGTGAAACATATTTATAATTATATAGACAAAATAAAATTAAGTAAATAAGTAAAGATAATATAAAGATATAGTAGATAAATGTATAGAATAAAAATAATTTATTTACAATAATATAACCTCTTAACCACACTATATTTTTGAATACAGATTAATGTGCTCTAAATAATGTGTTAATATGTAAAATTTTAGAAATATTTTATTATTGATGAAAAACAATCAATAAAGAACCGCACGTTGAAACACATCTCATTTGCTGTGGTTAAAGTTTGCATGGCGTTCCACTGATTTTCTTACGTAATGCGAACCGCCTGCGTTTCAGTTGATTTTTATATTATTTAATTTTCAGCTTAAACACATCTAAATATTTGTGTTGAATGGTAACCTTAATTGCGGTCCAGTCCGTCCCGCATGTCAACCGCACTATACATTCATAGCCAAAATCTAAAGAAAAGGACAAGGTAAACAGTATATTATCATGTGCTTATATGTGAGAGCTCTTGTATAAGGGACCCCAAAGCATAAACGATTTGACAAAGGTACAGTATAAGGAGGACGAAGGGTGTCGATGACGACGAGCATGTACTTTTTATGATTTCGATTTACTGTTCGATGAAAAGACATCGGATCAATATATTCCACGTTTAATCCATTTACATAGATTGCATGTAACCATAATATATGCCGCATTTCATAAAATAAATAAATGTCTGCTACATTGAATACAATTGCAGACATTGCATTTATTTGAGCTTTGATTTGCGTTATACATTAGTGAATGGTACTCCCTCCGTTTTTTATTATAAATCGTTTTAGAGAAATTTTTTTGTGCCAAATTATATGTCGTTTTCGGTTTTCTATGTAAAATTTATTAATAATTAATGTTGTATGACCAATGGTAATATATCTTATATTTTTCTATTAGTTGAATTGTGGTTAGGTAAATAATTAATGATGTTTTTGTTTAGAAAATATAAGAAATTAATAGTTTTTTTAATCTACGTGCATAGTTGTAAAACGACTTATATTAAAAAACGGAGGGAGTACGTTGATAACAATCTAACATTTGATAAATGATGAATGATAGTAAATGATAAACTACATTTGTTCAAACATGGGCTTCCAACATGGGCCATGTCCATTGCATGCTCATGGGCAATTGCCATGTGTTTCAGTTAGATGTTGCTCCTTGTTTATGTCAGTATGGAATTGAAGCTACATTACTTTCTAGATGTGCCAAGGAGTCTGCTGGTACATCATGCTTGAACTTGGCGGTAGGTGCTCACGGTTACTTTGTAATTATTGACATAGTTAATCTTCCGTTTCACTCTAGTTGGAGCCTATATACAGCTAAAATTATCAAATAAAATTGTAATGTACTATTAAGCGGTCGGTTTGTTTGTCTATTCTCCGGACAGGGCTTGTGGACTGGACACTATCGAACCAGAGAATCTTTCAATAATTTTGAGATCATACACGAGATAAAACAATGGAGTTCCACTATTCAAAAATGAAATTACAACCACATATGTTGTAGATGACATGACTCAAGACCAACAATGCTAACAACCGTCTTGATGCAGATTCACCACCTCGTGTTTGATTTGCATTGAGAATCAAGTAGAACCCCTCGACATATATAAAACGAAGAAGAAGAAAAATCATTACAAAAGCTAGTTTTAGTACCCGATTTATCAATATCTCAATACTTTAGACAAAAGTATTTGAAGACAGACCAATTCACATGCGAGTTTGGACTCAATCGACCCTTTAACAAACCCTTTTTCGGCCATCTACTAAACAAGGAGGGACCATGCATAATTAAATCCTACATAACTTTTGGAAAGCTAAAACGTGCAAAGCTTCCTTTTCTTCATGTCTACATCGATAACTGACCTAATGAGTTGAGCATTTATTTAATTGTGAACTGTATCAATCGGAAAACAGTGAATTTAACGAATTCATAAAATTAATTGGTATGGGGACAATCGAGCAGAATCAAGAAAAGTTTGGTATAATAGTATATAAATGGTCCCGATACTTTATAATTCTCCAACAAACTTTTTTTTTTTGAAACAAATTTTTACTATTTAATTAGCAAACTAATTTTACCAGTTATTAAGTTATATGGCCTATGGTTAATTGGTTATATCATCTACTCTCCAGTAACTTAATATCATTGAATAGAATAAATATGAGAAATTGATGTCCGGAACTTCCATAATAATCAAAAAAATAATCGTATAAAGTATTTTATTACAATTTATATGTTACATTCTTAATTACCATATATATTTTCTCATTTTATATAACTAATACTTTTGGATTCCTTTTTCGATGTTAGTTCTGTATATGTATTTTATTTTTGCTGTATATATATGCATATATATGTTTTGGATACTTGATACCATTGTTAAAAAGACAATCGGACATTTATGCAACATAAACATCCAATAGAGGACCTTTTCATGATCGTTATCTACTTCGTGTCATTCGAAAATTAATAACTTTTTTTTATTTAATAACAAATAACTTTAAGTATTTAAAATAGAACTTTGGAAACTAGTTTGATAGTATTATATAAGGACAAACATGCACGTTACGTTTTACTTGTTTCCCCTGTAGAAATTTTTTGTAATATCATTTTACAATTTTTTTGTAATATCCCATATTTATATATTTGCTATTAGGAAGAGGAGATACATTTATATAGTAAAGATGAAGAACCTAAAACTTGAATACAAATAATTTATAATAATTTTATAAATATTGTGGATCTTAGCTATAGTGATTGTCATGATTATACCGATTAATAATCTCGATCATTCATTCCCTTGTCTCCACCGTACTTTACAACAAACAAGATATTAAAAAAAAAACAAATACTAATACTTAGTTAAAAAAACAAATAATACTTTAACTAAGCCACGTAATGAACTGTATTCATATATGTCAACCAAGTAAATGTAATATGTAATATCATTTAGATAATTTCATGCGTTGATTCTTTGTTTGTATAATTGTATCGAGTAGTTCTAAGTAGGTATTCATTGATCTACTCGCATAAAACTGAAACCAGAACTTAATAAAAAAACAACTGAAACCAGAACAAAATCCTTGCATCTCTTTTCAAATATCACATTATTCTTATGAAACCGACACTCAGTTTTAAGTTTAGCAGTTAGACTAATGTGTCTGTTACTAAAATTCCTTTACACATCATCGTATATATAAAATAAGATTAATCTATTGATCATATATATTAGCTAAATAAGTAATACCAAATCTTCAACAAACAAATAGAGCTTGAAAGGCATGAACTCTCCAATATCAACAGAAAAGTTTTATTGTTGTCAACAACTAAAGTAGTTCAGAAGGAAAATTTAAAATAGGAAAAACGTCCCAAAGGAAAAAAGTTAAAAAAAAGTAACTCTATTGTGTTAAAAATCTAAGTAGAAAATGGAAAGAAAAAAAGACAGTGAGATTCAGATATTGGGAATGATTCAGAGGATCGTTTCTTCTTATGTACCTTTGTTTTGGGTTTCATCGTCTGATATTACCAGTCACTTTCACAGATCTACCCTACATCACACCACATGCATCCTCTTAAAGTAAACATGTGGCATATATCTTTAGATGATAGATTCTCTGCACAATAATACGTAAACGTAATTACCTTATGTAATCAACACTTATACATCATGTCTGAGTATGCTGACTTTTAGTTTTAAGTAAATTTTGTTTTTTTTTTGCTAAATAGTTTTAAATAACTTAAAAATATTTAATTATGAATAGGTTTATATATTTGGCATCAGGAGTCTATTGTAAGGCATATATACAACCCATGATTAATTCTAACGTGTCATGTCGTGCGGATCCATTGTAGATATTAATCAACAAGAATCATACGTACAAAGATGCAATGGAATCTTAATTAATAAATGAATAAGGCTAGTTCCTCTCGTAATGGATCTTAAATGATAAAAAAATAAAATAAAAATTAAACCGATTGCAATTATATAACAGATCTTACTATAAATACACCTAATAAATAATATATTAACAAATATATTTTAAATAAAATTGCATGCGTAAATTACTAATGCATGTACAAAAAGTCTAAAGTCTAAACACATGACATGTCTCTAGTTTCTTTAGCGGTACACCACATAAATTCTAACCAACCTCTACGTTTATCAAAAACTTTGGTCTGAAATTTGAATCCTTTTAAATATACCTAATTTGTATATAATATTTATTAATCAAATTTTGAATCCTTTTAAATATACCTAATTTTTATATAATACCTATTAATCAAATTATATATATTATAAACTAAATAGTAGATGTACTATTGTGCATTTTTTTAAGAAAGGGCCCTACTATTGTGCATGTTCCTGCTTGATTGTTTTCCAAACATATGCATGTTACTACTTTAACAAATATGCAGGATAATCTATTCGCATTAGTAAAATTTGATTTATTTTTACATTTTTCTTTCTAAAAGTAATACATAATATTGCATATATGGTGTATACGTTTAAATGGCTAAGTTGAAAAAAGAATGATGCCAAGTTATAATTTTTTTTCTAAATTTACAAAAGAAGTTTCAACCACAATTGGTGTTTAGACTATTGTAGATTTTTTTGTAGCGATCAAAATAAAATATAAAGTACAAAATTATAAACTAAGTTTCAGAATTGTGTAACTTCGATTAGTATAATATTTTGGTTGAAAGGTGGTATAGTTTTTTTCTCAAAAGCAGTAAATGAAGAGAAAGTAGTGTGGTTTCTACTTTCGTGTCTTATCTTTCTAATTATATATTAAGATATATATACACATAAATAAAAGAGAAGCATGTATGTAAAGACAGAAGCACATATATACAAGAAACCTACAAGTCCACTTCTCTAAGAAGATTTGTTCAGTATACACGACAAAACACAAAAACAAAACCTTCAAGAACAACTCCATTTAAATATCTATAAAGAAATGAATCTTGATTTAATACAAGATCTGCCCATGCTGAAGTTCCCATCACCCATCAAGATCCCATCCAACAACACCAACAGAGATGATGACGGCAGCAGCGGCGGCTGCACCACTCCCACTTCCTCCGACCACAAGATTCCTCCCTCCACCGCCACTACTCCTCCTCCTCCGCCTCAGAAACGCCGCCCACCTCCGTCGCCATCATGTTTCATCAGATCTTGCAAGAGGAAGCTTTTGACGCCATCAAAGGTTGAGATCATCGTCAACAAAGATGAGATCGAACGCTTCTTCTCCTCTGTTTACAATCACTCAACGACGTCATCCCCCACAACAACCACCACCAAAACGGCTCTCGCGGTGGTTAGGCGACGGAGAAGTTTCCGTTCTTGTTCACGAAGATGATCAATAATTGGAGTTAACCACAATAAAGTTAAAGGTTCCTTCATTTCGGTAACTTTTTATTTATTTTATGTAACGATTCTCAACTTTACACGTCGACCCACTCTATAAATATACATGTGCTATCGATCGTTGGAATCTTTCTTTTCTTAATAGCTTCATGAATTATGTAAATGTTCAATAAATTTATATTTGCTAGTTGCTTTGTAAACGAACGAACGAACAATTCACTAATTCACTGACTCAGTATGTACATATCATCTTTTAGTAAAACAATGTTAAATCGACTAATAAATATTTCAGAAGAAAAAGCCAAAATTAGAATATTTCCACTGAAAATTAACAGTGAAAGCCCATAGCACAGTAACAGTGAAAGCCGAAGCAGTTCAGTGTTAGATGCACTTTCGTAAGATGGACATATGAAATTGAAAATTTTACACTTACACATACTTTTTCCTTCTTCCATATCATATAGACATACTCTCTACTTGTCCAGTACTTTATTAGACTCAAATGACTTAAATACCCCACAACCAGAAACACCTCTAGTTTAGTTAACACTTTTTACACCTTTAGTTTAGTTAACACCTTTTACGCTACTTTTATTTTTTATTTTTACCTCAGCCAATTTCATCCACCTTACCGTAACCCTAGATATTGTTTATTCCCCTCTCCCCACCGCAGTTATATATTCACGTCGTATCCATCTCCGAGATTCTCCTAAATCTCCCATTACTCAACACAATTTCATCTTCTCTTCTCTCAAATCTACAATTACTCAACACAGTCTCTGAATCCTATACATCGTCGATTGTTCTCTTCGCGGCGCAGCTCCAGAATCATGCCGTCTTCTTCGCCATCCTCCAAGTGAGTCACTGATATTAGCCGCTTCTCCGGCGAACAATGACTGGTATGTATTCTCTTCTCCGAAATCTCGAATCTTTCTTACATAACCTTATTTCTAACTAATTCCTTTCAACTCGTCATGCATACACTGGCGTGTGTTCCCTACCAGATCGCCGTCTTCCGAAACGGCTCTTTGCAACAAACAGGGGCAGAATTTCGAACTCCTCTTCGTCGACCACTTCTAGTTTACGCGTCTCACTCTGTGCCGGTGTGACCACATTGTCGTGACCAGGGTTTCTCGACCATGGAAATTTCACTTCTTCCTCCTCCGGTTTCGTTTTGGCGTTGGAGGAACTCGGCCCGCCAGTGACGACGGTATGGTCGAAAGCGTTGTTGGTGGTGCAGCTATAAGTTCTACGGTTAGTGTCCTCGGCATTGAAGACCTTCCCCACAACATCAGTACCGCAGTTGTCCTCTCTTATGAACAGGACATGACCATGCAATACTCGTCCATGTCGTGACCACAAGTTGTTGCACCTGCAAAAACATAGGTAGACATCGTTTCAGAACAACACCAAAACAAAGATGGATCCATCATAATCTAGGTCTCTTCGAAACATTACCCACAGATTTGGTCGCCGAAGGTTTTTCTGCTTTCAGAGGAGAAAGAAGATAAGAATAAGCAATTAATAAATCTCTTTTACCGCTTCAAGCATCCTTGTACTGCTTTAAACGAGGGCTGTCCAATCCTTTCCAAAAATATATACATCTAACGGCTCATAATAATCCCACTGTTTCATGTACCTTCCAATTTTTGACTAATTTATTACAACCAGCCCATATAACGACAATCTCAAATGTAATTGCTTGGCTCCTTTAGACTTAACCATAGTTAGAAAGTTTGTCCACCAGAAGGGTTTTTTGGAGAGAAAAATAGCTAAAGTAAGGGGAAAAGTATGCCTCAGTTACAAAGTATGTGAACATGCAACAAACAATGGAAAAGTACTCTTAGACGTAAACAGCTCTATGAAATTCGTGAATGATCAATAAGAATTATGGAATCAATGTAACATATGTTATGATGGTAATTAATTAGATACACGTAGCAATCTCAAAATAACCATGTGAGTGAGAGATGTCACGAGAGAAAGAGTGAAAATGAGTTGCCTTTGCAAGCAATTATTTTTGTCGGCCACGATAGATGTATATAATGTGTTACCATGGTGTGCATCATCATGCCTCTCGATGATCCGATCTAATTAACATTACATATTCTGATGATACTAAAAGTTAAAAAAGAAATCAGCATCATCAAGATTATCTAAAAACTCGAAATGTTAGTGAGAATACTGAAGACATGAAGTTCAGATTAAACAAGTAATTAATAAAATTAGATTATGTAAAATGATAAAAAGTTATAAGGTTAAAAGTTCATGTAATGGCGTTTCAGGTGTTGGTTTGGTATGGTAGGATGAGATGTGTAATAGTCGCGTGTCTTGTGAAAGACGTCACGAGAAAAGATAATGATGCCTTGATCCAACTATTTTAAATTAATATTTTTGAATAGATTGTTGCTTATTTTACAAGCTAATTAAAGTAACTATTGTAATCGAGTAAAGTTGATCGGAAATTCATGTTGATCTCTGACATTTTTTTGAGCCGACAGGTAGAGCGATAAATATGGCTTTGGGATCGGTAAATTAATGTTGTTTGTGGATGACGTCTCCTAGAAAAATTAATCTAAAATTTGTTAGGAATGCCCATCCGTCACGTACTCGGAAAATCGTATAGATCAATACTTCATACACTTCAATAGTTTTTTTTTTTTTTGTAACTTCATAGAAACTAGTTGTATATGATTAATGTATTTCTATTGTAAATCTGGACATAATGAACATTTTGTTGATAAATCAGCGTTAATCTGAAAGATTCATTAAGATGCTACTAAGTCAACGCATATGCTTCGAAATTTAATTTTGTTAATGATTTTTTTTAAAAGGCTTACTTCATTCTTATTCACAGCGTCGAGAGTGTTAAAAGTTTTATTTAAGGACTTTTTAAATGGCTTACTTTATTTAAGGATTTTTGGATTAACTTACACAACTTCGAAAACTCGTGAAATGTTGCAATCGTCTTCTTCGCTTATGAATTGATTTTTTTTTTTTTTTGAAAAAGTGCTTATAATTATGAATTGATATTGTGAGAAACGAATTTGAACTACATGTTATTCTGAATCACTTGAGATATACGTAATGTATGAGTTTTTGATATGAGTTTCTTTTGATATTTGAATATTGTAGAGGGTCGAGCTATACTCGTATAAACATTGTCAATATTTACTACTTACTGACATATTATCGACAAATTTGATCTTTAACAATGGGATGACGTCAATTAGCAACAAGTACAAACATTACCAAGTATGAGATTAAACAAAAGAGGTTAAACAATATAATATAGTTTACATTGTAGATTTACTTTTCATTATGGAGATCTTGTGAATGCGATGTAAACAAAGGTGGATAAGCACGATGATGATTGATGAAAAACATAGAGTATTAATTTCCATGATCCTTGTTAATTATGTTTGATCAGGTTTATTTTATTAGATCGTGCGTGAAAGTACCTACAATAAAAATGTAGTACTTTATATAACACGCCGTAAGAATCAACAATGATGATTATTCCAGCACATGAAATCAAATATTATTCGATATTAGTATCAAATCAACAGGTTATTAAAAAAATGTTGGCTAGTGGGGTACAATAATTAGCCGGGTTTGTTTGGTACAGTATTACCATCATGAAGTCTGCAAAACTTTCTAGTATCATATTATAAAACGAACGTCAACTGAATATACTGATCTATATGTAGTCTTTTTTTTTTTTTTTTCTTCTTCTGGTTACTACTTACTACTGAAATACAGTTCCATTATTAAGTTTTGTGAATATATACGATGGATATGTAATTAAATAGCTTATAAAATTAGGTTACAAGGGGTAGAGATGAAATAAATGGAATTAGACCAAACATTTTTAATGACATTGAAACAGAAAGTATTGAATGGTACTGTGGCCAAAGATCGGAGCCATGCCTACACATTTAAATAGGGTAATGATCTCACCTTTCACCACATTAGTTGTTTTTACCATTTAAAAGATTTAACTGCTTTGGTGCTTTTACTATTTTGTCTTACTCGAACAGTATCAGAGTTTCACATGAGTTGTGGTCTGGTCTAAAAGAGATGGCTTTATATCCCATCTCATCTAAAGCTCTACTTAGTTCATGACTGTTTAGCTTGTACTAAGATTTGATTAATGGAATGAAAAAGAAAACATGAGTTCTTGTCCTAAAAGAACAACTGTTGTCTAATCTAATATTACAATTAATCTGGTCTAGTTCAACCTATATACAAGATTTAACTCACACTTTTAGCAATTAAATCTATGACTGAGGCTAATCATTAAACCAGTTTAACCGGATGGTTTAGCTGAATTTTTTTCCCCTTGAATCAGCTAAAAATATACTTTGGGCTAGGTAAAATACGGCACATTTTAAGGTCGGGTCAAATTTAAATATTTATGGGTTTTGCATATTATGGGCTTTGGCTGGACCAATTGACATTCCTAAATAAAGTGGAACAAACAACCATTCTATCAAAGAATTTTATTCCAGAGAATTCAAACTCATCTATGGTCATTTTACAAGAACACATTTGAAAAAGATGAAGACTTCTCTGAGCCAGGTAAGGTCCATTTTGATCTACTATCAGATCTCGCCAGTCCCAAGAGGTTGCCTTGAAGTGTCTCCGGAAGCCCATGGCTTGATAGTCTTTGGAGAGCTAGAATCACGAGTAAAAGAGTATGTCAAGATTATATTTCAAGGAGCCAGGATGATCTTTCAGTTTAAAAACATGGTGGCCACAAAGAACCAATGAAACGGGTCACATTGACGCAAGATAAGTGATCATAAAAGGTAATAGTACAGATATGTTTCCCTTCATACCTGAGACAAGAATCGTGGTAGCATGAGTCTAAGAATCTGGTCAAGAACTTGCGTCCCCGTCGCCTCTATAGCTCCCACAGGAAACACTCTAAACGCAAAAGAAACCTCTATATTGACCTACAATTGCCAAATAAGTCAGAAACACCACAACAATACACTCATTAACTAAGCACTTAGATAACCTCAATGACTGCATCTGAAGTAATCCGTTGCTCTGATGAACCCTCCAGAGTGCTATCACATGATACCCGGTTCACCATAGAAGCTGCATAACTAGAAAATAACAAATGTTAACAATCACCAAATCTAAATTACAAAAAGGAGCATGCTTTCGAAATGGGGTTTTTAGTAGAATCATATAAAGTGATGCTTACCATCAAATTTGTCATTTTGAGCAACCACAACCGGCGATCGGGAGGACAACCATCACCACCAGCTTTACGCGCGGTGTATCACTACAGTTAAAATACGGCGAGTGTTGTAAGCAGGCCCAATAAGAGCCCATGAAATAAATATCTAACCGCATGGGTCTAATTGAAATTATATAACGAGAAGTAATTGCTAATTATAAAATTAAAGTATAATGCAACTTGATTTGGTTGGTCTTCTCCCAATTTTAATTTGTGATACCGAGAAAAACTATGACTAATAAAAATTTCACTAATTAATCTGCATAGCATTGTCATGAGGCAAATACTGGTTGCCACTTCCCATTATTGTCGGACTAAATACTTAAATCACATTATAACTAATACTATTGACATTCATTAATGGACCAATCCAAATAATAGACATGCATTACCATTAATGGTATCTAATCTAAGTATCTATTATCTTCTTTGTCAACTCTGATGTGTTGTATAGTTTGAAAATCTAATAATGTGTAATCACTAACTTTTTTTTTTTGCCAATGTATAACTAACAAACTATGAAAAATTCAAAGTTCAAAGAAAAACATTTAATGGATGCAAAAAAAAAAGAATTCAATGTTTAATAATTGATTTTTATACTAAATTAATAATTGATTTTGAAAAGATAAAATCACCTAATCTAATAATGTGTAATCACCAACTTATTTGTCATCGTAATTTAGTGAAAGTTGAGTTGATTTAATAATTTTAGATATTTAACTATAAATTTGCCCCAAAAAAAAAAAAAAAGATATTTAACTATAAAATAATAAGATTAAAAAAGGAAAAAAACAATAGAATAAGCAAGTGGATAGAAATAGATTAGTGGAAAGACACAAAGAGCCAAACCTTCAATTCACTTCACAGATCGCTCGGCGACAAAGACGACGAATCCGAGGAATCCAGCAAGTGTCCAGAGACGCAGACTAACTCCTTCTCAGATTCAGAAAACCACAGGCTTGAGAGAGTGTCGGTGACGGAAGTAAGGAGGAGATTCGAATTTGTGCGAGAACAGAGGTAACTCTTTGAATTTTCTTATCTCAATCTCAGATTCCCACGAACGACTCTTATCTCCTTTTGTATTGGTAATGTCGATTGATTCGATTCGATTCGATTCGATTCTTATATATCTTATGCAGCGGCAATGGAGTCCACCGAGTCGTATCCCCCTGAAGAGCTCACCAACAGATCCCCTGAACCTTCCGAAGATGGTATTCCCGATCCGATCTGCTCTTTTTGAGCAAAGATAATGCATTTCCGTGTGATATTGACATCGTAGATTTGGTGCTGTTCGTTTGGTTGACGCAGCCGGCGTCAATTTTTTTAATAAACTCTTGTTCGTTTCATTGACGCCGGTACTGCGTCAGCGTCTACGAAACGAACAACAACTATTTTTATTGAAGCCGACGCCGAAAACTGCGGCAACCAAACGAACATGACTATTGAAGAAAATCTAGTAACTTGTTTAGAATGCAAAATAATTATACTTAGGAAAATAACCAAATAATTATGTGATTTGAGTTAGATCAAATTCATCTTCATATATGTTTTTTTTAATCGAGGTTGTATGTTTTTTTTTTAGTAAAGATTGTTTTTTTTTCTGCCTTTTTCGAATTTTCAATTCAACGTTTAGCTCAACTACTGATGAGGATTCTATGCTCTCTCTCTTTCTCTCTTTGACTTTATAATGATTTTTCTCTGCCTTTGCAGACTCTGCTGAGAAGCCAACGCACATTCGGTTTCTTGTATCCAATGCGGCGGCTGGTTCTGTCATTGGGAAAGGAGGCTCCACCATCACTGAGTTTCAGGCTAAGTCCGGTGCTCGGATCCAGCTCTCGCGTAACCAAGAGTTTTTCCCTGGGACGACCGATAGAATTATTATGATATCGGGATCCATTAAAGAAGTTGTCAATGGTCTTGAACTTATCCTTGATAAATTGCACAGCGAGGTATATCATTTAACTAATGTATACATAGTTTGTTATGACGAGAGCAGTTTTGACTTTTCTATTTGTTTGTTTAGCTTCATGCTGAAGAGGGTAGTGATGTTGAGCCTAGGAGAAGACTAAGACTTGTGGTTCCTAACAGTTCTTGTGGAGGCATTATTGGAAAAGGAGGGGCCACCATCAAGTAAGTTTTTTTTTTTGTTCTGAATTTGTGGCAGAAGATACTATGAGATTGTCAGAGCCTCGATGCTCTGTTTCCCTTATCACCTTTTATTATATAGCACACTAAAATCACCAACTTACATCTAGAATGCATCTGGTCGTGTCCTTGCATTGTTTCCATGCTCATTCCATACATAAACAAGTCAAGATCCTATAACAGATGCAAAGAGTTTTCTGGATAGTAGAGATGACTCAGTTTGAAGTATTAGTGTTAGTTAGGGATGTCTAATTTCTCTTTAATTTTTAGAATATGGCTTTGCATTTTTTTTGGCGTTAGGAATATTGACTTCAGTAGTACTGCTGTCACCAACCGTTAAAAGACATTTATTTCTATTGACACAGGTCATTCATTGAGGAATCTAAAGCTGGTATTAAGATATCCCCTCTGGATAATACCTTCTATGGGTTGAGTGATAGGCTAGTGACATTGTCTGGAACCTTCGAGGAGCAGATGCGGGCTGTTGATTTGATTTTGGCTAAGCTTACCGAGGACGATCATTACTCCCAGAATGTACATTCCCCATATTCGTATGCAGGTATATCAACTCAGTATTAGCTTAGTTAGTTTTTTTTTTCCTCATTAAAGTTTATTTAGATCACTTCTGGACTATTCTTTGGGTGTACACTATGTACATTATCAGATGTCAACTAGGTAGTAATGGGTTTAAGTATCTTTCATCTCACATGGAATTTCTATCTTACTTTGGGGATTGTGTATGGTGCTTGTCAATTGTTAAGCTTATTTTTCTTGTAAGTTCCTTTTAAATCGACATTTTAGGTCTTTCCTACTCTGGTTTTCATGGTCATCCATATGCGTATGTGCTTCCTTCTGTTGCAACAGCGGGATACAATTCGGCTAACTACGCACACAACGGTT